>NW_020328147.1:0-328615 GCF_001858045.2 Oreochromis niloticus | reverse complement strand
TCCTTCCTTGCATAGATCTCTTAGGATTTTCTTAGCAGTTAAGACCACAGGACTTAGCATTCCTAGAGGATCATAGATAGAACTGACAATTGAAAGGATTCCTCTTCTGGTGAGTGGTCTGTCCTTGAGCAAAATCTTGAACTTAAAGAGTCTGATTTTATGCACCACTCCACACCCAAAACTCGCTCAATCATTGAGGAATCCAATTCCATGTTCACTCTTTCTGCCTGTTGCTCTGTGACTTTCAGGAATGGCCTCCAGCACTCCAGGCTTGTTGGTAATCCACTTTTTGAGCAGAATCCTCCTTTGGCACACAAAGAACCAACTCTTGGTACATTAAACTGCTTCCTCATCAGTTCCAACGGACACAAGACAATCGTCCACATAAAAACAGTACAACAATTTTACAGCTTCCTCACTGTAGAGATGTCCAAAGTCATCTGCACACTTTCTGAGTGCAAATTGGCGCAACTTGGTGATGAAGTTGCCGAAGAGATGTACGTTCATCCTGTATTCAGATGTTGGTTGTTCCAGATCACTTAGGCCACCAGAGAAATCTCAATAGATCTTTATCTTCAGCTGGAACCATGACTTGATGGAACATGGATCAATATTCCCATAATTACAACGGCTCCTTCCTGAATCTTGTGATCATCCTATTAAAGAGCTTGTAAGATCAGGTCCATGTAAGAGTTGGGAGTTTAAAGACGTTCCATGATAACTCACTCCACAGTCAAACACAACTCTGAGTTTCTTCTGGTCGGATGGTAAACACCATGGTGTGGTATATACCACAGCTTGCCATCATTGGGATCGATCTCCTCTTCCGGGACCTTTTCAGCATAACCTTAGCCAGGAGCTCATTCATGAAGACTTTGTACTCAGTATGAAACACTGTATCTCTCTCAAATCTCTTTTTTAGAAAGTGCAGACTTGTTGAACAACTTCTATTGTTGCATAGTGATACTGGCATCCGAAAAGGTAACGCTATCTGGATATGACACCCACATATTGGCAGAGTTAGTCACTATTCCAGAAATCTCTGATCCTCTCTTGACAATCCAACCTGTCATCAACTTTGCTCTCAGAAAGTCATTTTGAACTGTTGCTGCCAAAGCTCCTCCACGTGACAACAGAAATTCTGTTGACTGTAACTTGTGGATGCTTCTGATCACCTGTAGCTTCACAGTTTCCTGAAAGTGGCCCATTGATGGTCCAGCCAAGCCTTGTCCTACGGCATATGGTCCTCCATCAACACTACACACCACTTCCAGAGGTTCCAAGGCTTGGGATGTTTGTTCCAATCAGAAGTTCGATTCCTGCATTTATTGAGGCAAGTTTATGTGTTTAAATGTGACCATCCTTTATATCTCTGGTGTTGTAATATTCCTTTATGTACAGGCATGGACTCCTGTGTGTACACTTTGGCAGCTCCAGAAATTCGTCCCCACAAAGAGCGGCAACCTCCAGTCCTGATAAAGTGTTGCTGCTCACAATCTTTCCTGGCCCATGGTTCTGAGGAGATGTTCCTTTCCTTCCTCAAGGTGTAATCTGCACATTAGACTCTCAGTGCAGAAAACTGCTGTGCTCCCTGGTCCAAAAAAGCATATGTGTGATAATATTGCTTCCTTTCTTTGACTTACTTGGACAGGTACAATGGGCAGTTACAGTCCTGATCTCCAGCCCCTGTAAGACACTCGACACCAATGGCTCTCATGCGGCTGCATGTTCCTGTCGGTCTTTCAGAGGGTGTACTTTCTTTGTGCAGGATGGTGGATGTTTCCGGCTGCATTTAGAACAGAAATCCTCTTACGGCAATCTTTACTGATGTGCCTATACACAAACAGCCAAAACAGATGCCATTTTCCTTAAGAAGGTTATCTTCTTCTCATGAGCCATTTTCCCAACGTGCACATACGTCCAACATGTGTCTTCCTCCACAACAAATACAGATGTTCCTTCCAACCTGATTATTTTAATTTCCATTTCCGCAGGCTTAGGTGTACTCTCCACAACTTGCATGGTGGTGGCAAGCTTGTTCCTTTATTTCCAGGTCTGCCTTGATACTTGGGTTTACTCATTCCTTTAGTTGGTAAAGAAAGCGGAGAATCTTGAATATTACTGAATACAGGATCAGTTAATATTCTTATTTGCTTCTCCAAAAGTCTGCAATATCCATAAATTTAGCTCTTCTTTATGCCTTTCTTGCAGGTCACAAACATGGCTTCTCCATCTGTCCTAAATTTATACGGCAATTTTTTAATAATGTCACCATATTAGAAGGCATGTCCAAATCACTCAGATGCTGCACCTCCTCCATTGCATTACAGCATCCCCTGAGGAACAAACTGTAGTTCTGAAGAGCTTTACTTCCTTTGTTTTAATTGACGGCCATGAAAGTGCCTTGTCCAGATATGCAGCTGCGACCTTCTGTTCATCGCCATAGTGCTCCTTTAACAGTGATTTTGCCTTCCAATAACCACGATCTGAGTTCATTTGTTGACAGCTTCTCACCAATTCCTTTGCATGGCCTCTTGTGTACTGTTCCAAAAAATATAAATGATCACTGTTATTTTGTATTGCACTCAACGCATTCTCAATGCTTTAATAAATGAATAATATTGAAGTGGATCTCCATCAAAATGAGGTATTTCTCTCTTGGTAAGGAAAAGAGGCTTTGCTGTTGAATTAAAAGTGTTGTTATTCATTTTGTTTAGTCATTATTTCAATAACATCATTTTGGGGTTCCAGTTCCACCATACCATTTGTATGACAGTCATTTTGTCCATTTGCCTCAGATGGGTTTGAAGGAATAACTGAATATTGTCGAGGATGATTATTTGAGAAGATTCAGTCAACACTGCTTGTTGCATGACACATTCCTGGTTTTTCTTTCTCCTGTTTGAGTTTCAGCATACTCAATGAATTTGTTTACAGAGATGTGAGGTATAAATTCCAATGCATCAACATTAAGGGTTCGTTTAGATCTTCATTGGAAATGTATGAATTCATTCCATCTGAAACTTTTGAAGATCCTTTTTACTTGTTATACTTTGAGCTTTAAGGACATTTATTGTTGCCATTTTTTCAGCAATTTCAGTGTTCAACTTTAGCCTTTCCTTTCTTTACGAAGACGTTCCTCCTCTTCTTCCAGTACATGTTTTTCAGCCAATAATTTCTGCTTTATCATTAAAGCTGCCAACTCTGCCTCAGCTTTCATACGAACAGATGAAGTTGAAGATCTTGATGAAGAAGTTTTGTGGCTTTCAACATTTGAAACACTGTCACTTGGCTTGACATCATCCTCCACTTCAGCCTCAGTATTGATGCAACTTTGTTTTCCAATAAATTAATTTGCTTTGGACAAACAGCAGGGTTTTGTTCTCTTTGATTTATCCAATTTTGAATTTCATTTAAAAACACATTGGTGTATTTCATGATACTTGAAAACCATTCCTCTTGTTTTATTACTTCTTCCTCTGGCACCAAAGGCAACACCTCAACATGTGAACTTGAAGCCTTTTGACACAGTGCTTTAAATCCACCACATACTGCTTAATTTGAGAAAGATTTCATTGTGTTGCATGAGCTCTTTCATTTTTGTATTAGTCCTTTCATTTATTGACATATCTTTGCATTCATTTGTAAATTTCAGTTTATTCAACAATGCTTTCCAGTCATTTTGCTTTCTCTCTTTCCCCCAAATCATTAGAGGAACAATCATCACCACCTGTTGACTCATGATTTCCCGTTTGTTTGTTCGATTTTTTTTAATTTAATCTTCAGTGATCATCCATAAAACATATATCCACTGGAAGCCACAATAAACATGACCATAAAATCCTTTCAACGTAACGGCACTCTAATTGTCCATTTGAACGTCATCCAAGCAGCATAATTAATGAGACGCAGCGCAGACATCAATCCAAGAGTGCAGCCAAAAACGTTGCATATTTAACCAACATTCATTCCATTCAGTGTCTCCTCTTGAAACATCTTAGCGCTAATGCAATGTGGCTTCCTTTTCGACAACCAGACATGCACAGGTATTCTTACCTGCGCTCCTCAGAATGCGTCAGGTGTGTCGGTGCTGCTGGCTCACTCATACAGATGCGCTGCACTTACTTGGCGTCTTTCAGGTTCCTGATCTGATTATTTGATCCTGCTTGCAGCTTGCTTCTCCAGAATGCCGTTTTTGTTGACTAAAAATGTAGCGACTTCCACAGTCGCCAGAGGCCGGGGATGGAGCTTGCCTCTTTGCCTGACGCGCTGTCAACTTATGCAATAATGCGAAAGGTGGAATTGTTTGCTATTTATTAAAGTGCTTTGAGAGTTACAGAGTAATGTGATCATCTCACGATTTGTACTCTTACAACGTCACAGGCTCTAATGTAAAAAGCAAAACATGTTGTGCAGCGGTCAACAAAAACTACGGCTACCCAGCCCTCCTCTCTGTCAAAATCAAACCCAGTGAATGACAGACAGACAACGCCTTTATGTCACCGCTAGCACCCACGTGACTCCCATAACAACCAAACAAATGAAAACCCAGTGATCATCAAAATTTATATATTTAGTTCCTACATGGCGAAATAAAGCGATTTGCATTAACTTCATGAAGACAGCTGTAACTTTGATAGAAGACTCGGACACACATAAGGCTTGCCTTATAAAATTCAGCATCTCCATGCTGGGGAAATAGGTTTGCAGCTGTTTGAGCTAAGATTTCAAGTTATTCACCAAATGAAAACCCATACTTGTTTCAGGCGAGAACTCCATTCAATGCATGTAATAGCGAGAACGCACTGTCTTGGGAAATAAAGCGATTTGCATTAAAGACAGCTGTAACTTTTGATAGAAGACTCGGACACAGATATTTAAGGCTTTGCCTTATAGAATTCAGCATTTCTATGCTGGGGAAATAGGTTGCAGCTGTTTGAGCTAAGATGTTCAAGTTATTCACAAAATGAAAACCCATAATGTGTTTCAGGCGAGAACTCCATTCAAATGCATGTAACAGCCAGAAACGCACTGTCTCGCCGAATAAAGCGATTTTCATTAACTTCAGAAAGACAGCTGTAACTTTGATAGAAGACTGGACACACATATTTAAGGCTTTGCCTTATAGAATTCAGCATTTCTATGCTGGGGAAATACATTTTGCAGCTTTTGAGCTAAGATTTCAAGTTATTCACAAACTGAAAACCCATACTTCTTTCAGGCGAGAACTCCATTCAAATGCATGTAATAGCGAGAAACGCACTGTCTTGGCGAAATAAGCGATTCGCATTAAAGACAGCTGTAACTTTTGATAGAAGACAGATACAAACATATTTCAGGCTTGCCTTATAGAATTCAGCATTTTATGCTGGGGAAATAGGTTTTGCAGCTGTTTGAGCTAAGATTTTCAAGTTATTCACAAAATGAAAACCCATAATGTGTTTCAGGCGAGAACTCCATTCAAATGCATGTAATAGCGAGAAACGCACTGTCTCGCCGAAATAAAGCGATTTTCACTAAGTTCTTAAAGACAGCTGTAACTTTGATAGAAGACTCGGACACACATATTCAAGGCTTGCCTTATAGAATTCAGCATTTCTATGCTGGGGAAATAGGTTTTGCAGCTGTTGAGCTAAGATTTCAAGTTATCACAAATTAAAACCCATACTTTGTTCAGGCAAGAACTCCATTCAAATGCATGTAATAGCGAGAAACGCACTGTCTCGGCGAAATAAAGCGATTTGCATTAAAGACAGCTGTAACCTTTGATAGAAGACTCGACACAGATATTTAAGGCTTGCCTTATAGAATTCAGCATTTCTATGCTGGGGAAATAGGTTTGCAGCTGTTTGAGCTAAGATTTCAAGTTATTCACAAAATGAAAACCCATAATGTGTTTCAGGCGAGAACTCCATTAAAATGCATGTAATAGCGAGAAACGCACTGTCTCGCCGAACTAAAGCGATTTCATTAACTTCATAAAGACAGCTGTAACTTTGATAGAATACTCTGACACACATATTCAAGGCTTTGTCTTATAGAATTCAGCATTTCTATGCTGGGGAAATAGGTTTTGCAGCTGTTTGAGCTAAGATTTTCAAGTTATTCCCAAATAAAAACCATACTTTGTTTCAGGCGAGAACTCCATTCAAATGCATGTAACAGCCAGAAACGCACTGTCTCGCCGAAATAAAGCGATTTCACCAAGTCCATAAAGACAGCTGTAACTTTTGATAGAAGACTCGGACACACATATTTCAGGCTTGGCCTTATAGAATTCAGCATTTCCATGCTGGGGAAATAGGTTTTGCAGCTGTTTGAGCTAAGATTTCAAGTTATTCACAAAATGAAAACCCATAATGTTTTCAGGCGAAAACTCCATTCAAATGCATGTAAAGCCAGAAACGCACTGTCTCGCCGAAATAAGCGATTTTCACTAAGTTCTAAAGACAGCTGTAACTTTGATAGAAGACTCGGTCACACATATTCAAGGCTTGCCTTATAGAATTCATCATTTCTATGCTGGGGAAATAGGTTTTGCAGCTGTTTGAGCTAAGATTTTCAAGTTATTCACAAATTAAAACCCATAATGTGTTTCAGGCGAGAAACGCACTGTCTCGCCGAAATAAGGCGATTTTCACCAAGTCCATAAAGACAGCTGTAACTTTGATAGGAGACTCGGACACACATATTTCAGGCTTGGCCTTATAGAATTCAGCATTTCCATGCTGGGGAAATAGGTTTGCAGCTGTTTGAGCTAAGATTTTCAAGTTATTCACAAAATGAAACCCATAATGTTTCAGGCGAGAACTCCATCAAATGCATGTAACAGCCAGAAACGCACTGTCTCGCCGAAATAAAGCGATTTTCACCAAGTCCATAAAGACAGCTGTAACTGTTGATAGAAGACTCGGACACACATATTTCAGGCTTGGCCTTATAGAATTCAGCATTTCCATGCTGGGGAAATAGGTTTTACAGCTGTTTGAGCTAAGATTTTCAAGTTATTCACAAAATGAAAATCCATAATGTGTTTCAGGCGAGAACTCCATTCAAATGCATGTAACAGCCAGAAACGCACTGTCTCGCCGAAATAAAGCGATTTTCACCAAGTCCATAAAGACAGCTGTAACTTTTGAAGACTCAGACACACATATTTCAGGCTTGGCCTTATAGAATTCAGCATTTCCATGCTGGGGAAATAGGTTTTGCAGCTGTTTGAGCTAAGATTTTCAAGTTATCCACAAAATGAAAACCCATAATGTGTTTCAGGCGAGAAACGCACTGTCTCGCCGAAATAAGGCGATTTCACCAAGTCCATAAAGACAGCTGTAACTTTTGATAGGAGACTCGGACACACATATTTCAGGCTTGGCCTTATAGAATTCAGCATTTCCATGCTGGGGAAATAGGTTTTGCAGCTGTTTGAGCTAAGATTTTCAAGTTATTCACAAAATGAAAACCCATAATGTGTTTCAGGCGAGAAACGCACTGTCTCGCCGAAATAAGGCGATTTTCACCAAGTCCATAAGACAGCTGTAACTTTTGATAGGAGACTCGGACACACATATTCAGGCTTGGCCTTATAGAATTCAGCATTTCCATGCTGGGGAAATAGGTTTTGCAGCTGTTTGAGCTAAGATTTCAAGTTATTCACAAAATGAAAACCCATAATGTGTTTCAGGCGAGAAACGCACTGTCTCGCCGAAATAAGGCGATTTTCACCAAGTCCATAAAGACAGCTGTAACTTTTGATAGGAGACTCGGACACACATATTTCAGGCTTGGCCTTATAGAATTCAGCATTTCCATGCTGAATTAATAGGTTTTGCAGCTGTTTGAGCCAAGATGTTCAAGTTAATCACAAAATGAAAACCCATAATGTGTTTCAGGCGAGAAACGCACTGTCTCGCCGAAATAAGGCGATTTTCACCAAGTCCATAAAGACAGCTGTAACTTTTGATAGGAGACTCGGACACACATATTTCAGGCTTGGCCTTATAGAATTCAGCATTTCCATGCTGGGAAATAGGTTTGCAGCTGTTTGAGCTAAGATTTTCAAGTTATTCACAAAATGAAAACCCATAATGTGTTTCAGGCGAGAAACGCACTGTCTAGCAGAAAAAAGGCGATTTTCACCAAGTCCATAAAGACAGCTGTAACTTTTGATAGGAGACTCGGACACACATATTTCAGGCTTGGCCTTATATAATTCAGCATTTCCATGCTGGGGAAATAGGTTTTGCAGCTGTTTGAGCTAAGATTTTCAAGTTATTCACAAAATGAAAACCCATAATGTGTTCAGGCGAGAAACGCACTGTCTCGCCGAAATAAGGCGATTTTCACCAAGTCCATAAAGACAGCTGTAACTTTTGATAGGAGACTCGGACACACATATTTCAGGCTTGGCCTTATAGAATTCAGCATTTCCATGCTGGGGAAATAGGTTTTGCAGCTGTTTGAGCTAAGATTTTCACAAAATGAAAACCCATAATGTGTTTCAGGCGAGAAACGCACTGTCTCGCCGAAATAAGGCGATTTCACCAAGTCCATAAAGACAGCTGTAACTTTTGATAGGAGACTCGGACACACATATTCAGGCTTGGCCTTATAGAATTCAGCATTTCCATGCTGGGAAATAGGTTTTGCAGCTGTTTGAGCTAAGATTTTCAAGTTATTCACAAATGAAAACCCATAATGTGTTTCAGGCGAGAAACGCACTGTCTCGCCGAAATAAGGCGATTTTCACCAAGTCCATAAAGACAGCTGTAACTTTTGATAGGAGACTCGGACACACATATTTCAGGCTTGGCCTTATAGAATTCAGCATTTCCATGCTGAATTAATAGGTTTTGCAGCTGTTTGAGCAAGATGTTCAAGTTATCACAAATGAAAACCCATAATGTGTTTCAGGCGAGAAACGCACTGTCTCGCCGAAATAAGGCGATTTTCACCAAGTCCATAAAGACAGCTGTAACTTTTGATAGGAGACTCGGACACACATATTTCAGGCTTGGCCTTATAGAATTCAGCATTTCCATGCTGGGGAAATAGGTTTTGCAGCTGTTTGAGCTAAGATTTTCAAGTGATTCACAAAATGAAAACCCATAATGTGTTTCAGGCGAGAAACGCACTGTCTCGCCGAAATAAGGCGATTTTCACCAATCCATAAAGACAGCTGTAACTTTTGATAGGAGACTCGGACACACATATTTCAGGCTTGGCCTTATAGAATTCAGCATTTCCATGCTGGGGAAATAGGTTTTGCAGCTGTTTGAGCTAAGATTTTCAAGTTATTCACAAATGAAAACCCATAATGTGTTTCAGGCGAGAAACGCACTGTCTCGCCGAAATAAGGCGATTTTCACCAAGTCCATAAAGACAGCTGTAACTTTTGATAGGAGACTCGGACACACATATTTCAGGCTTGGCCTTATAGAATTCAGCATTTCCATGCTGAATAATAGGTTTTGCAGCTGTTTGAGCTAAGATTTCAAGTTATTCACAAAATGAAAACCCATAATGTGTTTCAGGCGAGAAACGCACTGTCTCGCCGAAATAAGGCGATTTTCACCAAGTCCATAAAGACAGCTGTAACTTTTGATAGGAGACTCGGACACACATATTTCAGGCTTGGCCTTATAGAATTCAGCATTTCCATGCTGGGGAAATAGGTTTTGCAGCTGTTTGAGCTAAGATTTTCAAGTTATTCACAAAATGAAAACCCATAATGTGTTTCAGGCGAGAAACGCACTGTCTCGCCGAAATAAGGCGATTTTCACCAAGTCCATAAAGACAGCTGTAACTTTTGATAGGAGACTCGGACACACATATTTCAGCTTGGCCTTATAGAATTCAGCATTTCCATGCTGGGGAAATAGGTTTTGCAGCTGTTTGAGCTAAGATTTTCAAGTTATTCACAAAATGAAAACCCATAATGTGTTTCAGGCGAGAAACGCACTGTCTCGCCGAAATAAGGCGATTTTCACCAAGTCCATAAAGACAGCTGTAACTTTTGATAGGAGACTCGGACACACATATTTCAGGCTTGGCCTTATAGAATTCAGCATTTCCATGCTGGGAAATAGGTTTTGCAGCTGTTTGAGCTAAGATTTTCAAGTTATTCACAAAATGAAAACCCATAATGTGTTTCAGGCGAGAAACGCACTGTTCGCCGAAATAAGGCGATTTTCACCAAGTCCATAAAGACAGCTGTAACTTTTGATAGGAGACTCGGACAACATATTTCAGGCTTGGCCTTATAGAATTCAGCATTTCCATGCTGGGGAAATAGGTTTTGCAGCTGTTTGAGCTAAGATTTTCAAGTTATTCACAAATGAAAACCCATAATGTGTTTCAGGCGAGAAACGCACTGTCTCGCCGAAATAAGGCGATTTTCACCAAGTCCATAAAGACAGCTGTAACTTTTGATAGGAGACTCGGACACACATATTTCAGGCTTGGCCTTATAGAATTCAGCATTTCCATGCTGGGGAAATAGGTTTTGCAGCTGTTTGAGCTAAGATTTTCAAGTTATTCACAAATGAAAACCCATAATGTGTTTCAGGCGAGAAACGCACTGTCTCGCCGAAATAAGGCGATTTTCACCAAGTCCATAAAGACAGCTGTAACTTTGATAGGAGACTCGGACACACATATTTCAGGCTTGGCCTTATAGAATTCAGCATTTCCATGCTGGGGAAATAGGTTTTGCAGCTGTTTGAGCTAAGATTTTCAAGTTATTCACAAAATGAAAACCCATAATGTGTTTCAGGCGAGAAACGCACTGTCTCGCCGAAATAAGGCGATTTTCACCAAGTCCATAAAGACAGCTGTAACTTTTGATAGGAGACTCGGACACACATATTTCAGGCTTGGCCTTATAGAATTCAGCATTTCCATGCTGGGAAATAGGTTTTGCAGCTGTTTGAGCTAAGATTTTCAAGTTATTCACAAAATGAAAACCCATAATGTGTTTCAGGCGAGAAACGCACTGTCTCGCCGAAATAAGGCGATTTTCACCAAGTCCATAAAGACAGCTGTAACTTTTGATAGGAGACTCGGACACACATATTTCAGGCTTGGCCTTATAGAATTCAGCATTTCCATGCTGGGGAAATAGGTTTTGCAGCTGTTTGAGCTAAGATTTTCAAGTTATTCACAAAATGAAAACCCATAATGTGTTTCAGGCGAGAAACGCACTGTCTCGCCGAAATAAGGCGATTTTCACCAAGTCCATAAAGACAGCTGTAACTTTTGATAGGAGACTCGGACACACATATTTCAGGTTGGCCTTATAGAATTCAGCATTTCCATGCTGAAATAGGTTTTGCAGCTGTTTGAGCTAAGATTTTCAAGTTATTCACAAAATGAAAACCCATAATGTGTTTCAGGCGAGAAACGCACTGTCTCGCCGAAATAAGGCGATTTTCACCAAGTCCATAAAGACAGCTGTAACTTTTGATAGGAGACTCGGACACACATATTTCAGGCTTGGCCTTATAGAATTCAGCATTTCCATGCTGGGAAATAGGTTTTGCAGCTGTTTGAGCTAAGATTTTCAAGTTATTCACAAAATGAAAACCCATAATGTGTTTCAGGCGAGAAACGCACTGTCTCGCCGAAATAAGGCGATTTTCACCAAGTCCATAAAGACAGCTGTAACTTTGATAGGAGACTCGGACACACATATTTCAGGCTTGGCCTTATAGAATTCAGCATTTCCATGCTGGGGAAATAGGTTTTGCAGCTGTTTGAGCTAAGATTTTCAAGTTATTCACAAAATGAAAACCCATAATGTGTTTCAGGCGAGAAACGCACTGTCTCGCCGAAATAAGGCGATTTTCACCAAGTCCATAAAGACAGCTGTAACTTTTGATAGGAGACTCGGACACACATATTTCAGGCTTGGCCTTATAGAATTCAGCATTTCCATGCTGGGGAAATAGGTTTTGCAGCTGTTTGAGCTAAGATTTTCAAGTTATTCACAAAATGAAAACCCATAATGTGTTTCAGGCGAGAAACGCACTGTCTCGCCGAAATAAGGCGATTTTCACCAAGTCCATAAAGACAGCTGTAACTTTTGATAGGAGACTCGGACACACATATTTCAGGCTTGGCCTTATAGAATTCAGCATTTCCATGCTGGGGAATAGGTTTGCAGCTGTTTGAGCTAAGATTTTCAAGTTATTCACAAAATGAAAACCCATAATGTGTTTCAGGCGAGAACGCACTGTCTCGCCGAAATAAGGCGATTTCACCAAGTCCATAAAGACAGCTGTAACTTTGATAGGAGACTCGGACACACATATTTCAGGCTTGGCCTTATAGAATTCAGCATTTCCATGCTGGGGAAATAGGTTTTGCAGCTGTTTGAGCTAAGATTTTCAAGTTATTCACAAAATGAAAACCCATAATGTGTTTCAGGCGAGAAACGCACTGTCTCGCCGAAATAAGGCGATTTTCACCAAGTCCATAAAGACAGCTGTAACTTTTGATAGGAGACTCGGACACACATATTTCAGGCTTGGCCTTATAGAATTCAGCATTTCCATGCTGGATTAATAGGTTTTGCAGCTGTTTGAGCTAAGATTTTCAAGTTATTCACAAAATGAAAACCCATAATGTGTTTCAGGCGAGAAACGCACTGTCTCGCCGAAATAAGGCGATTTTCACCAAGTCCATAAAGACAGCTGTAACTTTTGATAGGAGACTCGGACACACATATTTCAGGCTTGGCCTTATAGAATTCAGCATTTCCATGCTGGGGAAATAGGTTTTGCAGCTGTTTGAGCTGAGTGAGAACTATGGATATATTGAGCTTTTTATAATGGTTATACTGAGTTATGGGATGCAAAGCCCAGCTCTCCTTTGGCAGTCTTTGACATCAATGAGTGTGTATTGGGACCAACATCCCAGGAAGTCTGTATAGCCCAGCTTTGCTCACCCAATATCAAGATATGTGTCTGCATAGCCCAGCTTTAGCCAGCTTTCCTCACCCAATATCCAGATATGAGTCTTAGTGACCCATTTTTCCATTAACAACCCAAAGGTCAGAAAATTACTCTTACTTCACTAACTACTGAGTCCCACAGTGATGACAATCATAAACCCACAACTTTTTAGGAAACAACCACATTGACATCATTAGATCCTTTTTACAGAAAAATGGTTTTAGATCATGATTGTTAGTGAGACCCAGGGGCTCTCCAGATCCCCCCAGGTGTGTCATATGATTCCTGAAAGGAACACACACACAGACACACACACAGACACACACACACACACACACACACACACACACACACACACAGAGAATGCAGACACTGATGTTGTTTAGATATGCCTGCTTATCTACCAGTCACCGACCAGGTGACCCTGAATCCTCCCTTATTTATGCTGCAATAGACGTAGGCTGCCGGGGATTCCCATGATGCATTGAGTTTTTACTTTCCAGTCACCTTTCTCACTCACTATGTGTTAATAGACCTCTCTGCATTGAATCGTATCTGTTATTAATCTCTGTCTCTCTTCTACAGCATGTCTTTCATCCTGTTTTCCTTCTTTCACCCCAACTGGTCGCAGCAGATGGCCGCCCTCCTGAGCCTGGTTCTGCCGGAGGTTTCTTCCTGTTAAAAGGGAGTTTTTCCTTTCCACTGTCGCCAAAGTGCTTGCTCATAGGGGGTCATATAATTGTTTGGTTTTTCTCTGTATTTATTATTGTACTATCTACTGTACAATATAAAGCGCCTTGAGGCGACTGTTGTTGTGATTTGGCGCTATATAAATAAAATTGAATTTAATTTAATTGAATTGAATTAGGCATGCCACATGTATTTGTAAATGCATATTTATGAGTGTAACCAATAAAAGCAGCCTGCAGAGGGAAGCTATTTGAAGTAGGTCAGAGGCAGCTACTTCCCTTGTGGCAAGTGCAACAAAGAGCTCTGTGCGATCTCGTTCTTGAGTGAGTGTCTGTTTATCCAGCAGTTTCAGGAATATATCTCTGACATTAGCCTTCTTAGACTGTGAGATTTCCATCAGCAATAGGAGACATTTTAAAGCTGATGTATAACGTAAACCAGCACATACAGATCAATTTTAACTAAGGTTTGACTCATCATCCACTGGAGCAAAAACTGGGTGTCATCAGGGAGTGAACCCTATCCCCACAGATACAGCGGCCATGGAAGGAGTGCTGGTTTCAGCGGGGAGTCAAGGAAGTCATTTAGAGTGGCTTGCAAAGTATTCGGCCCCTTGAACTTTTCCACATTTTGTCAATTTACAGCCACAAACATGAATCAATTTTATTGGAATTCCACGTGAAAGGCCAATACAAAGTGGAGTACACGTGAGAAGTGGAATGAAAATCATACATGATTCCAAACATTTTTTACAAATAAATAACTGCAAAGTGGGGTGTGCATAATTATTCAGCCCCCTTTGGTCTGAGTGCAGTCAGTTGCCCATAGACATTGCCTGATGAGTGCTAATGACTAAATAGAGTGCACCTGTGTGTAATCTAATGTCAGTACAAATACAGCTGCTCTGTGACGGCCTCAGAGGTTGTCTAAGAGAATATTGGGAGCAACAACACCATGAAGTCCAAAGAACACACCAGACAGGTCAGGGATAAAGTTATTGAGAAATTTAAAGCAGGCTTAGGCTACAAAAAGATTTCCCAAGCCTTGAACATCCCATGGAGCACTGTTCAAGCAATCATTCAGAAATGGAAGGAGCATGGCACAACTGTAAACCTACCAAGACAAGGCCGTCCACCTAGACTCACAGGCCGAACAAGGACAGTGCTGATCAGAAATGCAGTCAAGAGGCCCATGGTGACTCTGGACGAGCTGCAGAAATCTACAGCTCAGGTGGGGGAATCTGTCCATAGGACAACTATTAGTCGTGCACTGCACAAAGTTGGCCTTTATGGAAGAGTGGCAAGAAGAAAGCCATTGTTAACAGAAAACCATAAGAAGTCCTGTTTGCAGTTTGCCACAACCCATGTGGGGGACACAGCAAACATGTGGAAGAAGGTGCTCTGGTCAGATGAGACCAAAATGGAACTTTTTGGCCAAAATGCTAAACGCTATGTGTGGCGGAAAACTAACACTGCACATCACTCTGAACACACCATCCCCACTGTCAAATATGGTAGTGGCACCATCATGCTCTGGGGGTGCTTCTCTTCAGCAGGGACAGGGAAGCTGGTCAGATTTGATGGGAAGATGGATTGAGCCAAATACAGGGCAATCTTCGAAGCAAACCGGAGGTTCACCTTATAGCAGGACAACGACCCTAAACATAAAGCCAGGGCAACAATGGAATGGTTTAAAACAAAACATATCCATGTGTTCGAATGGCCCAGTCAAAGTCCACATCTAAATCCAATGGAGAATCTGTGGCAAAATCTGAAAACTCCTGTTCACAAACGCTGTCCATCTAATCTGACTGAGCTGGAGCTGTTTTGCAAAGAAGAATGGAGAAATGAAGAATTTCAGTCTCTAGATGCGCAAAGCTGGTAGAGACATACCCGAAAAGACTGGCAGCTGTAATTGCAGCAAAAGGTGGTTCTACAAAGTATTGACTCAGGGGGCTGAATAATTATGCACACCCCACTTTGCAGTTATTTATTTGTAAAAAATGTTTGGAATCATGTATGATTTTCGTTCCACTTCTCACATGTACACCACTTTGTATTGGTCTTTCACGTGGAATTCCAATAAAATTGATTCATGTCCGTGGGTGTAATGTGACAAAATGTGGAAAAGTTCAAGGGGGCCGAATACTTTTGCAAGCCACTGTATGTGAAAAGGAAAAGATCATCTCTGAATTGAGGAGGGGCCCTAAGGGTACATCACAATTTTACAGTGCTGTGATTGATTATATTATATAATATTATATTATATTAGATTAGATTAGATTAGATTAAATTAGATTAGATAAAACTTTATTAATCCCTTAGGTGGGTTCCACCGGGAAATTCAGTTTCCAGTAGCTCAAAACCGACAGAAGTTGCATGTTACAGAGTTGGAATACCAAAGGAAGGAGAATGAGAGAGTATATAATCAGAGACTATAAGCATATGTACACATATACACATATAGACATATATAAATACAGAATATATAATAGGGCTGAATAGGAATACCAGTGAAATATACTCATTGAAGAGATGTAGGAAGCCAAAGTCTACTTTCTGGACATTCAAACTATTGTATGTCTAATGCAGAGTAATTTTGTCAGGGGTTGTGTCGTGTGGAGGCGAGGAAGTGACCCAAACGCAGGACTCATGGATAGTGAAGAATTGAAGATGGTTTATTATGAAGCGTGGATGAACAGGGCAGGAACGAAAGGACTGACTGGCTGAAAGACTGAATGGCTGGCTGAACTGAACACAGGCGGAAACGACAACATAACATCAATGACACGACAGTGAACGAGTGGAAACAGAGGACTTAAATACACAGACTGATGAGGATGATAATGAGAGACCGGTGAATACACAGCTGAACATAATCTGGCTAATAACACAAGAGATGGGCTGACACAGGAAAAGCAGGAAGTGAGAACATTGATGTGGCAACATAACCTAAACATAACCTAAACGTGGCAAAACTGAAAACGCTGGGTCACCGACCCAGGAACCCTGACAGTACCCCCCCCCCCCCTTCAAAGTCCAGCACCTGACGGCCGAAAGAGAAAAAGACCAGAACAGGGCGGGCGGATGGGGCCCAGGATGGAGGGACGAAGTCCAAGCAGAGATAGATCAGGCGGATGGCCACGTGGGTGGTGGCCGAGATGAGACAGTTCGGGCGGACGGCCACATGGCTGGTGGCCGGCTGTGACGTTGGAGGTGATCCGGTGGGCGGCCGCGAGGAAGACGGCGGCGGCCACTGAGAAGGTCCGGTGGGCGGCCGCGAGGAAGATGGCAGTGATGACGACGTCCAGAACGTGGCTTGGGCGACGGCGTGTCAGCCGCAGGACCAGGCGAGGCTAACGCAGAGGCAGAAGCTGGACCGTGCGAAGCAGAAGCTGAAGCTGAGGCTGGACCAGGCAACGGCATGGGAGCCGGTGGTGACGGAGCAACAGCCGCAGGGCCAGCGGGCGCGGAGGCCCCTGGCTGGAGACAGGCAGGGCCAGCGGGCGCAGAGGCCCCTGGCTGGAGACAGACAGGGCCAGCGGGCGCGGAGGCCCCTGGCTGGAAACAGACAGGGCCAGCGGCGGCGATGCAGCAAGTCCGGAGGCCGGACAGGGCGAGGACGAGCAGGACGGACAGGGCGAGGACGAGCAGGCCGGACAGGGTGAGGACGAGCAGGCCGGACAGGGCAAAGTGAGGCAGAACCAGACGGCATGGAGATCTCAGGCGCAGACGAAGCAAGACGGGGGAAGGCAGGACCAGGCGACGCAGAGGCAGAAGCAAAGGCTGCTACAGGCGAGGATGAAGAGTCTGAAGCTGGACCAGGCGAAGCTGAAGACTCGGAGGCTGGACCAGACAAGGATGGTGCTGCAGGCGACGGCGTGGGAGCCGCAGATGGCCAGAAGGGCCCCTCGGACCCTCTAGCGGAGGCAGATGAAGGCTGGACGGGCCACTTGGACCCCCCAGCGGAGGCAGGTTGCTGTGGCTGGACGGGCCCTCGGACCCCCAGCGGAGGCAGGTTGCTGTGGCTGGATGGGCCCTCGGACCCTCCAGCGGAGGCAGAAGGCTGGTGCGGTTCTCCAGAACCCCCAGCGGGAACAGAAGGCTGGACGGGCCCCTCGGACCCCCAGCGGAGATGAACAAAGGCTGGTGCGGTTCTCCAGAACCCCAGCGGGAACAGAAGGCTGGACGGGCCCCTCGGACCCCCAGCGGAGATGAACAAAGGCTGGTGCGGTTCTCCAGAACCCCAGCGGGAACAGAAGGCTGGACGGCCCCTCGGACCCTCCAGCGGAGGCAGAAGGCTGGTGCGGTTCTCCAGAACCCCAGCGGGAACAGAAGGCTGGACGGCCCCTCGGACCCCCAGCGGAGATGAACAAAGGCTGGTGCGGTTCTCCAGAACCCCCAGCGGGAACAGAAGGCTGGACGGGCCCCTCAGACCCTCCAGCTGAGGCAGGTTGCTGTTTCTGGACGGGCCCCTCGGACCCTACAGCGGAGGCAAACAAAGGCTGGCGCGGCCCCTCGGACCCTCCAGCTGAGGCAGGTTGCTGTTGCTGGACGGGCCCCTCGGACCCTCCAGCGGAGGCAGAAGGCTGGACGGGCCCCTTGGACCCTCCAGCGGAGGCAAACAAAGGCTGGCGCGGTTCTCCAGAATCCCCAGCGGGAACAGAAGGCTGAACGGGCCCCTCGGACCCTTCAGCGGAGACGGGAGAGCTCACAGCTGGCTCTGGATGCTGTGGCTGCAGGTCAGGGAACTGAATAAGACGGTGGATGAGTGACTGGACTACAGACGGTGAGAGGACGGGAGACTGGAGGACAGGGGGCAACTGGACTGACTGGACTGGAGCAGGCTGGACTGACTGGACTGGAGCAGGCTGGACTGACTGGACTAGAACAGGCTGGAGAGCAGGCGACTGGCCTACAGGAGACTGGAGGACAGGAGGAGACTGAGCTGGAGGCTGAACAGCAGGTGAATTAACTGACTGGAGTGGAGGCTGAACAGCAGGTGAATTAACTGACTGTAGTGGAGGCTGAGCAGCAGGCGAGCGAACTGGCTGGGCTGGAGAGGCTAATGGCTGTGCTAATGACTGAATTACTGAAGGTGATAAGGCTGCAGCCTGGGCTAGTAAAGCTGGTGCCTGAGCAGGGGACACCTCAGCTAGCCTAACCATGGACAGTGCAAGGGCGTGAAAAGCTGGATCAGGCGGTGGATGAAGAGGTGAACTGACAGGTGGAGAGGCTAGCTCTTCCGCGCCTCTAGGGAGGTCAGGCTGGGTTCTGGCTGCCCTCAGCCTAGGCACTGGGACAGGCACGGGAGGTGGCTGGACACCAGTCACCCCCACCGGAGAAACAGGAGCGGGTGTGGAGGTATACTGGGTCACAGCTGCCCTTGTCCTGGAGCTGGCACAGGTGTGGGTGTAGGCTGACTGATAGGAGTAGAAATAACGAGTGGGTGAGCGATACTGACAGGTTTAGGTGACTGAGTATTTCCGACAGTGGCCTGAGCTGATGAAACTAGAACAGGCTGACAGGTGGACGAAGGAGCAGGCTCAGATAAAAAAGTCCTAGAGTGAGCAGGCCTAGGTTTTGCATACACAGGGACTGTAACAGATTTATCAGAGATGGCGCTGGCCTTTCTGCCATCACCATTTACAGTCTTTAGTTGAACGGTTTTCGGGGGTGTTGAAGTGCGGGTATTGTCCTTAATGAATCCCAGCTCAGAGGGAGCAGAGCAGAAAAGTTCTTCCCAGTCCACATCATCCAGCGGGAGTTGCTGAAAACAGTCCATTTTAGGGCGCCGTGTCCGCCGCTTTCTCCGTGAAGAGGAAGCGGCCGGGGTAAACAGCGAAGCCTTTGGCACGGTAGCCTCTGTTGAGCCGAGGTGGGAGGCCAAGCCGCTGTGCCGTGGCGAGGTTGAAGGTCCGGTGAATGAGGCAGATGGCGTGTGAGCGAGCGGACCCGCGAGGGATGGAGCCACCGAAGCGCGGCACGAAACACCCACTCTCCGCGGCAGATGCTGCGGTGCAGGTGGGGCAGCAGGTGGGAGAACACGGCATCTCCGAGGCCCGCCCAGAGCCAGGCGAGTTCCCTCGAAGACGTGCTCCCGCTGTGCGAAGAGCCGCTGTTTCTCCTTGAGCTCCTCCGCCCAAACGGAGAGCGCTGCCTCCTGCCGCTCAAAAAGGTCCGAGTCCGCTGGGTCAAAAGCGGGTCGTGTCATTCTGTCAGGGGTTGTGTCGTGTGGAGGCGAGGAAGTGACCCAAACGCAGGACTCGTGGATAGTGAAGAACTGAAGATGGTTTATTATGAAGCGTGGATGAACAGGGCAGGAACGAAAGGACTGACTGGCTGAAAGACTGAATGGCTGGCTGAACTGAACACAGGCGGAAACGACAACATAACATCAATGACACAACAGTGAACGAGTGGAAACAGAGGACTTAAATACACAGACTGATGAGGATGATAATGAGAGATCGGTGAGTACACAGCTGAACATAATCTGGCTAATAACACAAGAGACGGGCTGACACAGGAAAAGCAGGAAGTGAGAACATTGATGTGGCAACATAACCTAAACATAACCTAAACGTGGCAAAACTGAAAACGCTGGGTCACCGACCCAGGAACCCTGACAGATTTTTGCACAGTCTATTGCACAGTAATTATTGCAGCCATTCCCCATCTCTCTGTGAATAATACCCAATTTAATTTGAATTCAGTTTTATTTATGCAGCATCAAATCACAACAACAGTTGACTTCAGCAAGCAGTTTGGCGACAGTGGGAAGGAAAAGCTCCTTTTTAACGGGAAGAAACCTCAGTGAGAACCAGCTTCAGCGAAGGGCAGCCATCTGCTGTGAAGAGGTTGGGAGAGAGAAGGAAGACATGACAAAAGACATGCTGTGTAAGAGAGCAAGAGATTAATAACAAATATGATTCAGTGTAGAGAGGTCTATTAATACATATTGAGTGAATCCCCCAGCAGACTACACCTATTGCAGCATAACTAAGGGAAGATTCAGGGTCACCTGGTCCAGCCCTAACTATATGCTTTAGCAAAAAGGAAAGTTTTAAGCCTAATCTTGAAAGTAGAGATAGTGTCTGTCTTCCGAATCCAAACTGGAAGCTGGTTCCACAGAAGAGGGGCCTGAAAACTGAAGGCTCTCCCTCCCATTCTACTTTTAAATACTCTAGGGACAGCAAGTAGGCCTGCAGAGCGAGAGCGAAGTGCTCTAATAGGGTGATATGGCACTACAAGGTCATTAAGATAAGATGGGGCCTGATTATTTAAGACCTTGTATGTGAGGAGCAGGATTTTGAATTCAATTCTGGATTTAACAGGAAGCCAACGAAGGGAAGCCAAAACAGGAGAAATATGCTCTCTCTTTCTAGTCCCTGTCAGTACCCTTGCTGCAGCATTTTGGATCAGCTGAAGGCTTTTCAGCGAGTTTTTAGGACATCCTGATAATAAAGAATTACAGTAGTCCAGCCTGGAAGTAATAAATGCATGAACTAGTTTTTCAGCATCACTCTGAGACAGGATATTTCTAATTTTAGAGATGTTGCGCAAATGGAAGAAATCAGTCTTACATATTTGTTTAATATGTGCGTTGAAGGACATGTCCTGATCAAAAATGACTCCACAGTTCCTCACAGCATTACTGGAGGCCAAGGTAATGCCATCCAGAGTAAGAATCTGCTTAGATACCATATTTCTAAGATTTTCAGGGCCAAGTACAATAACCTCAGTTTTATCTGAATTAAGAAGGAGAAAGTTAGCGGCCATCCAGGTCTTTATGTCTTTAAGACATTCCTGCAGTTTAACTAATTGGTGTGTGTTACCTGGCTTCATGGATAGATAGAGCTGCGTGTCATCTGCATAGCAGTGAAAATTTATGCTATGTCTTCTAATGATGCTGCCTAGGGGAAGCATGTATAATGTAAATAGAATTGGTCCTAGCACTGAACCCTGTGGAACACGAAAATTGACCTTAGTGGGTGAAGAGGACTCTCCATTTACTTGAACAAATTGGAGTCTATTAGATAGATATAATACAAACCACTGCAGCACAGTACCTGTAATACCTACAGCATGTTCTAATCGCTCTAATAGGATATTATGATCAACAGTATCAAACGCAGCACTAAGGTCTAGCAGGACAAGCACAGAGATGAGTCCACTGTCAGAGGCCATAAGACGATCATTTGTAACCTTCACTAAAGCTGTTTCTGTGCTGTGCTGAGCTCTGAAACCTGACTGAAACTCTTCAAATAAGCCATTCCTCTGCAGATGTTCTGTTAGCTGTTTGACAACTACTCTTTCAAGGATGTTTGATATGAAAGAAGGTTGGAGATTGGCCTATAATTAGCTAAGACTGCTGGGTCTAGAGATGCTTTTTAAGTAAAGGTTTAACTACAGCCAGCTTGAAGGCCTGTGGTACATAGCCGATTATTAGAGATAGGTTGATCATATTTAAGATTGAAGAATTAATTAATGGCAGGACTTCTTTGAGCAGTTTTGTAGGAATGGGGTCTAAAAGACACATTGATGGTTTGGAAGAAGTAATTATTGAAGTTAACTCAGAAAGATCAATTGGAGAAAAAGAGTCTAACTTAACATCGATGGTACTAAAAGTACCTGTAGATAATATTACATCTGTGGGATGATTATTGGTAATTTTTTCTCTAATGATAAAAATTTTATTTGTGAAGAAGTTCATGAAGTCATTACTAGTTAACGTTAAAGGGATTGTTGGCTCAGTAGAGCTCTGACTTTTTGTCAGCCTGGCTACAGTGCTGAAGAGAAACCTGGGGTTGTTCTTATTTTCTTCAATCAGTGACGACTAGTAAGATGTTCTGGCTTTGCGGAGGGCTTTCTTATAAAGCAGCAAACTATTTCTCCAGGCTAAATGATGATCCTCTAAATTTGTGACATGCCGTTTCCTCTCCAGCTTACGAGTTATCTGCTTTAGGCTACATGTTTGAGAATTATACCACGGAGTCAGGTACTTCTGATTTGAGACCTTAGTTTTCACAGGAGCTACAGTATCCAGAGTCGTACGTAGTGAGGATGTAAAATTATTAACAAGATAATCGACCTCTGTTGGAGTAGCGTTCAGATAGCTGCTCTGCTCTATGTTGGTACAGGGCATTGAAGATGATAACGGTGGGTGGATTATATTCTTAAACTTAGTTACAGCACTTTCAGAAAGACATCTACTTTGATAAAGTCTACTCTCCACTGCTGTGTAATCAATTATTGTAAATGTGAATGTTATCAGGAAATGATCAGACAGCAGAGGGTTTTCAGGAAACACTGTTAAATGTTCAGTTTCTATGCCATATGTTAAAACAAGATCTAGAGTGTGATTAAAGTGGTGGGTGCGTTCTTTTACATTTTGAGAGAAGCCAATTGAGTCTAATAACAGATTAAATGCAATGTTGAGGCTGTCATTTTTAGCATTTTTAAAATAACCCACAATAATTATTTTATCTGAGCTGAGCACTAAATCAGATAAAAAGTCTGAGAAATCAGAGAGAAACTCTGTGTAAGGCCCAGGTGGACGATATATGATAACAAGTAAGACTGGTTTCTGAGTTTTACAGCTGGGTTGGACAAGGCTAAGCATCAGGCTTTCAAATGAATTAAAAGTCTGTCTTGGTCTTTCGTTAATTAATAGACTGGTGTGAAAAATTGTTGCCACACCGCCCCCTCGGCCTGTGCTTCGAGATTTCTGGTAGTTAGAATGACTCAGGGGTGTTGATTCATTTAAACTAACATACTCATCCTGCTGCAACCAGGTTTCTGTAAGGCAGAGTAAATCGATTTGTTGATCAATTATTAAGTCATGCACTGACAGAGACTTGGAGGAGAGAGACCTAATATTTAATAATCCACATTTCACTGTTTTACTCTTTGGTTCAGATGTGGATACTGTATTGTTCTTTCTTTGTGATTTTTTATGTTTAAGTTGTTTATTGCTGGTTTTTAGTTTGTTTTTTGTCTGTTTGGGAGCTGACACAGTCTCAATGGAGATGGGTTTTTGGGGGGGTAGCAGGAGGAGAGAAGCTGCAGAGAGGCGTGTAAGACTGCAACTCTGCTTCCTGGTCCCAACTCTGGATAGTCATATTTTGGGGGGTTTAATAAATTCGTCCATAATTCTAGAAATGAGAGCTGCTCCATCCAAAGTGGGATGGATGCCGTCTCTCCTAACAAGACCAGGTTTCCTCCAGAAGGTTTGCCAATTATCTATGAAGCCCACATCGTTTCTGTTCGTCTGTTTTTTTTTTGTTTTTGTTTTTTCTCTTTATGTTTAATTACAGGCTGCTTTGCCAGCCCTGAGAGCCGAGGCTGACCTGGACTTCTGCTCTCCCCTCTACCATATTTGATGTGACCCTGACCAAATGCTGCAGCAGCTGGACCCACAACAACAACCTGAAAATGTAAACAGTGCTGCAGGAAAGCGATCTCGTGCAGCAGAGATGGAGAGCGTTAAATCCAAGGCTTGTTTCACTACACGGGGGAAATTTCCAGACAGCTTCAGCTGACAGAGCTGTGACGAGACGCCCATTAAGCCCGAATGGAAAATGAGGTCGAGCAACAGAATGCTGACCTTAACAAGTCTGCATAAAAACTGTGCAGGACAGTGATGGACTAACATGGATGATCGGGCAGCAAAAAGGGCGTGCCACAGACGGGAGGAGTAACTGGGGTCAGGAGGCACCTCAGAATGGACAAAAGCACAAGAAGAAAAATAAGCTGAAGGCACAGGTGTCGGGGCTCGGCCAGGAGCTGACCTGTGCGAAGAGCCGGACAGCAGAGCTGCAGAAGGCCTTGGAGCAAAGCAAGGAAAACATCAATAAGCTTCAATATGACGTGTACGGAAAAAGACTCTGAGGTTTCTGCCCTCAGTAAGAGCTCAAGGCATCAGAGCAGAAACTGAGCATGGCTCAGATTTGGGGAAAGAACCAGGACAGACTGAACTTTGAACAGCAGCAAGGGTGGCAAACAGACTGAAATGGAGGAGGGCAGGACCCCAGGGGACGCTTCAGGCCGTGGTTTACCCAAAACACCAGAACAGGAAAGTGATGAACACAAACACACACACACACACACACACACACACACACACACATCTACATACACTGACTCAGAATGAAGAGAAACACACACATGAACACATGTGCACTCGTTGATTGAGTGAGAAATGACACACACACATACACACACACAACCACACACCTGAATCGAAATGCTGAGGCATTAGAAGTGATCCACACACATACACATGCACACGCTTGTGCAATGAAGAGTGATGCACACACACACATGCTGATGCAATGAAGAATGATTTGTTAACAAATGCTTATGCTGATACGCAAAATGCTGCACACAAACATCCAAATACATAATTTTCATAAGAAGCCATTGATTGTTTATTGGTTAAATGCGTTTCATGTCACCCAGAGGGCATTTCTGTAGATTTAAGGGACAGGGTCTAAAGCAGTTTGGTTGAAAACAATGTCTGTTTATGGCTCAGGGCCTCGACTGAATTGTTTACTGTGCTTCACACAGCCTGTGTGGTATAGAGTGAAAATGATGAATTAACGGTGTGAGTTTAATTTGGAGCACCACATGTTTGTGATGGAGACTTAATTGAAGGAGGAACACACTGGAAGAAAAAAAGAAGGTCCTGGGTTCAAGTCCACATTCTGACTAGTTTGCAGTGGTTTCTCTCTGGGTATTCTGGTTTCCTGCCACAGTAAAAAGTCATGCAGTTATTAGAGCTAGGTTAATTCAATTCAATTCAATTTTTCAATTCAATTTTATTTATATAGCGCCAAATCACAACAAAAGTCGCCTCAAGGCGCTAGTCGCCTCAAGGTGCCTAGTTAATTGAGGATTCTAAATTACCCGTGAATGTAGGTGTAAATGGTTGCTTGTTTTTATGTGATAAACTGGCGAGCTGTCCCCGCCTAGTAACCTATCACTTCAGGGTTATTTCCCAGCCCTCCTGCAACCAGGATAAAGATAGGAGGATGAGAGTTGTTGTAGGCCCATTCAATTTATATGGTAACCAGGACCTAGCCTCTGTTGAACAGTATGTAATATGAAGACAACATGTAGTATTTAAGTGACCAAGGAGTATTTGGATAAGAGTTACTGAATAGTGTTGAAATAAAATGACAGAATTGTGAAGGATTAAAATATTATAACAGCTCAACTTACTTCGTCTGAACATGTTTCAATCGTGTTTAATGAACAAAAAATGCACAGGTTTACTAAATATGGAAAAGTTGTGTTGATTTAACTAAGTTGTTTAAGTTTCATCTCTACATTAAAAAAAAACTTAGTGCAATTCAGAGCACGTCGATTTGGCTGAACGGGATTCAGTAATACTCATTCGAGGTGAAGGAAGTGGTCATCACATGTCTTGCTGGCCATTAAAGAGTAGTCACGCGACTTTTGCAGATCCTTTGGCAATTTGCAGCTTTTAAATATGGAGTCAACACCCTCTAAGTTGAGCAGGCGTCATTGTCTGCAGTGAAGGGTCTGCGTAGTAGATGTTGGGTGTTTACTCTTCAAATACAGCAAAGTTGGTCTGCAAAAATGCCCTTCTTATTCAGGTCAAACATTGCACCCTTCAAATACCTTCTGGGCGTAGATACACAAGAAATGGGGTGTTAATATGCGGGCAGATTTCATCTCTACATTAAAACAAAACTTAGTGCAATTCAGAACACGTCGATTTGGCTGAACGGGATTCACTAATACTCATTTGAGGTGAAGGAAGTGGTCATCACATGTCTTGCTGGCCATTAAAGAGTAGTCACGCGACTTTTGCAGATCCTTTGGCAATTTGCAGCTTTTAAATATGGAGTCAACACCCTCTAAGTTGAGCAGGCGTTATTGTCTGCAGTGAAGGGTCTGCGTAGTAGATGTTGGGTGTTTACTCTTCACATGCAGCAAAGATGGTCTGCAAAAATGCCCTTCTTACTCAGGTCAAACATTGCACCCTTCAAATACGTTCTGGGCGTAGATACACAAGAAATGGGGTGTTAATATGCGGGCAGATTTCATCTCTACATTAAAACAAAACTTAGTGCAATTCAAAACACGTCGATTTGGCTGAACGGGATTCATTAATACTCATTCGAGGTGAAGGAAGTGGTCATCACATGTCTTGCTGGCCATTAAAGAGTAGTCACGTGACTTTTGCAGATCCTTTGGCAATTTGCAGCTTTTAAATATGTAGTCAACACCCTCTAAGTTGAGCAGGCGTTATTGTCTTTAGTGAAGGGTCTGCGTAGTAGATGTTGGGTGTTTACTCTTCACATACAGCAAAGATGGTCTGCAAAAATGCCCTTCTTATTCAGGTCAAACATTGCACCCTTCAAATACGTTCTGGGCGTAGATACACAAGAAATGGGGGTTTAATATGCGGGCAGATTTCTTCTCTACATTAAAACAAAACTTAGTGCAATTCAGAGCACGTCGATTTGGCTAAACGGGATTCAGTAATACTCATTCGAGGTGAAGGAAGTGGTCATCACATGTCTTGCTGGCCATTAAAGTGTAGTCACGCGACTTTTGCAGATCCTTTGGCAGATTTCATCTCTACATTAAAACAAAACTTAGTGCAATTCAGAGCATGTCGATTTGGCTGAACGGGTTTCAGTATGAGAAGGGATATTTTACTGTTATTTTATCACTGCATTAGAATCATATAATAAGCATTGCATTAAAGCATTATTGAAGCTATTGACATTACATTAAAGTTTGTATGACAGTGATTGTTATAACCTCATGTTGATTTTCTATTTACAGGTGTTAGTATAATCATATAATCTTTCATTGCAGGTGTAACCATGATCGTCTTTATACATATTGCCGCTTGGTGCTTATTATAGAGTTGTGCTCAAGTCAGTAAGGGTTAAAAGCTACAGTCAGCGGGATGTCTGGCTGATCTATTGAGTGAAGTGGCTTAGAGCATAAAAGGCCGCACACGCTTATGAAACACTTATGGCATGTTATTCTTTATGATCTTTTATTCAGTTGTATCTTTTGTTACACTTTAAGGAGCGTGCATTTGCAATAGTTAATCATTATCTTATTTAGTCATATCATCATAATTAATCATTGTTTCAGTGAAGAATTTCTTTAGGCTGTTGGCCTTATGTTACAACTTGTATTACAGGTATTGTCATGATCCCATATTAACATTTTCTATTACAGGTGCAGTGATAATCACTTTGATATACATGCATTGTATTTTTGTGCTTGCCAATGAGGGGGCTCGGTCAACTAGTGGAGGGTCGGAAGCTTTGACGAAGTTCGGACAATCTATTGTGTTAAGGATCTTGAGCTATGGAAGGAACACGCTTACAAAACACATACTATGTCAGTTATCATTATCCTTTATTCATTTATATTCTTTTTATTAAGCTTTGAATAGTGGCATTTGATTAGAACATTTATTCAACATATTACATGTATGGTTTCAGTTAGGTTATTGCACACATGAAGAGTTGGCCTCTGTCCTTATAGACAGAGTGAATGCTGAGGCCGAGGCACACACGCACACACACAAGCAGTAGTTAAACTCATGTGTAGGTGAGAGTTCAAATATTTAAATAATAGTTTGCAAAGCCTTGTAGCTGTTTGATTATGCTTGCAGGAGAGACGGTTTGTTCCAGGGGATAAGCAGAGTTAGAAGATTACTGGGAAGGATCTGGCCTTGGGAAGAAGAAGATGTTCTTTTAATGTGATAAAAGTTGTCAACATTGATTGTATTGTACCTACTTTACGCATGAGGGGGCGTTCTAATACCCTGATTTTCATAAAAACTATTGTTGTGTGGTTTTCGGTGAGAGATCTTATGCTGTCTGCGTGTGTGAACACACGTGTGTTCATTAAAATCATCGTTTGACTTGACCCGGCGGGACCAGTGTTATTATTTTGGTTTTCCTCTTGTATCCATCCCCAATATTTTGAACTCGTAACAAGTAATCCTCATTCGAGGTGAAGGAAGTGGTCATCATGATATGGTTTCCGAAAGAGACTCAGGCACAGTCCAGGGTTTTCCTTTTAGCGAAGAACAGTGCATTTATTCACAGTGAACGCAATCACCAAGTGGCTATATACAATGTGCAGGGGAAAGGGGTCCGGGTCGCCAGGGTCCGTGGGAAACAGGGTTAGGGGAAAAGCTGCTGCACACTTTCTGTACAAAAGCTCCTCCTCCTCCTCCTCCTCAGTCACTCCTCTCAGAATCTGGTTCCAAAAACGATCTAAACACAAACAGTCAAGCTAGCGGGCTTTCAAGATACAGGTTGGCAGATACACAAGTTTGACTGACGCTGAAAGCTCAACGATCCAGCGAAGACTAGTGCAGACTCGCCATCTTAAGTAGTGCAGTAATCAGCTGGGATCAGCGGCCGGTGCAGTAATGAGAGCAGGTGTGTGGGCCAGCAGCAGGAGACCACAATGAGCATCGCTGCGGCGAGAGAGACAGAGAGAGAGCGAGAGGGGGAGAGAACAAAAAAAACCACAAACATATTGCCTAATAGAGGGTCGACCAGCGGGGCACAGGGACCATGACAGTCCCCCCCTCCCCTCAACGGGAGCCCCCGGCGACCCACCAGGCTTGCCAGGATGAGACCGATGGAAGGCCCGCAGCATACGCTTGTCCAGGACGGCGGCCCGTGGAACCCAGGACTGTTCCTCAATGCCATAGCCTTCCCAGTCCACCAGGTACTGGAAGCCACGCCCGCGGCGGCGAGAGTCCATAATCCACGTGATGGAATAGGCGGGCAAGCCATCCACAAGCCGGGTGGGCGGAGGGGGCCTGGAAGGAGGGCACAGAGGGCTACTCCGGACAGGTTTGATTTGGGAGACGTGGAACACATTGTGAATCCTCATGTTGCGCGGCAGCTGGAGTTTCACAGAGACAGGGTTAACCAGTGCCGAAACCTCAAACGGACCAATGAAGTTTGGATTGAGTTTCTTGGATTCAGTCCTGAGAGGAACAAAGCGTGTGGACAGCCATACCTTTTGTCCCACGGTGTATGCTGGAGCTGGTGTGTGGCGGCGATCTGCGATCTGTTTGTTTTGGCCCTTGGTGCTCAGCAACGCTGTCTGTGCGGCCCCCCAAGCTCGTCGGCACCTACGTAGATGGGCCTGGACAGACGGTACAGAATGCTCACCTTCAACAGAGGGGAAGAGAGGCGGCTGGAAACCCAGTGAGACCTCGAAGGGAGACCTCGAAGGGAGACCAACCGGTGGCGGAGGAAGTCAGACTGTTATGGGCGTACTCAATCCAGGGCAGTTCATCACTCCAGATGGACTGGTTAGAGGACGCTATGCACCACAATACTGCCTCGAGCACTTGGTTAGCTCGCTCACACTGACCGTTGCTTTGGGGATGGTAACCGGAGGTTAGACTGACCTTTGCTCCCAAAGAGGAGCAGAATTCCTTCCAGACGCCAGATGTGAACTGGGGACCTCTGTCAGAAACGATGTCCTCCAGGATCCCGTGCAAACGAAACACGTGGAGGGTAAGCAGTCGTGCGGTCTCCATGGCCGTGGGAAGCTTGGGTAGAGTTATGAAGTGGGCAGCTTTAGAAAAAAGATCTACGATGGTAAGTATGACAGTGTTACCTGCTGATGGCAGCAGTCCGGTCACAAAGTCCAAAGCTATATGGGACCAAGGCCTGGATGGAGTCGACAGAGGATTGAGCTGTCCAGCGGGTGGCTGATGAGACGGTTTATTCTGGGCACAGGTCGCGCAGGCGGAGACGTACTCCCGAGCGTCTTTGGTCAGAGAGGGCCACCAGAAGTAGCGCTGGAGGAAGTTGATAGTGCGGTGGACCCCTGGGTGGCAAGTAAAGCGGGCAGTGTGGGCCCAATGAAGTACTTGAGAACGTACCGATTGAGGGACGTAGAGCCGTTGGGCTGGCCCACCTCACGGATCTGGTTCCGACACCTGAGCCTCCCGAACGGCTGCTTCGATCTCCCAGGAGATGGCGCCCACGACACAGGTGGCGGGGAGAACAGGAGCGGGCTCAGTGGGGTCCTCCGAGGCTGAGAACTGACGGGACAGGGCGTCAGGTTTGACATTCCGGGAACCGGGTCTGTAAGAGATGGTGAAGTGGAAACGGGTGAAAAACAGGGCCCACTTAGCCTGTCGGGCATTGAGCCTCTTAGCTGATTGCAGGTATGCTAGGTCCTTGTGGTCTGTCCAGATGAGGAAAGGCTGAGCCGTGCCCTCCAGCCAGTGCCGCCACTCCTCCAGGGCTAGTTTTGTCGCCAGCAGTTCCCGATCTCCGACATCATAGTTTCTCTCTGCAGGGGACAGACGGCGGGAGAAGAAGGCACAAGGGTGGAGCTTACCTTCCTTCCATTGCGACAGAACCACTCCAACCCCTGAGTCGGAGGCGTCAACCTCGACCACGAATGGGTGCGTGAGGTCAGTATGGATCAGGATGGAGGCTGTGGCGAATTGTTTCTTGAGTTCTTGGAAAGCCAACTGAGCTTCTTTGTTCAACTGAAAAGGAAGCTTGGGAGAGGTTAGCTGGGTCAACGGCAAGGCAACTCGGCTGAAGTCCCGAATGAACCGCCAATAAAAGTTGGCAAATCCAAGGAAACGTTGCAGTTGGCGCCGATTAGGTGGTTCCGGCCACTCAACAACGGCTTTTACATTCACAGGGTCCGGGCGGAGATTTCCTTGGTCGATTATGTACCCCAAGAATGCAACGGTGGAGACGTGGAATTCACACTTCTCTCCTTTGACGAACAATCGGTTTTGGAGGAGTCGTTGCAGGACCTGTCTGACATGGTTCTCATGCTCGGACTGGTTTCTGGAAAAGATCAGGATGTCGTCTAGATAGACAAAGACAAAACGGTTAATGAAGTCTCTAAGCATATCGTTCACCAGGGCTTGGAACACCGCAGGGGCGTTAGTGAGGCCAAAGGGCATGACAAGGTACTCGAAGTGGCCGAGGTGGGTGTTGAAGGCGGTTTTCCACTCATCGCCCTCATGGATGTGAACCAAATGGTATGCGTTTCGCAAATCCAGTTTGGTGAAAACAGTAGCCCCTTGGAGGAGTTCGAAGGCCGAAGTGAGGAGAGGCAGAGGGTATTTATTTTTCAATTCAATTCAATTCAATTCAATTTTATTTATATAGCGCCAAATCACAACAAAAGTCGCCTCAATAAAAAATACAGAGAAAAACCCAACAATCATATGAGCCCCTATGAGCAAGCACTTTGGCGACAGTGGGAAGGAAAAACTCCCTTTTAACAGGAAGAAACCTCCGGCAGAACCAGGCTCAGGGAGGGGCGACCATCTGCTGCGACCGGTTGGGGTGAAAGAAGGAAAACAGGATAGAGACATGCTGTGGAAGAGAGACAGAGATTAATAACAGATATGATTCAATGCAGAGAGGTCTATTAACACATAGTGAGTGAGAAAGGTGACTGGAAAGGAAAAACTCAATGCATCATGGGAATCCCCGGCAGCCTACGTCTATTGCAGCATAAGTAAGGGAGGATTCAGGGTCACCTGGTCCAGCCCTAACTATATGCTTTAGCAAAAAGGAAAGTTTTAAGCCTAATCTTGAAAGTAGAGATAGTGTCTGTCTCCCGAATCCAAACTGGAAGCTGGTTCCACAGAAGAGGGGCCTGAAAACTGAAGGCTCTCCCTCCCATTCTACTTTTAAATACTCTAGGGATAGCAAGTAGGCCTGCAGAGCGAGAGTGAAGTGCTCTAATAGGGTGATATGGCACTACAAGGTCATTAAGGTAAGATGGGGCCTGATTATTTAAGACCTTGTATGTGAGGAGCAGGATTTTGAATTCAATTCTGGATTTAACAGGAAGCCAACGAAGGGAAGCCAAAACAGGAGAAATATGCTCTCTCTTTCTAGTCCCTGTCAGTACCCTTGCTGCAGCATTTTGGATCAGCTGAAGGCTTTTCAGCGAGTTTTTAGGACACCCTGATAATAAAGAATTACAGTAGTCCAGCCTGGAAGTAATAAATGCATGAACTAGTTTTTCAGCGTCACTCTGAGACAGGATATTTCTAATTTTAGAGATGTTGCGCAAATGGAAGAAATCAGTCTTACATATTTGTTTAATATGTGCGTTGAAGGACATGTCCTGATCAAAAATGAGTCCAAGGTTCCTCACAGCATTACTGGAGGCCAAGGTAATGCCATCCAGAGTAAGAATCTGCTTAGATACCATATTTCTAAGATTTTCAGGGCCAAGTACAATAACCTCAGTTTTATCTGAATTAAGAAGCAGAAAGTTAGCGGCCATCCAGGTCTTTATGTCTTTAAGACATTCCTGCAGTTTAACTAATTGGTGTGTGTTACCTGGCTTCATGGATAGATAGAGCTGCGTGTCATCTGCATAGCAGTGAAAATTTATGCTATGTCTTCTAATGATGCTGCCTAGGGGAAGCATGTATAATGTAAATAGAATTGGTCCTAGCACTGAACCCTGTGGAACACCATAATTGACCTTAGTGGGTGAAGAGGACTCTCCATTTACTTGAACAAATTGGAGTCTATTAGATAGATATGATACAAACCACTGCAGTGCAGTACCTGTAATACCTACAGCATGTTCTAATCGCTCTAATAGGATATTATGATCAACAGTATCAAACGCAGCACTAAGGTCTAGCAGGACAAGCACATCGATGAGTCCACTGTCAGAGGCCATAAGAAGATCATTTGTAACCTTCACTAAAGCTGTTTCTGTGCTGTGATGAGCTCTGAAACCTGACTGAAAGTCTTCAGATAAGCCATTCCTCTGCAGATGATCTGTTAGCTGTTTGACAACTACTCTTTCAAGGATTTTTGATATGAAAGGAAGGTTGGAGATTGGCCTATAATTAGCTAAGACAGTTGGGTCTAGAGATGGCTTTTTAAGTAAAGGTTTAACTACAGCCACCTTGAAGGCCTGTGGTACATAGCCGATTATTAGAGACAGGTTGATCATATTTAAGATTGAAGAATCTTAAATATGATTGAAACCTGCTGCAGGTTTAATCTTAATCTTAAAGAAGATTGAAGAAAGTCCTGCCATTAATTATAATGGCAGGACTTCTTTGAGCAGTTTTGTAGGAATGGGTTCTAAAAGACATGTTGATGGTTTGGAGGAAGTAATTATTAGAATAGAATAGAATATTATAGAGTAGCCTTTATTGTCATTGTACAGGGTACAACGAAATTGGAGTGCCACTCCCTTGGTGCAAAAATACAATAATAAATATAAATGTAAAATATAAAAGGTACAGTAAAAAAAACACTAGTAAGTACGATATATACAGGATAGCAGCATTAATATAATGACAGTATGGATAGCAGCATAATAAATGATGGTGACAGTATCGTGTAGCTAAGCAGTTTCAATTGTTTTTGTGCTTATTTACTACGGTGATAGCTCTGGGAAAGAAGCTACCCCTGAATCTGTTTGTCCTGGTTTTATGTGACCTGTACCGTCGGCCTGACAGTAATAGTTCAAACACTTGATTGCTGGGGTGAGAATGGTCCTTGATGATATTGCCAGCTCTGCTGAGGTTCCGAGAGTTTGCAATGACCTTCAGGCTGGGCAGAGAGCAGCCAGTGATCTTGAGTGAATTATTGAAGTTAACTCAGAAAGATCAATTGGAGAAAAAGAGTCTAACTTAATATCAATGGTACTAAAAGTAGCTGTAGATAATATTACATCTGTGGGATGATTATTGGTAATTTTTTCTCTAATGATAAAAATTTTATTTGTGAATAAGTTCATGAAGTCATTACTAGTTAACGTTAAAGGGATTGTTGGCTCAGTAGAGCTCTGACTTTTTGTCAACCTGGCTACAGTGCTGAAGAGAAACCTGGCGTTGTTCTTATTTTCTTCAATCAGTGACGAATAGTAACATGTTCTGGCTTTGCGGAGGGCTTTCTTATAAAGCAGCAAACTATTTCTCCAGGCTAAATGATGATCCTCTAAATTTGTGACACGCCATTTCCTCTCCAGCTTACGAGTTATCTGCTTTAGGCTCCGTGTTTGAGAATTATACCACGGAGTCAGGTACTTCTGATTTGAGACCTTAGTTTTCACAGGAGCTACAGTATCCAGAGTCGTACGTAGTGAGGATGTAAAATTATTAACAAGATAATCGACCTCTGTTGGAGTAGCGTTCAGATAGCTGCTCTGCTCTATGTTGGTACAGGGCATTGAAGATGATAACAGTGGGTGGATTATATTCTTAAACTTAGTTACAGCACTTTCAGAAAGACATCTACTTTGATAAAGTCTACTCTCCACTGCTGTGTAATCAATTATTGTAAATGTGAATGTTATCAGGAAATGATCAGACAGCAGAGGGTTTTCAGGAAACACTGTTAAATGTTCAGTTTCTATGCCATATGTTAAAACAAGATCTAGAGTGTGATTAAAGTGGTGGGTGGGTTCTTTTACATTTTGAGAGAAGCCAAATGAGTCTAATAACAGATTAAATGCAATGTTGAGGCTGTCATTTTTAGCATCTACATGTATGTTACAATCACCCACAATAATTATTTTATCTGAGCTGAGCACTAAATCAGATAAAAAGTCTGAGAAATCAGAGAGAAACTCTGTATAAGGCCCAGGTGGACGATATATGATAACAAGTAAGACTGGTTTCTGAGTTTTACAGCTGGGTTGGACAAGGCTAAGCATCAGGCTTTCAAATGAATTAAAAGTCTGTCTTGGTCTTTCGTTAATTAATAGACTGGTGTGAAAAATTGCTGCCACACCGCCCCCTCGGCCTGTGCTTCGAGATTTCTGGTAGTTAGAATGACATTCATTTAAACTAACATACTCATCCTGCTGCAACCAGGTTTCTGTAAGACAGAGTAAATCGATTTGTTGATCAATTATTAAGTCATGTACTAACAGAGACTTGGAGGAGAGAGACCTAGTATTTAATAATCCACATTTCACTGTTTTATTTCACACATTAACTTTTTGTAATACTTATGATAATAACTCGCTTAATTTATTCTGTCACCATAAATGCTTTGGCTCTCGGAGGAGGCGGACGCACTTTTTCTCCTCTCCCTTATCTTCATGTCCTTGTCTAGTCTTGTGTTTTTTTTCTTTCACTCCCTGGAACACTCTCTCACAGTCTGTATCTAAAACCTAAAGAGAACTATGGATTTGATCAACTGGTCTCTGAATGCTATTGACACCCTCTTCTCCACGAGAAGTCTGGGCTCGGGAGAGCCAGAGTGCCCTGGAGGGACCTTCCCTGCCGGATACGCGATGGACGGGTGGCAGACATGGAGGATCGTGTGCCTGGCGGGACTGTCGATCGAGGACGCTGAAGATATCTACCTATTCGGAACCATGATAACAGGGTTCTTGCTGATCGGAGCTGGCTTGGCCCTGGCTTATCAGAGAATTAAGAAAGCGGAACCGGCTGTCCAAACCGCCACAAAGCTGCCCGCTGAGATTGACTTGACGGGACGAGGTGCGGGTTTTGAGAAAGGGCTCACAGACAGGGACATGGTCAAGAGCTTGGAGGCAATTGCGGCTGCAGTGAATACTCAGAATAACATCTCTGAGCGGATATTGGGACACATCAGGGAAGAATCCGCTCAAATCAACAACTATGGGCGGAAGTTGGAATACATCACGGATCAGTTGGCTGTGGTCGCGAGGTCTCAGAATCTGCTCTGTGAGCAAAAGAGTGACAAGATCTCAGATTCGAAGGTAAATAACATCATGGAAAAACTCGCAGCTATCCAACGGATGATGGAGGGACCAGTGTCGGAGTGCTAAAAGAAACAGCTCGAAATTCTCATGAGTTGGTTGGAAGACAATTGCTATCATAATCTGGCTACCCCTCCGGCGCCAGCTGCGGGCTCAAGGCTGGAGCCGATCAAAACAATCCCTGATAACGACTATGTTGAGACTGTTCCTTCCCATCCCATGCAAGGCCACCTGGGTTGGCTGGTAGACTGTTTACTTAGCCTGGCAGGGCGAAGGACACTGTCTCAGCTGAACTCTGGACACGCACACACATACATATACTGATACTGATAAGCACTCACCGACGCATCACCCTCCCTACCCCGGATCCAACGCCACCTCCAACGCTTACCTCCCCTCTGATGTGGACATCGGGTCAGCTGGAGGCGCAGTCGAACGATTGCAGCGGTCCCAGATCAGATGTACACACTGGAACTCTTTCCCATGTTGCTCGTCCGTGTTTTATTGTGCTATGGTGTGTTGATATCTGTCCATTCCTGTATTATCCTTTTGTGTTACACATTTCGATGTTTTTTCCTCGCTACCTAGCCTGACCTGTCTCCCCAATGTGATGTTGTGTAATGTATGTACGGTCGGCAAGGTCTGTCATCTCGGTTGCGGGCAAAAGACCTGCAACTGACAAATAAAGGCTATCTCATCTCATCATCTCAAATGCCTGGTGGCATTGTTTTGATTGATGTAGGATTGACTGAGATTTCTAATCAAGCACGTTTGAAACATAATAGCCTCTACCTGGAATTAGATTGGCCAGAGTCATCCTCAAGTTTTGGATATAATGTCTAAGCATAAACTGGAGCATTTTGATTCAATAAACTGTAAAAAGGTGAGCTGTGAAGACTAAGGACAAGTGGAGTTCACAAGTTTTCTATCTAAGAAATCCCAGAAAATTGCATGGTGTCTGATAGGTTTGTAGCTTGAACCTATTCGCTGGAACGTTGAAGGCAATGTAATCACACAACAAGCAAGACCCGAGTAGGCAACATTCTTTATGTTTCACGTGCACGGGAGAGAACTGGACAGGAGGTGTTCCTTCGCTTGACCTCAGTTGCTCTCGTCCGCTCTCCCGTAACACTGCTCTTTTATTGTGGTTACATGAATATGCATAGGTTCATTAACATATGACATCTTATATAGGTATGCATGTGAACAAAGAATACCCTGAGTGTGTGTGTGTGTGTGTGTGTGTGTGTGTCTATGTGTGTATGGGTCAAGATGTAACCCCAGGAAGACTCCCCAAAGCTGGTGCCAGGAGTCTAGCGGTACATCTGAACAAAAGGCTCTTACACTCAAACAGATATACGTGTGTTTGCTATACCATATATCAGCAGGAGAAGATACGACCTCTCCTAGGAGGTGTGTGATCTATGCCAGAACACTCTGAAGAGGAGTAAACGCACTCCCCTCTTCATGCTACACAGAGTTGTTACAGACCTCCTAGGATGAGACATTCTTTCAATCTACAAATGAATACTTCTTCTAAGCATATATGAGTAAATATTTCTAAGCATAAATGACAATAAACAATACAAATCTAACATTTCCCCCCTTTTGGCAATTATGCTAGAAAAGTCCCCAGTTATGATCCCGTCATGTCTGACAGTGTCAATGCAACCATTTTTATACTCAGCATATGTAAACGTACACAGTTTGACAAATGTATTAGCAGTTATCCAAGTTCTCATTAATCTCATTCAATGGTAAACTGTATCCTACAAGCAAACAGATGAATCGTCAACAGTCAAAAGAAAAATTAACATTTTCAAAAACACTCCAGCTTGGTGGTGCTCCTCTGCAAGACATGTAAATCATGTCTCTCTGCAGAGTGGTTTAAGTTCTGCAGGGCGTCATAAATGTGTCTTCCAGTTGTTTCCATCACTGTCCATAGGACCAGAGGCCAAATGTATGTAGAATAGACATTCAAACATAACAGTTGAGTTTGTTTGTCATGTTTGTCAACATGGGTCTCAGCTATCGTGAAAGCTGCAGACCTCTTCAGCACTCTAGTTCTATGGCCTCTCTGCCAACCCCCATCACCTCACTTCAGGCCTCCGTCCTGTGGGGGATATTTATGACTCCTCCATTGTCCATCCTCTGCAGGAAAAACCCTCTGTGTAAAGGGTGCTGGATCCAGTTATCTTACTGCTGTTATGATCCCAGCAGTCTTCAGTGTGCCATCGTATGCACAGTATAGTGACACAGCATTAGGTGATGTTCATAGGAAACTGCTGTCATCACCACCATAGCTTCTGGTTCCTGTGCTTTTCACAGAATCATGATGCCATCCTTGGACTCCCCCTGCGCTGTCGATGGAGCTTGGCACGCTCCCCTCATCCTTCAGGTGCCCGTCTGTCGTCCACAATCTCCTCTGTTGGCCTCTGGAAAGCCCCCTTGGCACAGCTCTCATTCCAACGCAGCTTCATGGTCCTTGCTGTGGCTCCAAAGTCTGATCTAGTGATGCGCGAATCATGAACGAATCGTTCAATACTCGAGAATCACTTTACTGACTCATGAATCATGATTCACAAGCGCAACTGACTCATCCCTGTTGCTGTTAGCAAACTAATTTCATTAGTAGAAATATATCTAGCTTATAATTCAAATTGTGAAGAAAAACACAACATCCAGTATCTTAACAAAAACATTTCTGCTCTGAACTGGAAGAAAAAACCCTAAGTAGAAGCTCACATCAAGACAATAGCTCCTCGGTTCACAGTAGCATCGCTCTGCTAACATGCTAACAGCACATTTGAGCTACTCACCCCCTCCCTTCCTGCGCTGAATCGTAGGGGAAGCAAATCACTCAGGACTCACTAACCCCCTCCCTCCTGTGCTGAATCATAGAGCGAGCGAATCACTCATGACTCGCTAACCCCCTCCTTCCTGTGCTGAATCATAGAGCGAGCGAATCACTCATGACTCGCTCACCCCCTCCCTCCTGTGCTGAATCATAGAGCGAGCGAATCACTCATGACTCGCTCACCCCCTCCCTCCTGTGCTGAATCATAGAGCGAACGAATCACTCACTCACTCACTCACCCCCTCCCTCCTGGCTCGCAGCTTCTTCTTCTTCTTCTTCTTGGTTGGAAACCAATGTTAAGGCGCACTACCGCCCCCTGGCTCACAGCGCCAGTGGACATTTAGATGAGAAAATATATATTTGACACATGTAAGGAAAATACTAATAAAATAAAAATAAACAAAAGAAATGTTCCCTTTAGAAATTCTTTTGCTCTTTTTTGCTATATAAAATAGTTGTTTTCTTTAAGAATCACTCATCTTAGCAGTAGGATTTACATTAAAAGAGAAACAAATTAAGTTTGAGTGAAAATGTACATTTTTTGCACTCTCTGGTCAACTGACTCAGTGACTCAAATGACTCAAAAAACCCGATTCACTTTGGTGAGTGACTCATTAAAACTCGATTCAGTAAAAAGAATCAAATTTACCATCACTAGTCTGATCTCATGATGGGCCCCAAACAGCTCGACCTTTTACCTCAGCCACTGCCTGGGCTGTCAGCTCTGCCTGGAATGGGTTCTCGCTTCTCACTGGGCCTCTGAAGATTTATCAGGAGATTCCTTTCAGCAATACTCTGACTGCTGCACCTGTATTTCCTTGCTAGGAGGAAAAACTCCTACTTGGAAAGCATGTCAATCATCATCAAACCACATTCTTTAGTTCAGTGAGCTTCATTTATGGACCATCAAAGCCTCATCTGAACACAGATGCACCACTTGCATAGGTTTAATACCCGTCTGAACTGTTAATCACAAAGATCACACAAAAATCATAAAAACATAGTTCAGAAAACATAGAAAACATAGTTTCATGTAACTCTGTAATTCTGGACCCCTCCTCTTGACGCATGGATACTCCCATGAGTCAACTCATCAAAACCAGATTCCTGTCTAAAAGAAAAAGGTTAGCTAGATCATGTCCCAGGCAACATCAGGGCGTCTCCTCCTCTGGAGCAGCACCACCCCGGACCTATAACCCTGCAATAAAAGATGTTAGTGTGTTTTGCACAGTAAGTGTGCTCAACATCTGGTTCCGCCTGGAGCCATCATACACACCATCATGGCCTGGAAAACAAGATCTGGAAGTGAAATCAAACTTCACACTTATAAACAATTGTATCATTAGAGTAATAAAGCATCAACAGGACAAGTATCATGTGCAGGTTTTCTGAAATCAGTAAACTACAATTATTGGCATAATTCGCCCCAAACATGGATCATCCCATGTACTCAGTTAACAGTAATGTAATCGGTGACTTCCCTTAAGCAAAGTCACTCCATGTATTTAACACTAGGAGCTCAGTAGTGGCCAGCTAATGAGCCCCATATCAAACTATTCCATAAACACTGCATCTCTTAGTTGCTTTCTCATGTTACTTGTCCGTCTCTGCTGAATCCTCTACATGCACTCTTAGAAAAACAAACATTAGCAACACACATGGACAATCCTGGAGGTCAGGCACAAATTGACAGGTTCCAGAGGTGCTATAAAAAGACCATAAAGACCATAGCTGTGGACAGAAGTGGCACTAGTTTCAACACAGGGAATGTTTTACATGTTATTCACATCGTCAAAGTAACCTTCACATTTCTCCAACAACACAGTGTAACAGCATCACCAACTCATAACCTGTAAACACAGTTTTCTTCACACGTAAACCCAGAAATCCTGTAGTAGAAAACATCAACCAGCTATCCTGGTATAAATCACATGATCAAATCACATGAAGAACTGTAATGCTGTAGAAAAGTTAGTGCTGCGCAGGTGTATACACACTTTCTCACAGTCACCTCTGTGAGCAACACAAGGTAGTGAATAACACCCCCTGGTAGATTCACAGACACAGAAAGTGACATTTAAAAGGTTAAATCATCATGTAACCTCGAATGTTGCTGTCATCTTTCTGCTCCTGTAAAAAGAAACACACATAGATTCATCTGCACCTTTGTCAGGTGGGGGTTAACTTCGCACAGTGATGTCAGTCAGTCTGTCAGCTTCTGTCCGCTTTCACCAGTCAGTCAATTTTATTTTCTCTCACTCATTCATTCATGCATTCATTCATTCTTTCTTTGCTGACGGTGGAAATTATTGTCGCATTTTCATTTCCACTTCTCAGCAAAATGACGTCATTTCAAAAAGAAAAGAAGAACTTTATATCGGATTATCTCGCTTAATCCTTTTTTGGGTAGGGACCTATTTTCTAATTTTCCCATATAAGTGACTTCCTCCTGAGCCCATTTTAATGTGGAGAAACTCACTTGCAACAATTTTCTCGACGACGTGTCGTATAGCGCTTCAGTTCTAATCGTGCAGATCTGCTCCAAACGAGATCATCAAACAAACTTTCAGTGTACTGTGAAAGTATCAAAATAAAAAGGCCTTGTTAAGTCATGACACATGCTCCTCATCTCAGGAGGGTAAATCATACCATTAGCATGATTTATCATACCATCATACTAATTGGCAGGCTCAACTTCACAACAAAAGAAAAATCATCAGCTAGATAAACTCCAAACCAACCATCAGCCGCACAACACACAACATAAGCCTCATGTCTCATTAGCTATGAATTTAATCCCCAGGACTGTACTTTTTACTCATTTAGGCCACAGATTTTATTTAGTTTTCCTTTTTTCCCCGTCATCATAAAACATGTGACATGTTGTCATGCATTTCCCAAAAGAAGTTTGTTCTTATATATTCAGAGTTGTGTATCTGGATGCAGGACTCACTTGCACATCACAACAGGAAACTCAGTGTTTTAGAGTCTCCACTCTAACAAACTCCAACACATCCCATTCACTCGTGCTAGAATTCAATCACCTTTCATTAATCTAAGAACCATCAACTAGTTTGCATATCAGCTATTAACCCACTAAGATGACAGGACAACAGAAATGCATGTTCAAAATATTATCACAAAAATAGAATTTCCCTCATACAGTAAATTACTTGTGCTGCATCAATCAGGCAGAAAGCATCTCCCAATTTACTATATTAACAACTAAATTTATTGTCTGATCACTGGTTGGTCAAACCAGAATCTTTTTTCCCACAAAAGTTAAACTGTTGTCCTGCAACCTTGAGAGTTAACTGTCAGCATTGGATAAATTCAGCATTTGATAGCAAGTGTCTGTTAAATTGACACTATTTAACACTGATGAGAGATAACAAGCTGATCTTCATTGCATGTGTGTTTGTGTTATTAGGCAGGTTTAATCAATGTCTGTGGAGCTGCATCTCCAGCAGGCATGTTCTTAAAGCTGCCTTTCCTACACACTTCTCTGCTATTATTTGATCATTTTGTAACTAATATGCTATGAGTCCACTGATCTTTGCATCACACGAGGTGACTTGTACAAGATGATAAACAGACTCACATGCTAGAGATGGTGTCTAATCTTCATGAGCTCTCTTGTGTTTGTGTTAGTAGGGTTAATGCATGTTCTGCTTGTGTGTGTGATTTTGTATATGTATCTTTTTGCAGTGGTTCAGATTCCTTCACAATTTTCCACTTAAGCAGTCAGTTTTCTTTTCCCCAGGTTTGCTAACCCAAATTTTGATTTCCCACATTAAACAACAGCACTCTCTGTGTCCTTACTTACTGCTCTCACTCTGTTGTCCTCTCCCACTTCAACAGTCCAATAGCCGGCAGTTCTTCTTCAGCTTTGTCCTGTGTTCCACTGTCTCTTCTTGCCATTTTACTCCGAAAGTGGCAAATATCAACCTCCAACAGTCTCCTCAGTTCTCCTCAAACGTCCTTTTCACAAGCACAGTGACTTTGCAGCTTGTTGGAAACACAGTGTCATTCATCCAATCAGTCAGGATGATGGTTTGCTCTTCTTCTCCACTGCTGTTTGTCCACACTGCTGCTGCTTGCTGGGACTCTTTGCTCAGGACTTTGCTGCTGTCTCTTTATCTGCCATGTTATTACTCTTTGGAACTGCATTCCTTGTCTTCAGGGAGGAGTGAGAGCTCGCTTGCGAGGTTGAGGGACACATGGTGCTGTAAATAAGTTAGCCAGAAATTGCAGAAATTGGCCTGAATGTTTCCAATGATGTCAAACTATAACTTTATTCCGACTGCTGCATGTGGGAAAACTGATCCAGGTCTGCTTTTCATCTGAAAGTGACAAAACTAAGACATTTCCATTATTATCATCACTGCTTAACCAACACACATCTCTCCTTTCTTAAAAGCAGAAAATGAGATTGTAGTTGTTCTTGGCTGATAAACACAAAACCTTTTTCCTATTATTTTCCATCTACAATGTAGATTTTGTCTCTGTTTTACTCTTTTTTTCCCCTTTACAATAGCTGGTGACCTGCAGAATCACCACTCTCACAATTTGTGACAATTACGTTAACACAGCGCACACACACTGCGACTTCAGGCACATTCACACTCACTTTTTTCATCTGCATAAATAAAACATATGGCTGATGATATGTGCCATGGTGATCCATAAGTATGATCACAAGTTTTATTTAATTATTTTTCAACCCAACAAAGCAAATAAACACAAACATGATGCTGATGCTATGAACACTCTACACACATGAGTCAAGATCCAGGATGTGGGCTGGCCTTCTCCACATGCTCTTCAAGGCTGCTGTTTTCTGAAAACTTAATCTCTTCCATTTATAAGCATGCAATTAACCGCACGGCTCAGGTCCGCGTGAAACCCGCGCGACCGTGCTCGCGTGAACCCGCGCAGCTAAGGAGCCGTCACTTTTTTTTTTTTTTTTTTTTTAAATACTGTGCGCTCCCAGGAGTGAAGTCCAGCATAAATGTCTGTCACGCTCGGACACACTCTTGGTTGCTTAGGAACCAATGATAACAACAACAACCGTGTCCCAGACCACGCCTGCTCCGCAGTCATTAACACAAACACAACAAATATCCTCGCTCACAAACAACAAAAATTAGGCCTATTTTCTCAACGCAGTCTCACACAGTGGCTGCGCGCTTTGCCACACTCAGTGGCAAAGACTTACATAACAGTGATCACGCGCTTTAACGCACACAGTGATGAAGACTTTCAACTCAGTCTCACATAGTGAATGCGTGCTTTGCCGCACACAGTGGCAAAGACTTTCAACGCAACCTCACACAGAGGATGCGTGCTTTGCCGCACTCAGTGGCAAAGACTTTCAACGCAACCGCACACAGTGGATGCGTGCTTTGCCGCACACAGTGGCAAAGACTTTCAACTTACTCGGTGTTGCGTAGCGTGTAATATCAGCCTCGGATCCCGCGGATCGTCATTCATCGAAGAGAGAAAACGGACAGCTAATCCACCGGCCCGATGACAAATTCTCACGTCTCGCTGACGTCAGGGTTCTCTCCTCGGTGAATGCCGACTCCAGGGATCTGGCTCGAAGGACCAATTAATGATAGGTTTGTAGCTTGAACCTATTCGCTGGAACGTTGAAGGCAATGTAATCACACAACAAGCAAGACCCGAGTAGGCAACATTCTTTATGTTTCACGTGCACGGGAGAGAACTGGACAGGCGGTGTTCCTTCGCTTGACCTCAGTTGCTCTCGTCCGCTCTCCTGTAACACTGCTCTTTTATTGTGGTTACATGAATATGCATAGGTTCATTAACATATGACATCTTATATAGGTATGCATGTGAACAAAGAATACCCTGAGTGTGTGTGTGTGTGTGTGTGTGTGTGTGTCTATGTGTGTATGGGTCAAGATGTAACCCCAGGAAGACTCCCCAAAGCTGGTGCCAGGAGTCTAGCGGTACATCTGAACAAAAGGCTCTTACACTCAAACAGATATACGTGTGTTTGCTATACCATATATCAACAGGAGAAGATACGACCTCTCCTAGGAGGTGTGTGATCTATGCCAGAACACTCTGAAGAGGAGTAAACGCACTCCCCTCTTCATGCTACACAGAGTTGTTACAGACCTCCTAGGATGAGACATTCTTTCAATCTACAAATGATTATATACTTCTAAGCATATATGAGTAAATATTTCTAAGCATAAATGACAATAAACAATACAAATCTAACAGTGTCATTGCCCAGCAGTTGTTCCCAGGACATATGGACTCAACCTCAACAATCCCTCACACTGAGCAGCATGAAGCGACAGTGCAGAGGAAAAACTGAACCCGGCTCAGTACCAGCAGCCATCTGGGTTTGGAGGAGAGAGACAGAGACACAGAACTACCAAAAATATTTTTTATGTGATTGACTGTTGTTGTAATTCAAGCCCTGAGTAGGTAAGAGCAGGTAAGACATAAAGTTGCATCCTAAATTTCATGCTCATGCAGAATGTTTAGTTTACGACTTTTTCACCTGGTCATTTCTTGCTGAACGGATGGTCTTTCAGGGTTGACCGAGCTGGTACCCTGGCCACCTTGACTCTGTTCTCTGCAAGATGTTGCAAAAAACAAAATCATATAGAGACAATATTGGACAAATAAATAAATATATATATAACAATTTAGTTACATGTAGCATTAAGTCATAAGTCTTGCTAAAGTAAACCTTGTATTCTGATTCATCACAGCAGCAGTTCGGTTGGATGATGTCAGCAACTGCAGCAAGTGTCTTGCTGACTGAATAATTTCATCTTGCATAATCTGAAACAAACACATACAGACAGAAACAATTTATAAATTAATGTTCGATAAAATCTAAGAATTAATCATTTATTAGATACCAATATGAATATGTCTACCATAAAACTTGTGTGGAGCGAAGTTACATTCAATCAAGATGGTCTCTCAATGTCTTTGATGGAGATGTAATAATTGGCTTATTTGTCATTGCGTATTTCTTTACCCTCAAAGTCTTATTTTTAACTTATGCTATCTGTTTAAGTTTAGATAGTATTTGTAAAGATATTGACCACATCCTTTTCTGACAGTGTGGATATAATGGATGGGGTAAGGTACTGGCATGCTACAACTTTATAGTTGTTAAATTCTGGGTACAAGTATACATGCCCATATTGTACATGTTTTTAATATTATTATTATTTTCATCATCCTACCCAATTACATGTTCCTTTTAATCAGGTTGTGCTGTTTTAATGACTTTACAATATAATTTACATTGTGTTCCTTAAATTTTCCCTAATTGTATGTTATATTAATCCTATATTTGCCTTTTAATATTTCTAATGTTTGCCTTGCTTTCTTCACTGCCTGGTCTTCCTCTGTCTCGCCTGTATGGATGCATTTACACCTAAATTTCCCCAACAAAGGATGTTTTAATTCACCGCTATTCCAGTGAAACACGAGTCTCCCATCTTCCTGCTACCGGTCTCGAGTTTTTGTTTACCAAAGCACACACCAACTTCATACTGACGGACAGATCACTGCCCTATTCCCGCCTTGTCTGACCGTGTTTTGTGGCCTTGGTTCACTTCACCTCACTCTTCCCCGTTCTTGTCATTAAATCAGGCCATTCTGAAACCATGGCAGCCATTCAGTCTATGGTTTTATTCATGGTGTATTTTACCCCTTCACCAAATGCCGTTCTCGTTTCCCACGTTATATTTGCAGTGTTCGTCTATCTATCAATATCTGCGAAGTATGGTTTTGTACCGAGTATCCTATTTTGTAGAGCATAGCATGTAAAGGTTAGCTCGGTTAGCAGGATGCTAGCATGTAGCGCTTAGTGAGACACGCCTCAGACGAGTTGAGCAAAGACCCCGTCTGTGTACTATATACGTGACCAACGGATTTAAATAAAATTAGCGTTTCAAAAGACAAACTTGAACATAAAACACAACATACTTACCGGAGAACCGCCAGGGTTTGCCACTGCCATCTTGCCGCTCCTAAATTCAAAACTGCCTCTGCAGACAGGCAGGGGAGGCGTGGAAATTTTCTTTGAGTTAGTCAAACGTTTTCCTCAGTTCGAGTATAATGACTGAAACCAGCCCACTGAAGGAACAATGGGCTGTGAGGTCAGTTCCTTAATCATAATTATGCAAATTCCCATGACCATTGATCAACAATCACTGACCAAAACCCACTGATCAAAGAACACTGATCAATGGCCATGAGTACCGTTCACAGAGAGTTAGGGAATGGGAAATTCAATGTCTAAAAATAGTTGGATTCTGATGATACTATATTTCTTCCATAGGGGTATAACGTGGCATAAGATAATATAATAATCTCACAAGTGTTTTTAGCTTAATTAATAACCTATCTATAAACTGTTTTTTAGCCATCTATAAGGGGAGTGTTATTATACAGTGGTCCCCTAAAATGTTTCAATTTATTGGTAAGGCTACAATAACACTATATATGTATGTATGAGTACATTATAATTCTGGCAATCACATTTTGACTCAGGTGCAATTTTGTCCATTACATACAGTTTGAATATCACAACTCTTGATGCAGCCCCATATTTCTCTTTTTTCATCATCCATCATCGTGTAAGAATGAAGACAATGTGCTTTGACATTGAACAACAAAACGTTTATTGAACTTTACTTAAACATTTGTATTACTTCATGAAAATTAGTTGTGGTAATGAAGCAGGAGCAAAATGATCACGTAGAGTGCAATCATTCCAGAAACAGCCAACAGGACTGTGCACACGAACAATTTGTCGCAACGTCCACAACTGCACCTGAAAGTTTAGTTATTAGTTAGTTATTTAGTTTATTCCAATGAAATATAAACATCACTGGATTTATTATCATTAGTAAACTATCACTGATATCAGAGATACTGCTCTTGCCTGCAAGGTATTTCTATACGATGTTCAGCTTGTTGGTTCTGAAGTTGACCACAGGGTGCTTCATTGTGAGCAACACTTCGCATTTGGATTTCCTCTGCATGGAGAGGACATTATTTTTAGGATCTACAGCATCAGTTAAAACCAATAAATCTGAGAAGTCAAGCGAATAGAGAATATACACTTAAACACACCTGACATTGTTGGCCCTTTTTATTCTGCTTGTTGCTGATTTCCAAAGACACGCTGCATACAGGAAAAAGAAAAAAGCCAAAAAAAGCCTTTACTGTGTTTGAATAATTTATTAATATTTCTGTTCTATGGGTTGATTTAAGAATTGGGATGGAAAAAAATGAAAGTTCATGAAGTTTTCCAAAATTGGAAGATCTAGAGATTAGGATGAATTTGGCTTACCATTAACTCGAACCCTAACCCTAACACACAGAACCCTGCCTCTCTTCATCCCAGTGTGGAGTCCATTCAACTCATGCTCACAATATATATATATATATAAAAATCAAAATCAAAACAATGGTGTGGTTTCTCTCAACAGGCACTTCAAAATCAAATGTAATAGCTGAATAAAACAGAGAAATATATAGCAAAGTAAACTCAAAAATAAACTACTACTAAGAAGTTATAATATTTAAATCCCCACTAAGATGGACAAATTACAAAACACATGTTCATACAAAAGTAAATTTTCCCAACATGGCACAAAATACTATTTAACATGTAGCCTTAGATGATGAACTCATGCACATAAAACAAAATCTGTACCTTACTCTAACATTTACACATAACAAAAAGACAAAATGTAGCAGCAAAATCAGCAGACACACACAGCAGAAGGTCTCTCTTCATCCCTGTTTAGCACAAGGGTTTAAACACATACATGGATGGTATGATGGATAAAAGGCTGTTTTGATTACTATTTACCTCATTCAAAGTAATCAAAAGGACTCTGGGGGCTTTTAGCCCTAAGACCTAATACTTAGTAAGGCATAATGCACCAAATTTGAACTTATAATTTAGTGCAGGAAGAGGAGCTACAGAGAATGTGCCTTACCAGTGTGGAGTCCATGCAGCTCTGGCTGGGAAACCCCATATATGCAGCATGTTTACTACTGGTGTCCCAATGATTAATGCCCCACTACAACAGTGACATGTGGAACCTTATTATGTATTACAAAAATTCTATGTAAGTAGGGCTGCCACGATTAGTCGACTAGTCATGATTACGTCGACTATCAAAATCGTCGACGACTGATTTAATAGTCGACCCGTCGATTGAAGCTTTGTAAGATCACAAAAGACGCAGGAATAAGTAGTAGGATTTAAGAGTGTAATAACGGACTGAAACAGAAGATGGCAGCACTGCATGTACAAGGATGCCAGCTGCCGTTAAACCCCGAAGAAGAAGAAGTAGCTCTGTCCCAGAATTCATATTGCAGCCCAGCTCAGTTTCCAATAATGGCGGCAGCTAGTTAGTTGTAAAATCACTCTTATTATTCTTTCTGGGTTGCAAAATAAACATTTAACATATTTTCAGGCAAGAATGTAGCTGCGTAAACCTCAAATATCTGCTCAGTTTATCAAGACACCACATATTTTCAAAAGCGCTCTGACATTTTCGGAGACGTCTGTTAACCACTAGCTCAATAGCTAGCCGGGGGCAAGGCTCACTAGAACCTGTGAGAACACCGGACTCCCGGCAAATCATTTTCAAACCCACCTCCGTCTTTCGTTACTCAGGTTAAACATACATAAGTCACTTAGATAACTTAAAAATCTTATTGTTTGGCTTTTTTTAGTATTTTATTTGTTCCTGAGTAAATTGGTTTGGCTGAGATTAAAGTTATAGTTATTACACAGCTGAATAAACATCAAGCAGACCACTGGTTATAAGAAGTGTGAGATGCTCGAGAATATACTCCGTTGTCCAGGTATATTTTAGATAGCAAGGAGTTTATTAAACTTCACTGAAACAATCTGCAAATTTCATTAAAATTTAATAAACTATCATCTTGTCTTTATTTTTAGTTAGCACATACCTTAAACACTTAAAGCTGTAAGCTAATGATAGTTATATAGGAGCAGATGCATGCTGGTGCAATAAGCTGTACGTTTTACGTCCAGTGGATGCATGATCTGATTAGTCGCAAAAATAATCGGTGACTAGTCGACTATCAAAATAATCATTTGTGGCAGGCCTATATGTAAGTAATAAAAAATAAAATGTATATTATTATTATAATTATCATGCGAGGACCCAGAAAAGTGCAATCAAACGATGAGTTTATTAACACAGGAGAAGAAACATCAGCATATGTCTTCCTCTGACAAAAACACAATGGATGCGGGTTTTATAGCAGTGAGGATCACACCTCCACGTACGTCAACACAGGTAAAAAATACATTGTGTACAGTCATTGTTTACAGACAAGGGTACATCTTGTACATCTCTAATAACTATAAACAGACATGTAACTTCTCTTTTCTATAACACTTGCCTTTTAATAGGGGTGGGAGAAAAAATCGATACTGTGTAGTATCGTGATATTTTGTTTGCTAATAATGTATCGATAAAGGGACAGCAGAAATCGATATTTTGTTACAAAAAAGTTTTTGTGGACTGGAACATGCTCTGACTTCAGAGCATGTTGATCAGCTCCTTTTTCTGAGCAAGAATCCTGACATTCCTTCACTGTCCAAATGTGTTTAACTTTTTTTATGGCAGCAATAAACATGACAGTTTACTTATTTTAATTTAAGACATGTTTTATTTTAATTAAGTTTAAAACTTTTTCATTTAATGTAAAATTATATTTTGTTTTAATTTACTTTCAAATTCTTCAGTTGCTGAAGGGGCTGCATAGTTTTCACAAATTGCATAGTTCAGAATAGCTATAATTGTACCAGATGGTTGCATTCAGCTAAGTTGGACTAGACTGTAATACAAACTGTTCAGTTTGTCAACAATAAAACTGACTGAAATGAGAGAAAGACTGAGTGTGAGACTTTGTTATTAGATAAAATGAATATTGATAAAGTTTACCTTGATGTACAGAATCTGAATATCGCAAAATATTAAAAAAAAAATTGCAATAATGTCGTATCGTGCGTTAAGTATTGTGATAATATCGTATCGTGGGATGTATGGTGATTCCCACCTCTACCTTTTAAGGTAATAAACTTCAAGCTTCAGGGTCTCTAAGGGCTAATAATTGACCCTCGTCACCAATCATTAAGTAGACAGAATTGCAGCAGGTCTCAAAGAAAAGCAGAAGACACTTGGGCCTTCGCTCAGGCCTGCTACTAGATTTAATGTGTATTGTAAGATTTAATGTTCCTTGTCCTCAGCCAGAAGTTAGGGCCCACCTAACCCCAGTTAGGGTCAGGTTTATGGAGACATGGCGCTGTGAACAATTCAATCAGAAGGAGAGGGAGTGTTTTCTCTCTTTGGCTCATCACTGGTCATTGTTAATGACATTTCCCCCTCCACCTCAGCCCAGCAGCTTTACCCTTGAAGTCCCGTCTTCTTCACTTCATCTCACTACCCAGATAGCAAGGAAACATTGAAACAATGTTGAGTCAATATCAGGCGACGTCATTGAAGCAACGTTGAAGTGTGACGTTGACCCAACATCACTCTTGCACCCATTTTTAACGTTGAAACAACGTCAGGTTTTGATGTTGAATCAATGTTGAAACCTGACATTGATTCGACGTTATATTTTCGAATACTGTTGACATTGAAACAATGTCAGATTCTGATATTGAAACACTGTTGAGCTATGGTATTGATTTTCCACCTCTTTCGTACAGTTGCTTTTTATTGAAAAAAAACAAAAAAACAAAAAAGGTCAATAGACATGTATCATTTGCAAAATACTTTATTAAAAGACAAAGTTTCCTATTTACATTTCTATGTTTCACGTCACTTTTTATTATTTACTCCGGGATGGGGATGGATGATGTGCGTCCTGCGCGCCACCCGTACGATCTGGAGCATATCTGAGCCATTTCTGGACTGCTTAAGCAAAGACCAACTCAGACATAGAGTTCGCCCCTACCTGCTGCGCCAGGCCATCTAGGACAAAAATAGACACACACACAAAAAAAACAAAGACAAAAAAAAGGGAATTAGAGCACATGAATAAGCTCTTGTTAATTGTCTTCAGCAGAGAGAAAGTATGTAAACTCCTAGGCTGATAAACATGAAAGTCACCAGGCGGAAATCAGCAAACTGCCGCATTTGATTCCCAAAGAGCTATAAGCTGAAAATGTGATATGTCTTAGCATGGTGTGCCGTGTATCCTTTAAAAAAAAAAAAAAAGAAAACATGGGGTCCTCGGGCTGTACAAAGTGTACAACCCGAGGACAAAACAAGCCGAAGACCAAAGACTCCATCTCCAGATTAACCGGACATGAAAGTCTTGTTATTAAGAAAGACAAAGTAATATAGCAAAAAAAAAAACATAGGAAATGTGAAACGCACCCAGCACATCAATTGATCCCTTTATTGTTCACTTTAGGCTCATAAAACTACAATAAACAGTAAAACTTACCAAATATGCATCTGCACAGCGCTGTCTCTTTAAATGCCCTTTTTTGCTTCGTCTGGTCCTTGGTTTTTTTTCCCTGCCCAGTTGAGTACAGAGGCCAGCTCCTTTGTAATGGCATAAACCATTACACGGCGGACTCGCACCTCCAGTGTGGTCCAGCAGCACCAATCAACGCAAAGCGTCTCACCTATAGACACATTTTAAGAGATGGAATTAGCGTGTCTCATGTCTTAAATGTGTATGCAAGTGCTTGTGTGTTTACTTCATGTAACTGATGATAGAAACATGTCATTTAGTTTTCCCTAAAGCCTGATTTTCAAGTCATACAAAGAATAAACCAAAGTATTGGCAGTACAATGTATTTCTATTCCCTTTTGTTGGATATTCATTTGTTAGTTCTTGTAACTGCTAAAAGTGTTTACTAGTTTTTGCCTGTCACATATATTTGTTATACCATGTAAACTGTGAAATTCCAAGATTTTCAAACTTGCCTTGTAATAGTGGCCTCACAGAGTCTCTGGAATCTGCAGGAAAAAAAAAAAAAAAAAAAAAAAAAAAAAAATCACAACAAGATGACATTCAGGAGTATAAATTGTTTTTTTTTAGATAAGAGTACAATGACATTGTGATGCAGCTTTAAAGCTTTTTTAAAAGCATACCATCTATAGGGAAGACATCAGACTCTGCATGCTGGCGAGATCGCAAAGCTGTGTCGGTTTGTGCCGGAGTGGCGAAAGGTGCCGGAAGCTGGGTGTGGCATTATGATGGTTGCTATCAGTGGGCTGGGGGGCAGACTGGAGTGATGAGGGCTGTTTAGAAAAAGATAATTTTTTAAGTATTTAAGAATACAGACAACTTGTCAAAAAAAGTTTCCTTGTGTCAGACACAGATATGTACACAGACACTAGACAGTATTATATTACCTGGTATTTTCACTCGAGGGGCCTGGGGAAACAGTTTTTTTGTAGGTTGCTCATCCTCTGAGTCTGTATATGTGTACAGGGGATTTGGTCTAAAGAAAAGAAATTAAAAACGGTCTTAAGTAATTGTAAATATGCTTTTGGCATATTGTTTCCTAAAGTTAGTTTGATTTCTAACAACACACACAGGAAACAGAGACGTGCAAGAAGGTACAGTATACAATGAATTTTTGAAGTGCACAAGTGTACACGGCTTTGCATTTTTAAAAAGTTTACAAACTTCCACTTTTTGGACTATATTATGTGGTGATATTGCAGTATGCAAGCACCACAGATATGTATAAAAGACAAGATCATAAATTCTTAACAATCAAAGATATGTTTGTGAATAAAAGGGTTTTACTTGTGCTTTCTTTTAAGACTGGTCTGGGTTTCTTCTTCGGACTGAAGGTCAGACGTATCACAGCGTTCACGTGGATATCTCTGACGACTGCGTTCTGCTTCGTGAAATGTGCCTGGAAATACAAACACAATGTACGGCCAGACATAAATTACGTGTGGACAAAAGGTGCAAACGCATAGAAAAATCAGCGTTTTCAAAAATACGCTGGTACGTGTGGACGTAGCCTTATTCATTATACAAGGCACAAACGGAAAGTCATGTACGCGTGCAACGTAAAGTTAGGTCAGCGTGCAACGTACAGTCATGTGGGCATTCAAACTGAGTCTAAAGTTTTCGTGTGCGAATTGAAGCGAGTGCTCTCCAATCATCAAAAGTAACAAAGTCATTGAACACGTTTATACAGTTAACTTTACGTTTATCAATCATATATCACAGATTTAGAATTTTTTGTAGTACTAAGCAACTACAGAGCGAAAGTCTGGGTCAAGCGCCGAGGCGACGGCAAGAACAAAGGAAAACTCGAAGCGTTAAAGCTAGCTTTGTAAGGGAATATAACGAAGAAATTATGAAACGAAAATGTTTTCTTTGTTGATATACTTTGTTCGCAGTGCAGTTTATTTGTTGCCGGATTGTAAGAAGTAGACACAATTTCGGGCTCGTAAATAACAGTAAAAAACGTGTTAATGTACAACATTAACGAGTTTTTTTTACTGTTATTCAAATGCAAACATGGAAATAACGAGTAGGAAAAAAAAATCATTCATTCTTACCTTATACTAATCGTGGTGCAGGCCAGTGCAGTGCATGAACTGATGCCTTCTCCGGTCAATTCCGCTGAGAGTAAATCAAATGTCCCGCTCTACTGTAGAAGACAATGAATACCTGGGGGGATGTACCAATGTGAGAGGGGTGCTGCGGAATAGTCCAAGTGATCGCTGCTTTAATTTCCCGGTCAACTATACATAAATTGCACGTAGACATGATTTTTTTAAAGCTGGTGAACTAGACCAAGTCATTGATAACAAATGAACAATAAATCTACTTTCTCTGGTACTTTATACCCGATCAGTTGCAGTGCAATTTAATGCTCAACTACAAATCGATGGTTTTTGATGGTGACCGGAGCCGAATGATCGTCAACTATAAATAGACGTTTTCTCGACGTTGTTGTTGTCACCTGGTCGACTACAAATAGATCAAATATCAATGACAAAAAAACAACGGTGAATCAACATCGTTACAACGTCTCTATAGTAAGACCGTCGGTTTACCACAGTATTTCAATGTTGTTACAACATTGGCATTTCAACCCCGACCATATACGACGGTTCGGATGAAAAATCAACATAGATTCAATGTCGTCTTGCTATCTGGGTAGTGAGTCTGAGCTCACAGGGACTGAGGCTGAGTAATCGTGACTGTGCCTGCCTTAGGTTGTCCCAGGGTTTCGAGTTGGGATCTTACCCGTCATGGACTATCCAGCCTTCCATACTCGCCTGATACGGGGGCCAAGTGGGCAGGGGGGGGGACACACTGGCTCTGGAAATTAAAGGAATGTAAGCTGCTTTCTTCATTGCATGTGTATATTAAACTGTCTCACTTCTGATTGTTTCCAACAATAATTTCACATGTAACAATTTGTGTAGGTGCGTTTTCTTATTCATTAATGTAATTGTCAGTTATTTTCTCTCTTTATTTTACTTTTTTTTTTTTAGTCATTCAGTCTCTAATTCCTCTGTTTTCATGTTGCAACGTCTCTCACCAGCTCACAAGCTATAATCAGACTTCCTGTTTGACGCACACACTCTGCAGTTTGCCTACGCACACACTTCTCTCTCAGACCCCCTCTATTCACGCACTCTCCTATGAGTTATTATTAGTTATTTATTATTTTGTACAAATCACACAGAATCATTCAAATCGAGTACTCACAACATTCACACACTTAGAATCACTCGAAATACACTTTCCTAAGAGTATTTTATCAAACATACTTTTGAAACTCAGAAAGAGGAAGTAGACAACACTCAGTAACTGCGTCTGTCCTCTTAAAAGAGAAGAGAAATAAACACATATGGGACAATTCTCCCCATCTTAGACAAAATGTGACCTTAAATGTCCTTTTCTAAGTCGTGTTCTTCTCCATATCTGAGGGCACTGTGAGTACAAGAAAATAATTATTAGAATGTAATGTGTTAAATTTGTTTAGATCACAGTAATAAGGAAGGATTGGTCTGTGTTTTAGTTTGGCTTAGCTGTAGGCTTGAGAGTGTGTGTAATTGTTTAGAGGGAAAGGAATTTATTCAAAACTGATTTCGCAACAGCACATACTTATAACTTGGGGAAAACTGCCTTGTAGGGTCTTTAGCAGCCTGTCTGAATAAGCCAAGAGGAAATGACATATTTAGGAGAGCCCGTGGGCGCACAAAAACAGGGAGGTGCGCTGTGGGGAGCGAGCGGGTGTGCGGGTCGGATCGCGCGCGCCTCTACAGCCGAAGACACCAGGAAAGTCCCGCGGTCAGAACAAAACCCGAACAAAGAGTAACCAGGAGGTTTGTGGGGCAGTGGACGGTACCGCAGTGAGCCTATGCGGAGTTTCCCTCTGTGTGTGGAATCCGACTCCGGTCACCGCGCGCGGCGCTGGGGTGTAGTGTCGTGTCGACGGAGATAGCGTGAGCAGGGGAGCTAAGTGAGAGGTAAGGCTAGCGGCCGTTCCCTCTTAACTCACCTCAGTTTCCCGTCGCTATAGGCAGAGTTTGACTGTGGAGCACGTATAGAAAGCGAGGCAGCACGGCCGCCTGGCGAAGAGCTAGCGTGTTTCTGGGAGGGGAGTTGGACGGCTTGGCTTCGCACTGCCCGGAGGCGGCCGGAGCTCCGATACATTCCGCGGACCCGACGTTTAGGACCTCAGGAGTCGCGATGTTTGGATTACCCTGCCACTTAGACGACGTTCTGGTCGTTCACCCTGCTCCAGCTGGCCGTATGTGAGCGCATCGCTCTTTTCTAACCCGCTGGTTCTTCACGCCCGTTTCTCTGGAGGCCAAGGTACAGTTTCTGTGTTCTTTGTTTCTTTGTTTTTTGCGAACCTGTGAGTGGATGTTCTGCTCCGGCTGTGGAATTTCTGGGCAGCCTAACAGACTGGAACTCTGGTTCACGACAGCTACCCCTAGAACTGTTTATTGGTTCCACTTACCAGGGACAATTCACTGGATCGGACTGTAAAGACTGGAACTATTTTCTTTGTGTTTGGACATTGCAAGTAATGTGATGAAACTGTGTTAACCATTCTAAATAAGGGAATTTCTGTGTTAACCTTAATTGTTCGTCTGTATTGTGATCTTTGCTCCCTTTTTCTGTGACTAGTGTGGTTTGGGTGGGGTCGAGAACTCACAACATTGGGCCACAACAGCCTGTTTGATTTATTTTATTTTATTTCTTTTATTTCTTTGGTCTGGGGAGTTTCCTGGCTTTCGCCCTTTACTCTCCAAGGCCCTGTTAAAATTGATAAGCAGTTTTGGTTCATGAGGGCCATCTGAACAAATAAAAGGGGCCACGTTGTTTAAAAAGTCGTTGTTATATCCTTCTGTCCAACCCACGTTGCCTTGGAGTAGGGGCACCCGAGTTGTCTGGTTAGGTACAGAAAAATGGAGGTAAGCGAGGCTGTGTTAATATTCAGCGCGCCAGGCACTGTTTGTTTCGCAGGTTTGGGCCCCGGAGCCCTTCTTCTGTGCCTGTAGCAGCCAGATAGCTAAAACCATTCTTACAGAAGTAAGTATCAGGGTCAACTGTACTAAGGGGGGGTCACGGACTCAAATCCCACCACCCTTTAGTCGTTCAGGGCAGCCTGTGCGCCTCTTCACCCCTACATAGCTGGGCTAGTAGCCCCTTACACATACACGACTCTTGGCCTCCAGGGCATAAAACTTTGAACATAATCTTTTACTTTACCAGAACTAGACCAAATCTAAATCCTGTCTCATTCACTGCTAAAGTTCTAGTTCAATGAACACATGTGTCGCAGTTTAAAATTAAAAGAGGAAGTTACTCACACCCAAGAACTGTGTGTGTGTGTGTTAATGCCTGTGTCCCTTCAAACGAAGAAAAGGTGAACATATATGGTGAGTTTTCCTCAATTTACACAAAATATGACATTAAATATCCTTTTCTAATTCCTGTTCTTCTTTAAACACCATGAATGACCTCCAGGTCATAACCTTTGGACTTATAAGTCAGATGTAAGTCAACACAGTGCTCCAAGCACAGAGAAAATTCAACCTCAGTGCTTCAGAATTTTCCTCAAAATTCAGAAACTGTTTCTGTCATTTATCTGCCCAAGAACTTCATCATATGGACCTCGCCGGGTCCAGTAATCTTCAGCACATGTATCTCACTGCAGCCAGTGAAGATTTAAAAACAGTTTCTTGTCTCAGTTTACCCAGCATTCACTTATCAGATGGACCGCAGCCGATCCATCCATATCAACACAATTGTGTGTCCACATGTACACAGCTTATTCTTCACTTGATACAAGTGAAGCACATTAGTAATATCATCAGAATTACTTCAACATGGTAAACATTGATTTTCCTTTAAAATCAATTTACCATTAGAACTCAAGACCACAGCTGACTCGATTCTCTGAAATCCTGAGTCAGTTAAACACCTTGCTCAACTCAAGGTTCAATTCAATTCAATTCAATTTTATTTATATAGCGCCAAATCACAACAAAAGTCGCCTCAAGGCGCTTTATATTGTACAGTAGATAGCACAATAATAAATACAGAGAAAAACCCAACAATCATATGACCCCCTATGAGCAAGCACTTTGGCGACAGTGGGAAGGAAAAACTCCCTTTTAACAGGAAGAAACCTCCGGCAGAACCAGGCTCAGGGAGGGGCGGCCATCTGCTGCGACCGGTTGGGGTGAAAGAAGGAAAACAGGATGAAAGACATGCTGTGGAAGAGAGACAGAGATTAATAACAGATATGATTCGATGCAGAGAGGTCTATTAGCACATAGTGAGTGAGAAAGGTGACTGGAAGGGAAAAACTCAATGCATCATGGGAATCCCCGGCAGCCTACGTCTATTGCAGCATAACTAAGGGAGGATTCAGGGTCACCTGGTCCAGCCCTAACTATATGCTTTAGCAAAAAGGAAAGTTTTAAGCCTAATCTTGAAAGTAGAGATAGTGTCTGTCTCCCGAATCCAAACTGGAAGTTGGTTCCACAGAAGAGGGGCCTGAAAACTGAAGGCTCTGCCTCCCATTCTACTTTTAAATACTCTAGGAACAACAAGTAGGCCTGCAGTGCAAGAGCGAAGTGCTCTAATAGGGTGATATGGTACTACAAGGTCATTAAGATAAGATGGGGCCTGATTATTTAAGACCTTGTATGTGAGGAGCAGGATTTTGAAATCAATTCTGGATTTAACAGGAAGCCAATGAAGGGAAGCCAAAACAGGAGAAATATGCTCTCTCTTTCTAGTCCCTGTCAGTACTCTTGCTGCAGCATTTTGGATTAGCTGAAGGCTTCTCAGCGAGTTTTTAGGACTTCCTGATAATAGGACTCCCTCATCCGAGCTCACTCTTTTTACCCCGGCATCTCCACCGGAATGTTACGAGATCTTCCACTCTCACTTGGTAAAAGAAGGTAACTTCGTAAGTTATCTCCACTGTCTCACAGTAGCGAACAACCTGCGCATTCAGAAGATCCCCTTCAGTTAGGGAACTCTAATTCAGTTAGAATCACTGTTCTATAAAAGTCATACTCTTTGTGCTCTGTCTTGCAGCAAACAGACACCTCTCCTGGCACTCGAGTAGTTGCGGGATCCAACGTAATCACAAACATAAAACCAGTTAATTCTCTGTGATCCACTCCAAACAATGAGAGGTGTGCCTCACTCATTCAATGCTCAGATTCCTTCAAAACGAAGAAAGCCCTTAAATCATTCAAAAGTAATACACCACAATTTATCACTGAGTTTCTATTTTCATCAAAATAACCCGTGTATTAAAACTACGCGTCCGGTTATCCAGTCCACTGATACTCTTATTTCAAACCCATCAAATGCACGCTCACAGAAGCGAGAAAATGCAAGCGCAGCCTCAATAGGATCTCCGTGCGGCCTCTCACTGTATATTTCCAAGACCCTAAATATGAGAAAACTACGAAACAAAAAGCTATATAGTTCTAGTTCTGACCGTCTTATTTCTGCAGTCACTGTAAAACCATAATAGGTTTCTAGCGTTTCAGCACGACATATGCAATTCATATAAATAGAATCCCCTGTACGTGAATATTCAATTTAGCAAGATCCAGAGATGAACATACCTTTTTCCAAACATAACACTGAAATTGCTACCCCCCGTTTGATAAACGTGCCTGTTACGTTGAACCGAAAAGGAGAAGTAGCCGCACCCTAAATTTTTAACTGCGCACCTTCACTAGAAAGAAAAGAAAAAGAGACTTCGAAGCCTCTCACACACCCAGCCTGCAGCCGGCTGATCTTAAATCATTTTCAGACAGTTTCCTACGTCACAGTTTTCAGCTGTGTGAGTGGTTCCCAGCAACCCGGATATGCACACTGCCGCTCGTGTGTATTGTAAGCATGCATGCAATTAACCTGCTATGTTCTCATCTTCCCTCAACATGTATCACCTGGACACTCTCACCAGTGAAGCTTAAAACCCTCTTGTATGGAACATCAACTCCAAATCAGCACAGATATGCAATGTGTATAAAATGAACTAAACCTGTGAATAGAATGAATGTGATTACAAACATATTCAATGCAATATGAACCCTGTAAGAAATATTACTGATAAAATAATACTGTAAAACATGTTATTAATGCATTTATCATAAGGCAGGTTATATGGTAACAATAAAAGAATCTCTGAATCCTAACAGTAACCCAACCAGTGAAGGGGCCTCCCTACACCCCGGACTCTGCGTTGTGCAAATTTGTGTTGGATTGGGGTGCACAGTAGAGAGACCAGTCGGACACAGGCGTTCAATTTGTGGCTCGGACCGCGCCGTTTATTCAGATGCTGGGGCAAACACCACTCCAACACTGCTGCTGGCTCTTCGCAAATCACAGTAAATACTGCGTGATTATCAACACATAGTGAAAGTCAACAACAAATATATAAAAACCACATTAAACAAAAATAATCATGCCTTTACAAAATTCCTCGGTCTCAGGAATGTGTATGACACAAAACTAACATAGCAGTACTACAAGCAAACTGTAGCTGAAAAGGTAATTCTTCATCTTTCCATTACTTTTCCCAAATGAGAGCTCTGCTAACAAGCGGGAATGTAGCCCGAAAGTGCGGCAGATATTACAAACTGGAACATGCACTCAAACTGATCGTACTCTCATCAGACAGTACATTAACCTCTCAATAAACAAAATATATGCTTGGCTTAAATGACAAACCACTATTTCACACAGTGGAACACTTCATTTTGTAAAGTGCAAATGCAGTACGCAACTGACAGTGCTTCAGGAGCATCTGGCTGCAGCCACTGGGGATCGACATATTGCGACCTCCACACTAACCGGAAACACGTGACCTCCACAGTAACCGAAAACACGTGACCTCCACAATAACCGGAAACACGTAACTTCAGTTAAATCGACTTTGACAGCGAAAACTAAATTTTATTTTTGTTACTATTGATGCTGCTGATAAATAAATTTGATTCTAAGTGTTTTTTTAACAATCTGGGTTTATTAAAAAAATCACCATCCCTTCAGCTTGTTCGTGGCCAAAAGTGTCCATATGTTATGTTTTTGTGTCTTTGCTACTTTTTCCTGCATAAAGTTTTTTCATAAATATAAAATAGTCATTACTTTTTACATTTTCAATCCTTCAAATACCCTCTTCTACTACAATGCACTTATTTGAAGACAACCTCAAAACTCACCATTTCATATATCAACAGTTCTACTGGAAATTATTGTACAGTGGTCCCTCGCTATAACGCGGTTCAACACCCGGGCCCGTTTGCTACCGGGCCATGAGAGTTGAGGCTCGGGTGTGAAGTGTATGGTTTTCAGGGTTTTTAATCATTAAGTCGGGTTTCCTGGGTCTTTTCTCGTGTTGTAGTCGTGTGTCTTAGTTTGAAAGAACTATTTACGCGTTACCATAGCGACCAGAGATCATCAAGAAGCAGAGAGGAGGACGTTACTGTCAATGGTCGTGTCCAAATTCATGGGCTGCATCCTCCTGAGGACCCGGCCTTCGCGGTCTACGTGGGCCGGGTCCTCAGAAGGTCGGGTACGCCGGAAGTAAACGGCTGTGAATTTGGACGGTCTAGCCTCCTGATTAACGTCACCGCTGTCTCGGTGGAGTTTAATAAACTCGGCCGTCTGCTCCTTGCTATGTAAAATATAACAGGACACTGGCATAAATTCTCGACCATCTCACACTTCTGTTTAATCAGTTTTCTGTTTGACGTTTATTCAGCTCTGTGAAAACCACCCGGGGGATTAATAAAGTTTTATTTTATCTAATCTAATCTAATATCTTTAATCTCAGCCAAACCGATTTACTCACGAACAAATAAAACACTGAAAAAAGCCAAACAATATCCTTTTTAGGTTGTCTAAGTGACTTATATATTACGTTTAACCTGAGTAGCGAAAGTCCGCGGTGATCTGAAAATGATGTGCCGGGAGTTGTGCCGTTCTCGGCGGCTTCAGTGACCCTCGAGCTCTCGGTTAGCTATCAAGCTGGTGGGTAACAGATGTCTCCGAAAACGTTGAAGCACTTTTGCAAATATGTCTGTGAAGGTTCTCAGTCATCCAGGTCATCGTAGTCAAAGGAGTTTGCAAAGAAAAGCGTCTGGACTTCTTTAAGTTGCTTGAAGACGTTTCACCTCTCATCCGAGAAGCTTCTTCAGTTCTAAGGTCAAATGGCCGAGAGTCCCAGATTTAAACCCAGTGGGAGTTCCCTCCCCAGACGCCTTAACGCCCACTCACATCCTGGGCCATCTGACCTCAGGAATTCACATGACAAGGTGGGGCCAGTTTTCACAATGGGCTCACCCGAAACCCTGGCTGATTAGGTCCCACACCCGCTTTCACACCTGGGCGCATGTGATTAGAGGATCACCAGGGGGTCCTTTGTCCCTCCTTGGGGGGATACTCCCACTGGGTTTAAATCTGGGACTCTCGGCCAATTGACCTTAGAACCGAAGAAGCTTCTCGGATGAGAGGTGAAACGTCTTCAAGCAACTTAAAGAAGTCCAGATGCTTTTCTTTGCAAACTCTTTTGACTTTTGCAAATATGCAATACCTTAATAAACCGAGCAGATATTTGAAGTTTACACAGCTACATTCTCGCCTGAAAATATGTTAAAAGTTTATTTTGTGACCCAGAAAGATTAATAAAAGTAATTTTAAAACTTAGTAGCGGCCGCCATTGCCGAAACTGGAGTTTGGCTGGGCCGCGCTCTGAATTCTGGGATATGGTGGGCCACGACGGACACACCCAACCCATCCTTCAAATTTGGGGAAAAGGAGGACGCATTTGTCGGCTGCATTCGGAGGAGTCTACGAATTTGGACAGCCTTCGGTGCGTCACTGTGACGTAATCGGTCTACAAATGCGGCCTCAGGAGGATGCAGCCCATGAATTTGGACACGACCAATGTTGTTGGTGCATTTCAGGAGGACCCTGCTAATAAAGTTACACAATCACACAGTGAATTTGTGTTTATTATTATATTTACAAAATACCACAGTTTTTGTCTTTGTCTGTATCATTTAAAAGGCCGGTCCGTGAAAATATTTTCTGACATTAAACTGGTCCGTGGTGCAAAAAAGGTTGGAGACCACTGCTGTACAGTAGATAAAGAGTTTAGTTTGTCGAATTTATATGAATCTTTGATCGCTAGCAGTGTAACTCTGAAGTGCAGCACTGTACGTTTGTAAGTTTTCTCCCCGACAAACACAACAATGCCGACGAAACGTTTTGCATGGTTTCATTTTATAATGGACTTGTGTTTCTACGAAGGTTTGAACTTTAAGAGTGTTTAAACAAAAGAAAAAAGTGTGAAAATGTTCGTGCCTGTCTGAGGAAAGTGTATAAAGCATGTAGTGAGGGGTTTTACAGTCTTAAAACAGCAACAATAATTGTAAAAAATAAAGTTGGCTCCTTCGCAGATTTAACCTACCGCGGGTTACTTTTTAGAACGTTACTCCTGTGATAAACAAGGGACCACTGTATTATTAATAGTAGAGTCTGGGGCATCTAATTGATTAACATCAACATTGGTTATTATGCACTATTATTTTTGTTCAAGGACAGCAAAACATAGAAAACTCTCCCTCAGCTTGTCCGTTGCCAAAAATGGCCACTTTTGTGTATGTTCACAAAATGCTGCAAAATGTGTATTTATTAAAACATTTATCTACTTTTACCGACTTAAAACCGACACTTTAAATTAGTAGTAGTCACATGACTTTTGCAGATCCTTTGGCAATTTGCAGCTTTTAAATATGGAGTCAACACCCTCTAAGTTGAGCAGGCGTTATTGTCTGCAGTGAAGGGTCTGCGTAGTAGATGTTGGGTGTTAACTCTTCAAATACATCAAAGATGGTCTGCAAAAATGCCCTTCTTATTCAGGTCAAACATTGCACCCTTCAAATACCTTCTGGGGGTAGATACACAAGAAATGGGGTGTTAATATGCGGGCAGATTTCATCTCTACATTAACACAAAACTTAGTGCAATTCAGAACACGTCGATTTGGCTGAACGGGATTCAGTAATACTCATTCGAGGTGAAGGAAGTGGTCATCACATGTCTAGCTAGTAAATAACACTTACCTAATGTTGTTCATGAGACTAAAGTCATCTCACTTTGGTAATGAAATCATCACATTCTCTGTAAGATTAAGGTCAACTATTGAACAGTATATATTTTAAAGTAAAGGCTTTAAAAACAAGTTAGTACTAACATCGCTTATGTCACATAACTTTGCTGATGTCATGGCTATGTGCAGGCAGGCAGAGAGAAAGGACCCAAAATGCAAGACTCACGGAGGCGAAAGTGAACTCAGAATAAACTGCTTTATTGCAGGCTTTTGATCAAACAGAAGACTAACTAAACTGGAAAATATAAACTAACAGACAGGCAAAAACAGGTAACAGAACACACAGCGGAAACTGAGGGTGAGTAGACATTGACAACGCGACAGAGAACAAAGGAAACACAGGGCTTATATACAAAGGGAGCAATAAGGGAACGGAAAACAGGAGGGTGACAGAGCTGGGAGGGATTGGGCTAACAAGACAGGAGGCAGGTAAAACTGAACACCCTGGCTGTGTCCCAATTCAGGGTCTGCATGCTTGAAGTAAGCGCACTACGCGTACTACGTACGGTGCGTACTATAAGTACGGGAAGTGCGGAAGTGAGAGGCTTGTGAAATGGGACGGTCTACCCTTTGAATCCGAGTCACCAGCTGTGCCTGCCCGTACCACCCCTCCCGGTCGGCAACATGGACACAGACCATGTCCTTGCGTGTGTAATTTTCCTGCTAATGGAAGAGCCCCAACAACCCACCTTTCACAGACGAATGATCCTGTTGCGACTACGGGACACCCACGTGCAGGTACAGTGATAGATACATGGCGACATTCCTCCCCCCTGAGATATATGACGTGTGTACCTGTGTACTAGCGTAACACCCTGATATATGCCACTGTAGATGTGAGTCCCAAATAGGAGTGTGTGCACCCGCAGACAGCACACATGTGCAGGTACACTGGTACAGTACATGCGAGTGAAATTCTTGTGTGCGGGCTTCACAAGCAACAGAGGTTTGCAAAAATACAATAACATAAAACAAGCAAAATGTAAGAATGGCGAAATCTGAGAGTAATAAATATATGTACAATATAAGAGTGTATGCATTACTGGATGTGTATACTACATATGTTTTTCTACGTGTGTGTGTGTGTGTATACATATATTACAAATCAGAGTAAACAATAAAATAAAATAGATAAAATATACAGAGGTTGGTAGTTGGGTCACCACAAGCACAGTGTCCACTGCCTGCGAAAATAAGAACAGCAACAATCAGAATAATAACTAGAATAAAAGAATGTCTGTCATGTCCTGTATTTACTTTCACCAGACCAGACCCCTGTACTGCAGGATTAACTTGAGTGTCCCAGTCCTGGACAGATTCTTCAATAATGAGGACACCAGGCCTGATTTCCGCCTCAGCAGGGAGTCCATGACAGCGCTGCTGAATCTACTGAACCAGGAACGGAGACATGGGTGGGGTGCCCCGATCGAGGCCCTTGTGTTCCTCTTCTGGCTGGCGAGTGGAGCAGCCTACAGGGTCGTGTCCAGATGATCATGATGCCCAAGATGAGGGGGAGACTGGTGTGGAGGGAGTCAGTGGTGCACACTGGCGGGACCAGCTATCTGCTGAGGTGTCTGCCCTGGAGGAGGTACCCCCAGACCACGATTATTGTCAGCAGGCAAGTATCCCTTAGTGGTGCATCTGCACAGTGCTGGGATTTCACGTGACAGATCTGTCTTAACATGCTTGTTGTTACCATGTCGTTTTCCCACCGCCATGATTACAATCTAGTGACATGGCAGCTGTCGGTTTCACCAGCCCTGCAGACCCAAGTGGAGGATGTTGCGGTGGACACTGGGAATGAGCATGCCTGAGCAACATCTGGGGACGCCTATGTGGGATGCTCCACTCAGTACCTGGCTATGGGAAACGGGGGTATTACCTGTGGCACCTCCCTCATCTCTGTGGTCCTGGTCCAGCGGACCAAGCAGCACTGCCCAAGACTCCCTGCTCAGGCAAATGTCAGGCCTGATTGATGATGTATGTGCATGCTGGGACACTCAGGTTTATCCTGGACCACAGTGGGCAGTGCATTTCCCACAATCATGTTGTGTTTTACGTTGCACTGTTTTTATTTTCACAATGTGGCATGTGCAATAGGTCAAGCCCCCTGAAATTGTGTTATGTAGTTTGTGACAGACATGCACTCACAGTTGGGATGTTCCCACTGTCTTTATTTACATAACTGAAATCATCTTGTTTGTGCAGAACAAAGGTTGGCACAATAACATAAAGTATTTACGGAAATCTGATCACTGAAATAATCATCTTTGTACAAAACAAAGGTTGGGGTGCCAGCATAAATAAAGTGCAACTATGTACAGTGGCTGTCTGTGGACACGACTCAGTCCTTTTTCTGCTCCACTAGCTTTTCGAGGACACCTATCAGGCTGCCCATCCTCTCGGCTCTCCGTTCCTCCATTTGGCGTTGCTGAGCCATGTCCTCTTTTATTAGGGCAATGAGCTCATCCTCCCCATCCCTCCTCCTTTTTGCCGCCCGTGCCTCAGGCGGCTCCTCATCCTCCTGCCCCTCCTGGTGTGGGAGTGGGTTCCCCACTGCTGCACTGGGCCCTGGTGCGTCCTCCTGGATGGAGGAGATTAGGACATGGTGGAGGGCCTCTGTCCTAGCACCTCATCCATGGCACCAAACCAGGGCCATGCTGCAACAGTGGGCTTCCCACTTGCACCCTCGCCCGTCGCTGGATACTTGCACTGCTGAGGGGAGAGTACATCACAAGTGGCAGTTGGCAACAACAGCAACAGTGCAGGTTTACATAGGTGACTTTTCAGTGTTCCGTGTGGGGTTACATCTGTCACTGCCACTGTACATACTTTGTATTTCCTCTTCAGGTTCTCCCATTTGCGTTAGGCCTGCACAGAGGAGATTTTCCCCGCCAGGTCCATCTTCACCACGATTTCTCTGACAGACGAAATATGAGAGCACATGTATATCAGGTCATTCCGTTTATGGCACCCACAGCAGGATGTACTGGATTGGGACCACAGGGCAGACAGTTCACTGTCCCTTGTGCCTCAATACTTGTAAACCTCATACTGTTGCTGTACCTCCAACCCACTGCGGCTGAGTGTTTCACACCCGTGAACAGGTGCTCATTGTCACGGCGGAGTCAAATGAGGTCTGCCGTCTGCTCCTTGGTCCCTGTAATGCAGCATGACATTGGATTACATTCCCCACCATCCTGCACTTCTGTTTTAGCATTTCTCCGCTTGCCGTCTGTTCAGCATATACAGCTGTGTGGAACATACACACTGCAATGTCAGGCAAAATGTTTTATTGCGGGACAGGGGCAGCACTGACTGGGGCAAAACATTTACTTTATCAGGCCCTAGGTTGGGGTCGGGGGTTCTCTGTCATATTTTTGATTCAATTCAATTCAATTCAGTTTTGTTTAGATGGCGCAGAATCAGGACAAAAGTCGCCTCAGGGCGCTTTGACATATCCCCTTTGAAATGTTTGACATGGCAGGTGTGATAACTGTAACAAATGTATGTATATATGATGTGCTGCGGACAAAGCTACATTCCTGCCTGGTATATGTTGACATTTCTGTTTGCGGCTCAGGAAAGGTCATATAAGTACAGTTGATTGCACTTGTAGTGGTGATACTTCTATTCATACTGCCCTCCGTGTGGTACAGGATTCACAGCTTTGCGGGTCTGTGCATTTACGGTCACATGGGTCCAACAGGTGTCACATGATTCACCTTGACATTTACTATTGACCGTCCATTAACTTTTACATATTGGCATTTGTTTCGCTCCTTCACACATATCTTACATTTGCGGGTGTTGCTGTCCTCCGCCGCCGTTTCAACCTCCTCCGCAGCTGATGACATCATTACGCACTGACCTGGCTGGGTCGCGCTATGCATTGTGGGATATATGGGACCACGAAGCGTGCACCGGACCACGCTTGATATTTGGGGAAATCGACGGCGCATTCGGAGTACGCATTTGGAGTACACTTTGAATTGGGACAGCCATCGTCGCGTGGCGGTGACGTAATCACACTTAAAATGCGTACTTCAAGCGTGCATACCCTGAATTGGGACACAGCCCCTGACACCAGACATGAACCTTCAAAGTAAAACAGGGAATGAGAAACAAGTTACAAGGACGCATACTGACACTGATCTAAATCTATAATAATAATAATAAAACAGCACAACTAAAGAACCAGAACATAAATCATAATACAGAAATATACCAAAATATAAGAAACTGAAAAAGCTGGGTCAAAATGACCCCGAACCATGACAGCTGACATGTGGCCGACAGTAATGTTTTAATTTTCTTCGTTATTAAACATTTGCACATAAATAAGTGACATAATATTCAGTACTTACTTTTAAAAGTTTACTCTTTGGTCGCCCCGCTTCGGCCGTTTTTCTTTCGGCAAAATTATCCACACCCACTGCCGCGCTATGGATTCTGGGATATGTTGGGCCACGAAGTCTACACCACCACATCCTTAAAATTCAGGGAAATGAAGGCCGCATTTGAAGGCCGCATTTCGACCAGCCTTTGAATTGGGACAGCCTTTGTCGCGTCGCTGTGATGTAATCGGCCTTAAAATGCGGCCTTTAAGGCTGCAGACCCTTAATTGGGATACAGCCTATGTCTTTGTGTTTCCCTATTTCACTCTATCTTTCTTGAAATGATTCCCAAATACCAAGTGCTGAAAATAAATCCACTAATCTGGGACAGTGTAAAAAAACAAACAAAAAAACCCAATGAAAAATGGTTTCTTTCATTGAACAAAAACTACATTTATCTGAAATCTCAGGCTTAATGACAGACACAAAAGTATTAAGTGCAATAATACTATGTAAAATTAATCACTATAAATCACCAGTGTTCTTAGTCAATGGAGGCTTGTAGTGCAACGCCCATACAGGTGTCAGATCAAAACTAACTTTAAAACGATCTCTACTAGGTGTACTATTTTTTACCTCTTAACTTTTCGTTTAGAGCCTTAAAGCAACTCTTATGCAATACCCTCCCATTCACCAAATGCATAGCTGTTCATATATATGTATCATGCTCCAAAAAGAGCCTCCCTCAGCCTTCAAAGTTCCAAACAATTTAAAGACTAATTCAGTGTGTTGTTATTGTTTACCTTGAAGGGTCTAAATCGTGGATATTTGATGTTTTATTATTTACATAGTGAGAAAGTAGTTTTAAGCAATCGCTTACTTTTTGGAGGTCCCAGAATGAAAGTACGCTGACACCTGCTTTAACGTAGCTATATATAGCTATGTAATATAATTTAGCTTGAGTTTTGGGTATATGGGACTTTGAAATTGAAAGAAATCACCATCCCGTCAATCAACGCTCCAACTTCACCCATGCCCCACCCTCCTCTCAAGTATCATGTGACAAAGTCATGGACCAGCCTGTCTTCTGATTGGCTGTAGTTGATAGCTTGTTAAGGTCTTGTTTCTGGTCATCCACTTCGAATTACCGTCTTCACCTCCTGGCTTTTCATCTCCTGGTAAGAGTTAAAAACAGTTTATTTTTGTTTTATTTGTGTTTATTTTTTTGTTTTTGCTTAAGTACTGTTTGATAGCTTTATTTTAGCTCCCCCATTTGTTCTGTGAACCCAAAATCCACATTTTCCTTTAAAGGAGCCTAACAGTCAAATGGTGTTTTATCCGACAAAATGTATTACTGTAATGACATCTCTGTATAATGGTGTTTTATCTTGATTATAACATTAAAAAAGAAATGATAAATGCAATTTATGACTCATGACTCATGAAAGTAAATGCATCTAAGTATTTCTTTCTTATGGAAATATCTCATTTGAAATTGAGAAAAAAAAGATCTTGTTTCAGCTGTGATATATTTATTAATATATATAATACTAATATCAATATATACTCTGAAATCACTTAGTTTGATGTGAACACATTGTGATACAAAAATATTCCAATTTTACATGCCTAACCATTTCAGTTCCTACTACAACCCAGAGAGTGGTTGAAGTGCTGTCATGAGTCGTGGTACGATTACCCGTGCTGGACAGAAGAGGTTCTGTGGGGAAAGTAAGTCAGAGGATAGTGGATTGGGTGAGAAGGGTGTCAAGACCCAGGGTGAAGAAGAGGTGAGTGTTACAGTGTTGTATAGATTAACTGAAGTTACACATTAACTCAAATTATCAATTTCTCTTTGTAGCTTCTTAGTACGCAGAATTGACTGATAAAAGAAAGCTGATGTAATCAATCAGTTGGCAAAGTATTGAGAATTCTAACCTCTTACATTCTGTTTCTGTGGAGAAAGACACTCCAGTGATTTTTTTTTTAAACTTTTTATTTTGTACTTTTTCCAAATTTATAAAACATACAAACAAAAATATGAAAAAGGAACACAAAAGAAACAAACTAAAAGGAATAAAGAATGCCTAATCTGGGGAAAAGAAAACAAAGAATAATTATACGCATATATATATAGAGAGAGAGGGGGCCAGGGAATACCCAAAGTACTGTCTTAAGACACTCCAGTGATTTACTTTATATTTCATAATTTAGTGGCCCAAATATTTTGAACATAGTGATAGAGAAAACCCGTGCTATTTTACCATTTTTAGTAAGAAGAAAAAGCCACTCCATCCATCCATCCATCCGTCCATCTTCTTCCACTTACCCGGGGCTGGGTCGCGAGGGCAGGACCCCAAGCAGAGAAGCCCAGACCTCCCTCTCCCCAGCCACCTCTCCCTCTCCCCAGCCACCTTCTCCAGCATGTCCAGGGGAACACTGAGGCATTCCCAGGCCAGCTGAGAGATATAAGCTTGGCCTCCTCCCGGTGGGACATGCCCAGAACACCTCACCCAGGAGGCATCCTTGTCAGATGCCCGAACCACCTCAACTGGCTCCTTTTGATGTGGAGGAGCAGGGCTCTACTCTGGGCCCGTCTCAGATGGCCAAACTTCGTACCCTATCGCTAAAGGAGAGGCCAGCCACTCTTCGAAGCTCATTTCCACCACTTGTATCCGCGATCTCGTTCTCTCAGTCACTACCCACAGCTCGTGACCATAGGTGAGGGTAGGGACGTAGATCAACCAGTAAATTAAGAGCTTTTACACTCAGCTCTCTCTTCACCACAACAGACCGGGACAACGTCCACATCAGACACCCCATACTCCTGGAGCCCCCCACAGGACACCCCAAGGGACATGGTTGAATGCCTACTCCAAGTCCACAAAACACATGTATGTTCATCAAACTCCCATGCACCCTCAAGTGTCCTCGAGAGTATGAAGAGCTGATTCAGTTTTCCATGACCAGGTGCGTTGAAGATCTCGTGGACCAGGGGACTCTGCTAGGCATTCCCAGCACACCCTCACTATACTTTTAGGCACACCAGGTCTGTCCAGTATCCTCCCCCGCCACCTGATCCAACTTACCACCACGTGGTGATCAGTTGACAGCTCAGCCCCTCTCTTTATCCGAGTGTCCAGAACATATGGCCTCAGGTCTGGTGATACGATTTTAAAATCGATCATCGACCTGCAGCCCAGAGCATGGTGCCACGTGCACTGATGGACACTCTTATGTTCGAACTTGGTGCTCGTTATGGCCAAACTGTGGTTTACATAGAATTCCAAGAACAAAATAGCGCTCGGGTGCATGATCCGGGATGATGTTCCTCCCAATCATGCACCTCCAGGTCTTGCTGTCAATGCCCACATGAGCACTGACGTCTCCAAGGAGGACAACAGAATCTCCAGGCGGAGCACCCTCCAGTACCCCACCCAGGGACTCCAAGAAGGCTGGATGCTCTAAACCGCCACTCGGTGCATAAGTGCAGACGAAGATCAGGTGCCATTCCCCGACCTGGAGGCACAGGGGAAAAAACCCTCTCCTTTACTGGCAGAAACCCCAACATACAGCCAGCAAGCCAAGGGGATACCATGTTCCCTCAATGGTCTTGTCATAGGGGTCGTATATGCCACTTGAATTTTAAAATTGTATTTTACTCTTTAGGATGTGACTTACTTGCAAAAAGGAAAGTCAGAGGATTGTGGATTTGGTGAGAAGAGTGTGGAGACCCAGCAGGAAGAAGAGGTGAGTGGGACTAAACTACTTTCAGTGTGATGTAGATTAATTGGAGTTACACATGAACTAACACAGAATTACACAATGAAAGGTAAAATCATCAAGAAAACAATCCATTTTCTCCGCATAAGTGCTTAGTAATCAGGTTCAGTATTGCCTGATGAAGGAAAGCTGATGTAATCAGTCAGTTGGCAAAGTATTGAGAATTCTAACCTCTTACTTTCTGTTTGTGTGGAGAAAGACAGTCCAGTGATTTACTTTATTTTTCATATTTCTTTGAACATAGTGATAAAAAACTTGTGCTCTTTTGCCATTTTTAGTGAGAAGAAAAATCCAGTTACTGTTTATTTGCCTTTTGAATTTTAAAATTGTCTTTTAATTTTTAGGAGGTGAGTTCCTTGCAAAAAGGAAAGTCAGAGGATAGTGATTTGGGTGAGAAAAGTGTGCCAACCCCACGTGAGAATGAGGTGAGTCTGACTAAAGTAGTTTTAGTGTTGTACAGATTAATTAGTTATATATCAACTCACATAAAATAACGCCATATAAGGTGCAATCATGAAGAAAACGATCCCTTTTCTGTGTATAAGTATTTGAATTATAAAACAGTCTTTTGGGTCTTTAGGAGGAAAGGTTCTCAGAGAAAGTAAACTCAGGGGATAGTGGATCATATGAGTGGGGATCCATGCACACAGATGAAGTAGAGGTAAGTGGGAGTAAACTGGTTTTAATTGTGCATAGATGAGTTGGACAAGTGGATGGCTTGTATACGTTTAACTTGCATGATGTACTCATGATGTACTAAGTGTATGTGAGTTAATCTACTGTATAAACACCTTGATAAGAAAACTAAACTGCAAATGCCACGATCTATGTTTGTAAGCAGGAACCCACGGTGACTTCTTTCTGAGGCCCAAAAAAGATGGTGAGAGTGCTATCAGTCTGGTCATTGTGTTGTAGTGGTTCTGAATCACATTTCCTGGGTGCATCATTGGCTATAGCAGATGTTTTCTTTAAGCTGGGACTTGGCATAACAGAGTAACGGAATCCAATTTATTGTCAGATTATTAGGAAGTGGAGGCTCTTAAGTGTTGTTGGTGTGCATGTGGCTTAACTCACATCTAATTAAAACATAAAAGCTTAAATCTTGAGGGACATGTATGGGTTTAGGTAGATTTAACTGAGTAACCATACACAGATCCTCCCTACTTTACAAGACATGTTGAGAAGACACTGATTTACATGTGAGCATCTTTGTTATATGGAATGGTCACATGCCCTAAATATGTCTTTACTGTTTCGCTTTTGTGTCACAGCCAGAAGACATGGATGTCACAGTTCCAGTGGATGACCAGGACATCCAACTGCCATGTCTGGACAGATGTTCAAAGTTTTTATGGTTTCATCATTTCAAGTTTGTGTTGGGGGGGGGTACCCTTAAAGGCTTAGTCACAAAAAAAGTTCAAAACACCCTTCAAGGAAACAAAGTTCTTTATGTTTTTGCTAAATAAGACTTTTTTTATGACGCATTTGTTAATATCTGTGTTCTAAATGTCAAATAAAATAAAGATATTTCAGATCTGTGGACTTGTGTTTATGAAGAGTAAATAGCAAACTTAAAAATCTTATTTAACAATACTTTAATTTTAGTATTTTTATTCATAATTATTGGTATCTAGAGGAAGTAACTAGTACTTTAAGAAATATCGCCTTCTATGTAAGCATTGGGTCAAAAAAAATGTTCATATTAAGATGCTGGGTCGTTCCAAACACAATAATGAAATGTTGGTTGCTTTCATTTGAGTGGAGAAGCCAATGGAGGCTTGTAGATCAACCACCATACAGGTTTCACATCAAAACCAACTTTAAAATGATCTTTACTAGGTGTATCATTTTTATCTCTTAACTTTTTGTTTAGAGCCTTAACGAAACTCCTATACAATATCTTCCCATTCACCAAATCCAGCAGTGTTCATAGATATTTCTCCTTCTCTGAAAAAGAACCCAGACTTTCAAAATCCTTAAGCTGTGTCTTTAAGAAACTATGTCAGGTATTATCAGGTATTAAAATTCCATTAGACCATCCAGTAGTTTTTTTATCATCTTATGATAAAACATGCTTGAATTTGGTCAGCAGCAAGCCTACTATCTGGAGAGAGCAAACCTCCAGTCCCCTTGTCAAGGAGACAACATCTTCCATTTTGGCTCCAATAAGTTCAAGCAAATGCCTTACAGTGGTAACTCTCTTTTTCATCAGACGCTCTGACAACATTATCACATCATCCCAGGATGAACCTAAACGAGATCCCTTTAGGATAGGTTCCAATAAAAGCCAAAGTAAAGATATAGATATCCCAAGTTTTTCGGTTTCCTTCAGCCTCCAAGCTTTTAACAAACTGTTATGGCAGGGGCCTCCTCCTGAAGTTGCCTGTGTGGGTGTGTCCTACCATCTCTCTTGCCTTAGGTGCCACTTTTTTCTTTTGTACAGCTGACTCCCAGCAGCAATTAAAGGTATTTAAGGGCAGAGAAAGGTGAGCTCTGGTGTGTGTTTGGTCGCTAATCTCTTTTTGACTTACTTTTCAGTTTACTGACCAACACTTGAGTTTTGATTTGTTTCTTTAAATTGTGATAGTGGCTTGTCTGTCTCTTTTGGGTGAGTTATTATTAGAAACTTTAATAAAACTCTTTGTTACTTTCCTGGACCCTTTTAGGGGAACGTAGCACACACTAACATAGAAAGGTGACAAGCACTTTACAACATAGCTTGAGTGATAAAAAAAAAACAAGTTTTACCGAACCCCAAATTACCAACTTTTGAAAATAAGCATTCTGTGACATCCATCCATCCATCCATCCATTGTCTTCCTCTTATCCGGGGCCGGGTCGCGGAGGCAGCAGCCCAAGCAGAGAAGCCCAGACCTCCCTCTCCCCAGACACCTCCTCCAGCTTATCCGGGGGAACACCAAGGTGGTCCCAGGCCAGCTGAGAGATATCATCTCTCCAGCGTGTCCTGGGTCTGCCCCGGGGCCTCCTCCCGGTGGGACACCCAGGAGGCGCCCAGGGGGTATCCTTGTCAGATGCCCGAACCACCTCAACTGGATCCTTTTGATGTGGAGGAGCAGCGGCTCTACTCTGAGCCCCTCCTGAATGGCCGAACTTCTCACCCTATCTCTAAGGGAGAGGCCAGCCACCCTTCAGAGGAAGCCCATTTCCGCCGCTTGTATTCGAGATCTCGTTCTTTCGGTCACTACCCACAGCTCGTGACCATAGGTGAGGGTAGGGGCGGGTAAATTGAGAGCTTCGCTTTTACACTAAGCTCTCTTCACAACAACAGACCGGTACAGCGTCCGCATCACTGCAGCCGCTGCACCAATCCGTCTGTCGATCTCCCGCTCCCTTCTCCCATGACTTGTGAACAAGACCCCGAGATACTTAAACTCCTCCACTTGGGGCAGGGTCTCGTCCCTGACCCGGAGTGGGCACTCCACCCTGTTCTGGCTGAGGACCATGGCCTCAGATTTGGAGTTGCTGATTCTCATTCCCACCGCTTCACACTTGGCTGCGAACCGTTCCAACCTGCCTCCACAAAATATTTTGATCCCCATACATAAAGCTCTGTAAAAAATGTAACCTGAAAGCTGCTTTTCTACGTTCTAAATGAATCTAGCCTTGCCCTTCTTCTTCCTTTTGCAAAAACAAAACACTTTGAGGAACACCGTGCAGTCTGTCAAGAAAAAAGCTTAAAATAAAAATCTGTAATTTCATCAGTCGGTCGGGTGAGGGTTCCAAATCTGCTAAACAGTGCCACAACGATTATACAATAAGATTGTTAATAATAAGTGTGCAACCCCTGTAAGATGGTAAGTGGTAAAAGCCACTTAGGTTAAAGAAATGTTATTTTTTTAACCTACCTACCTTCGGTTCAACAACACTTTCCCAATTTTTCATGACCTCCATGTGATACCCCAAGTAAACACCCAAGTATTTCAAACCAGTTTTCACCCATTTTAGTTCACCTCCTTGACTCCGTGCTCAAACCAGCATTCCTCCCTGTCCAGGATGTGTACATCCTCATCATTGAAAGAGTGTCCACTGGCCTGTAGGTGATCCGTGATCCGTGAATCCTGAGATTTAATTTTCACCCAGGTGTCATCCACATACCTGAACCAATGACTTGGTGGTCTTCCAGGGTATTCAATTCAATTCAATTTTATTTATATAGCGCCAAATCACAACAAAAGTCGCCTCAAGGCGCTTTATATTGTACAGTAGATAGCACAATAATAAATACAGAGAAAAACCCAACAATCATATGACCCCCTATGAGCAAGCACTTTGGCGACAGTGGAAAGGAAAAACTCCCTTTTAACAGGAAGAAACCTCCGGCAGAACCAGGCTCAGGGAGGGGCAGCCATCTGCCGCGACCGGTTGGGGTGAGAGAAGGAAAACAGGATGAAAGACATGCTGTGGAAGAGAGACGGAGGATAATAACAGATATGAGTATTGGGTATGAAGTATGAACTATAAAGTGATTACAAGTTTGACTACAAATAACACTGGATGATCTGTGTGGGACACTGAATTGACCCACCATTGTTTTGGACCCCATATGGCCTCTGAAAGGAAATTGTCCAGGTGAACATTACGGAAGGTTGTACCTGTTCTTTCACCCAAATGGTGGGGCCCCAATGCATTTCCTTTTTATGTTTGAACTATTTGTTCCTGATCTGAGTGTATTGCTTTTATTTTCTTTGTTATGCTCTTTTGTCTAAAATGAAGCATCTCAGTGGCAGATGTTGGGTTTTTTATTCCATTTATACTGAGAAGATGGTCTTATACAACCCTATTACTATTGGCTCAAACTTTAGGTCACATCCTATTGTCATGGTCCTGGGCCACGTTGGCCCAGTATTCTTAGTTTTCATGTATCTTGTTCCTTATTTAGGCCATGCTTCCTGAGTTGCTCTGTTACGTTGTTTCCTTATGTGTTTTTCCCCTTGTGACTCTTACCCCGTGTGCCCCTCTGTGTATCTGAGCCCTCGTCTCTCCTTGTGTTTTATTCCATGTTTTCCCCAGCCCGTTATGTCTGTGCTCTCCCCGTGCTCTCTCTCCTCCTGTCTGAACCTCTGTGCACTTCCTGTTTTACTTTGACAGTCCCTCGTCACTATGCGTCAGTGTTGCGTTTACTCCTGCCTTGTCTTGTTATGATTATCAGTGTCACCTGTGTTCCTCGTGTGCTCCCACTTCCCTCGTTAACCCTCTGTGTATTTAGGTCTGCGTCTCCCTCAGTTCTGTGTCGCGTTCTCCCTCATGCTGTGTGTTTCTCCCTGTGTCTCCCTATGTGTGTATTGTTAGATTTGTCTCAGTTTAGGTTTTTGTAGATGTTCTTGGTTCAGCAATAAACGCTGCCTTTTGAGTTCAATCCTGTTTCTAGTGAGTTTGCGTTTGGGTCCAATTCCTGCCGGCACACAGCCGAATCATGACAGAAGAACGCGACCACGAAATGGACCCAGCAGGCTCCGCCCACGAGGAAGACCTTCTCCGTGTACAGAGTCTGGTGAGGCGAATAACCCACGCCTCGGACTCACGGACAATTTCTGTCGGACTTAAGGCCATAAGGGCAATAGTCGAGGGAAACCCTTTCCTTCGCAAGCTCTCCTGCTATGAGGGCTTTATTGATGAACTGAGCCGAGCCAAGGAGGCGTTACAAGCTCGTGAGCTGGCAGACCGCGTCTGTTCCCGGGATTCCACGCCACAGCGACAGCAAACGGAGATCTCCGTCAGACAGCCGCCGCCGCAGCAGCAAGCAAAGCTCGCCGCGACGGTATCGCAGCGAACGGGGCTCTCTTCAGCCCTGCTGCAGTCGCAGCATCGGACCGTCACTCCCCTCACGTCTGGTTCCGACCACCCCTCACCTGCCTCATGCCTGGCAGGAATGTGGTCGGAGGATGAGGGGCCAGTCACCGTGGCTCCGACACCTTCAGTTTTTTCTGCCACTCCCGTTTCTAAGAGGAAACGGCGTTCACGCCGCCGTCGCTCCTGTACAGCCAAGCAGGCTGCACCCGGGGGAGAGAGTGACTGTGCTTCACACACTCCGCCCAAGCTTTCTGATTCCGGACTCCATGACTTATCCCCCACTGTGAGTAGCACTGTTTGGCCCTCCGTGCCTATTGTGCAGCCTAACTCGAACAATTCTGCCGTTTTGTGTTTGGACTCTAAAGACACTATTCAGCGAGGCACCTCCGTGTCAGATAATTCACCAGTTGCTCTCACTAGTAATCTTCGTGTTTCTGAGCCCTCAGATTTTTGTAATGCTCGCAGTGTCTCCTCTGAGTTAGCTAGTATGAATGTTTCACCTGTAGAGTTAGCTGAACCTAAGACTGTTATCCTACATCAGACTCACCTACATACTGCTACCAGCATTGTAGCCCCGCAGAACTGTTTTAATCAGCCTGTATGTTCTGAGGTTTCCCAGTCTGAGCTCAGCCACACACCACCACCACCATCAGCTCTAGATATAACAGTGTACGCTGTGGAGCACAAACCATCCGAGACTGAGTGTTCTATAGCTGATGCTCCTTCAAATGACTGTTTCATGTTCCAGCCCGTTTTGTCTTTAGACATTTCTGATATTTCTCAGCCAACTTCTCAACCAGCCACTGCTCTCTCAGCTCCTCAAAGAGTTACTGTGAATGAGGCCTGTGTTGCTGAGCAAGCCAATTTACCGTGTACTCCTAGCATTCTGCCTGAGCCCGGTAACACAGAGACTATTAGCCATTCCTCTGCTATGAACAGTTTAATCTTTAAACCAGCTCTTGTATCTGTGACTCCCAGTGTTGCTCCGTCAGTTTCTCAGGCTGTGGTTTTTTCTGTGCCACAACTTGAAAGTGCTAACTCGGACGCTACCTGTGAAACCTCACCTTCTCCCGTGCCTGCTAAGCACAGACTGTTTCTGTTTTTCCTCGTGGACTCCTTGCAACTGTGTATTCAATGCCTGCTAAGGTTAAGAGCCGCAAGGTGTCATCTGCTATACATAGACTGGCAAATGAATTTAGTTTGAGCACTGCCGAGCTGGTTGCACAGGTTAACTTTTCTGTTCCCCGGTCATGTCAGTTTAACTCTGTGCGCCATGCTTTTCGGCCAAGTTTCATGGACTCTGTGTGTACTACGTCTCGAGCTACATCCTGTACAACTGTGTGTAGTGTTGCTTCACACCCAGGTTATCCAGACACTACTTGTGTGAATTCCCCAGTACCTGTGACTGCTCCTAAACTCACTTTTCCTAAGACTGCTAATTATGACATGGACAACTTAAGTACAGCAGAGTTGCTTGAACCAGCCCACCATAAGTCGCGGTTTGCTGAAACTATGTTTGGCACCATTAACCTAGTTTACCCAGTGACTGTTACTGTTCCTGTGCTTCGCTCTCCACCTCCAGTTCCTGTACCCAGGGCAGCTTGGGCCCAGCTTTCCCTTGCACCCGTATCAGTTCCTCGGGTGGGGGTAGCTGAGGTCCAGCTGGTCCCTGCTTCTGTCTCCAGCCTGGCAGAGGATCCATTCATCCCGGCACCCGTACCTGCTCCTCGGGTGGGGTTGATGGACACCCAGCCGTTGCCTGCACCTATTCCGGCTCCCCGGGTGAGGTCAGCTGTGACCCTGCCGACTCCTGCACCCGTCTCAGTTCCTCGGGTGGGAGCGGCAGAGATCCAGCTAGCTCCTGCACCTACACCGGCCCCCAGGGTAAAGGCAGCCAGAGCCCAGCTCGTCCCTGCACCCGTATCTGTTCCTCGGGTGGGGATGGCTGGTGTTCGGCCAGGCCCTGCACCCGTTCCTGTTCCCCGGAGGAGAGCAGCCAAGAGTCAGACACCTGCTCAGTCACCAGTTCAACTACCTGCTGACCCACCATCACTGCAACCACCACCACAACTTGCACTTCTGTCCATAGCGCAGTCATTATCTCAGTTATTAGCCCAGTTTCCTGTTCTGTCACCAGTTCAGTTGTTAGCTCAGTCACCAGCCCTGTTAAAAGCTCAGCAGCCCATTCAGTCACCAACAACCTCAACTGGAAGCCTTTGTGAGCTTACTCAGCCAGCTGAGGACTGCGTGGTGCTGACACATCTTGGACAGACTGTTTGCCTCGCACAGCCCCAGCCGTTGCATCCCAAGCCGACTGCGTGCCCTGTGCAGCTACAGTTAGCATCCGCTGAGCCAGAGGTCTCCACACCTGCTGGCTCTGCATCCCTCGTTTCCGCTAGGGGTTCAGGAGAACTGCTCCAGCCATCCCTCGTTTCCGCTGGGGGTTCAGGAGAACCGTTCCAGCCATCCCTCATTTCCGCTGGGGGTTCAGGAGAACCGCTCCAGCCATCCCTCATTTCCGCTGGGGGTTCAGGAGAACCGCTCCAGCCATCCCTCGTTTCCGCTGGCGGCTCTGGTGAGCCCGGCCAGCACTCCTCGTCCGCTGGCGGCTCTGGTGAGCCCCCACTCATCGCTCCGCTGCGCTCCGGGCCCGGCCAGCACTTCCTCGTCTCCGCTGGCGGCTCTGGTGAGCCCGGCCAGCACTTCCTCGTCCCAGCTGGCGGCTCTGGTGAGCCCGGCCAGCACTTCCTCGTCTCCGCTGGCGCTCTGGTGAGCCCGGCCAGCATCTCATCGTCTCCGCTGGCGGCTCTGGTGAGCCCGGCCAGCACCTCTTCGTCTCCGCTGGAGGGTCCAAGTCGCCTTCGCCCGGTCCGGCCTCTGCTTTTGCTCCTGCTCCGCCTACGCCGTCGTCTGGTCCAGCTTTGGCTTCTGCTCCGCCTGGTCCAGCTCCGGCTTCTGCTTCTGCTCCGCCTACGCCATCGCCTGGTCCAGCCTCTGCTTCAGCTTCTGCTCCGCCTACGCCGTCGCCTGGTCCAGCCTCTGCTTCAGCTTCACCCTCGTCTGGTCCTGTGCCCACCAAGCCTCGACCAGTACGCCTGATGCTTGAGAGCCGCCGCCGTCTTCCACGGGGCCGGCCACCGGACCCGCTCTGCTGCCGCCGCCGTCTTCCATGCGGCCGGCCTCCGGACCTGCTCTGCTGCCGCCGCCGTCTTCCACGCGGCCGGCCTCTGGACCCGCTCTGCTGCCGCCGCCGTCTTCCACGTGGCCGGCCCCCGGAACAGCCGGACTATGAACTTTTGTGCTGTCGCCCCTTGGGTCGACCTTCTGCTCTCCATGGACGCTGTTTCCCTGGACTCCAGCATCTTCTGTTTTGGACTGTTTTTGTTTGTTTCGGGCCTCGGTTTTGGTCTCATGCTCCTTGTGTTTGGTTTGGTTTCGGTCCCTCCGTCCTGGTCCCCCGCCTCCCGCCCTGGTTGGGTTGTTTTCCGTTTTCTTGTCTTTTGGTTCTCGGGTTTGGGCTGCCTGAAGTCAGCCCTTAAGGGGGGGAGGGGGGGTGGGGGTGGGGGGGGGGGGGTACTGTCATGGTCCTGGGCCACGTTGGCCCAGTATTCTTAGTTTTCATGTATTTTGTTCCTTATTTAGGCCATGCTTCCTGAGTTGCTCTGTTACGTTGTTTCCTTATGTGTTTTTCCCCTTGTGACTCTTACCCCCTGTGTGCCCCTCTGTGTATCTGAGCCCTCGTCTCTCCTTGTGTTTTATTCCATGTTTTCCCCAGCCCGTTATGTCTGTGCTCTCCCCGTGCTCTCTCTCCTCCTGTCTGAACCTCTGTGCACTTCCTGTTTTACTTTGACAGTCCCTCGTCAGTATGCGTCAGTGTTGCGTTTACTCCTGCCTTGTCTTGTTATGATTATCAGTGTCACCTGTGTTCCTCGTGTGCTCCCACTTCCCTCGTTAATCCTCTGTGTATTTAGGTCTGCGTCTCCCTCAGTTCTGTGTCGCGTTCTCCCTCATGCTGTGTGTTTCTACCTGTAGCTCCCTGTGTGTTTTGTTAGAGTCTTCCCAGTTTAGATTTTGTAGAGTTTTTGTGTTCAGCAATAAAAGCTGCCATTTTGAGTTCAGTCCAGTCTCCAGTGAGTTTGCGTTTGGGTCCAATTCCTGCCGGCACACAGCCGAATCATGACACCTATTGAGTTAGACTGACAAATATGATTTCAGGAAGACCTAATCTTTACATTTAAAATGAGTACAATTCAGTGTACCCAAATTGGACTGAACAAGCCTCAGTAATATTCATATAGGATGAAAAAAGTGGTCAATCACCTATTTTTCTCGTCATTAGAGAGATGTCACATGATTTTTGCTGATCTTTTAGCAAGATCTAACTCTAAGTGGACCTTGAGAGGAACTGGTTCAGAAAATGGGTAAGATGGTTGAACTTGAGTTTTTGCCCAATGATTGGGCCTCCACGAGTTTTCAAAGTTCCAAGTCATTCAAAGCCCAACTCAGTCGGGTATTACAGTTTTTCTAAATTGCTAAAACACATTTCTTGAAACCTCCAGTCATTTTCTCAAAACCGTAAACACAAATCAAAAATTAACTACAGTCACAACACCCAAGACTTTTCTGTCAAAATGAAACTATCACCTCAAAACAAATTATCCTATGTTCAAAACCAAACAGTATGTTCACATCATAAATGGAGCAAGTAAAAATATATTCAGCACGGAGGACTCATTAGACTCTGCATTGAATAACTGAAGACACAGCATTCAGGACATGTAGTTAGTAGGAAACCCACATCACAGGCAATATTCTCCCTTGCCAAGCAATGTGGGAAAAACCATCTTGTGTGCCAAACCCAGCTTTGACAAGAATCCACCGTTATGTCATCGCAGGTGTGTCCCATTGCCTCCAATAAAATATTTCTGGTATAAGGCTGCCGGTCATAGACCTTCCACCTCCATGTATAGCAAAATTCAGTTCAATTTTATTTATACAGTCAACTCAAGGCAAACCCTACAATAATACAGAAGAAAAAAAACCAACAATCATATGACCCTGTAACAAATGCAATACACACGGGGTTTGTGTTCACAAGTAATGTTTTTTATTTGACTACTCTGCATACAGGAAACAGTATGTTCCGGTCCAGCGTGCCTCCTGCTCGACTCTGCCATCACTATAAAGACAAAAAGAAGGGAAACACTGTCATCAACAATCGTCATCACCTGTGGCTCACCTGCCTCCCGGTACCGCCCTCTTGAACTCACTGCACTACTCCTCTCCTGCAGCTGCACCAGGGACCACACCCCCACCACAGACCCCCTAACAGCAAGCAGTCTGGTGACAGTGGCAAGGAAAAATTCCTTTTAACAGGAAGAAACATCCGGCAGATCCAGGCTCAGGGAGGGGTGGCCGTCAGCTGCCACTGGTTGGGGTGAGAGAAGGAAGACAGGATAAAACACATGCTGTGGAAGAGAGCCAGAGATTACAGTTTTTTCCAATTGTTTACACACAATTATTTGTATGTCAGACACAGTGACTACAACATTTAACTAATGCACCAACCCCCTGAATCAATTCTGCTAAACTACAAGCACAATTCTTTTCACTCAAATTGAAGTTTTAAAACACATTTTTGACAAAACACTACATACAATCATCTGCATTTGGTATAATTTTCATCAAGACAACCTCTTGTTTGCACAAGAAACACACTGTCATTCAAAATTGTAAACTCAGTTGCCCTACTCTGCATACTAACTCATCACATGGCTAAACACCTTTCACTAGGGATGGGTATTGATAAGATTTTAACGATTCCCATTCCATTTTCGATTCCGTTTAACGATTCGATTCTTTATCGATTCTCTTATCGATTCTTGTTTTTAAAAAGGAGAACACTAAGGTCGATTAGCTTAGAACTGTTTTATATCTTCTCTTTCAACAAGATAGAAATTTAGGAGTAACATGGCCTTACAAACCCAACAGTGAGATCTTAAGAGATCCACAGCCTACGGCTCTTCAATGGGGTGTCACAGGGTCCCCGGGGAAAATTGTAAACGTAAAATAATAAAATAAATATTCTTCTGTAGCAATAACAAAGTATAACATAAATTATTCTGTAGCAATTACACAAGAATATCCAGTAATGTCCCTGCCTACAATTAAACACATTCACTTACCATCTGCTGTGGCAAATGGCTGCAAGGTTTGACCACAAACTAGTCACTGCTCGGTGACATTCGGGCCTGAAAAGAGATGCTACCGGTAGACTGCAGCGACAACTGCCTGCGAGTACCAGCCAGACTCTGTCTGTCTGTCTCATCATGGTCATCTAAATGCACAATGGCAGGTTTTGTAATAAAGCAGATCATGCTAACATAATATGCACTGTTAGTTGATTATTTACTTGCCGCATTAACGGGAGATGACGTGCAAATGTTACAGATGCTGCTGCTGGGTTGAGATTCACGAGTCCAGAGTGGATTTAAAGACATTCATTTAAGTTCATCGGGTGTTTTGTGAGCAAATGCTTTTGCATATTTGTAGTGTTTCTTGCCTAAATGAAATATCTACTTTGCAAGTATTGCAAGTTGCCCTGTTGTCATCCATTCTCGTAAAGTATAAACAAACTTTTAAGCGTTTGAGCCGCTTAGGCGCCGTGTTTCCTGCCAGGTACGCTCCGACGCCTAAGCGGCTCAAAATCCTGCTCCTCACATACATGGTCTTAAATAATCAGGCCCCATCTTATCTTAATGACCTTGTAGAACCATATCACCCCATTAGAGCACTTCGCTCTCGCTCTGCACGCTTACTTATAGTTCCTAGAGTATTTAAAAGTAGAATGGGAGGCAGAGCCTTCAGTTTTCAGGCCCCTCTTCTGTGGAACCAGCTTCCAGTTTGGATTCGGGAGACAGACACTATCTTAACTTTCAAGATTAGGCTTAAAACTTTCCTTTTTGCTAAAGCATATAGTTAGGGCTGGACCAGGTGACCCTGAATCCTCCCTTAGTTATGCTGCAATAGACGTAGGCTGCCGGGGATTCCCATGATGCATTGAGTTTTTCCCTTCCAGTCACCTTTCTCACTCACTATGTGTTAATAGACCTCTCTGCATCGAATCATATCTGTTATTAATCTCTGTCTGTCTTCCACAGGATGTCTTTATCCTGTTTTTCCTTCTTTCACCCCAACCGGTCGCAGCAGATGGCCGCCCCTCCCTGAGCCTGGTTCTGCCGGAGGTTTCTTCCTGTTCAAAGGGAGTTTTTCCTTCCCACTGTGGCCAAAGTGCTTGCTCATAGGGGGTCATATGATTGTTGGGTTTTTCTCTGTATTTATTATTGTGCTATCTACTGTACAATATAAAGCGCCTTGAGGCGACTTTTGTTGTGATCTGGCGCTATATAAATAAAATTGAATTGAATTGAATTGAATTGAATAGAATTAATATGCGGGCAGATTTCATCTCTACATTAAAACAAAACTTAGTGCAATTCAGAACACGTCGATTTGGCTGAACGGGATTCACCAATACTCATTTGAGGTGAAGGAAGTGGTCATCACATGTCTTGCTGGCCATTAAAGAGTAGTCACGCGACTTTTGCAGATCCTTTGGCAATTTGCAGCTTTTAAATATGGAGTCAACACCCTCTAAGTTGAGCAGGCGTTATTGTCTGCAGTGTTTACTCTTCAAATACAGCAAAGTTGGTCTGCAAAAATGCCCTTCTTATTCAGGTCAAACATTGCACCCTTCAAATACCTTCTGGGCGTAGATACACAAGAAATGGGGGTTTAATATGCGGGCAGATTTCTTCTCTACATTAAAACGAAACTTAGTGCAATTCAGAACACGTCGATTTGGCTGAACGGGATTCACTAATACTCATTTGAGGTGAAGGCAGTGGTCATCACATGTCTTGCTGGCCATTAAAGAGTAGTCACGCGACTTTTGCAGATCCTTTGGCAATTTGCAGCTTTTAAATATGGAGTCAACACCCTCTAAGTTGAGCAGGCGTTATTGTCTGCAGTGAAGGGTCTGCGTCGTAGATGTTGGGTGTTTACTCTTCAAATACAGCAAAGTTGGTCTGCAAAAATGCCCTTCTTATTCAGGTCAAACATTGCACCCTTCAAATACCTTCTGGGCGTAGATACACAAGAAATGGGGTGTTAATATGCGGGCAGATTTCATCTCTACATTAAAACAAAACTTAGTGCAATTCAGAACACGTCGATTTGGCTGAACGGGATTCACCAATACTCATTTGAGATCAAGCAAGTGGTCATCACATGTCTTGCTGGCCATTAAAGAGTAGTCACGCGACTTTTGCAGATCCTTTGGCAATTTGCAGCTTTTAAATATGGAGTCAACACCCTCTAAGTTGAGCAGGCGTTATTGTCTGCAGTGAAGGGTCTGCGTCGTAGATGTTGGGTGTTTACTCTTCAAATACAGCAAAGTTGGTCTGCAAAAATGCCCTTCTTATTCAGGTCAAACATTGCACCCTTCAAATACCTTCTGGGCGTAGATACACAAGAAATGGGGTGTTAATATGCGGGCAGATTTCATCTCTACATTAAAACAAAACTTAGTGCAATTCAGAACACGTCGATTTGGCTGAACGGGATTCACCAATACTCAATTGAGATCAAGCAAGTGGTCATCACATGTCTTGCTGGCCATTAAAGAGTAGTCACGCGACTTTTGCAGATCCTTTGGCAATTTGCAGCTTTTAAATATGGAGTCAACACCCTCTAAGTTGAGCAGGCATTATTGTCTGCAGTGAAGGGTCTGCGTCGTAGATGTTGGGTGTTTACTCTTCAAATACAGCAAAGTTGGTCTGCAAAAATGCCCTTCTTATTCAGGTCAAACATTGCACCCTTCAAATACCTTCTGGGCGTAGATACACAAGAAATGGGGTGTTAATATGCGGGCAGATTTCATCTCTACATTAAAACAAAACTTAGTGCAATTCAGAACACGTCGATATGGCTGAACGGGATTCACCAATACTCATTTGAGATCAAGCAAGTGGTCATCACATGTCTTGCTGGCCATTAAAGAGTAGTCACGCGACTTTTGCAGATCCTTTGGCAATTTGCAGCTTTTAAATATGGAGTCAACACCCTCTAAGTTGAGCAGGCTTATTGTCTGCAGTGAAGGGTCTGCGTCGTAGATGTTGGTGTTTACTCTTCAAATACAGCAAAGTTGGTCTGCAAAATGCCCTTCTTATTCAGGTCAAACATTGCACCCTTCAAATACCTTCTGGGCGTAGATACACAAGAAATGGGGTGTTAATATGCGGGCAGATTTCATCTCTACATTAAAACAAAACTTAGTGCAATTCAGAACACGTCGATTTGGCTGAACGGGATTCACTAATACTCATTTGAGGTGAAGGAAGTGGTCATCACATGTCTTGCTGGCCATTAAAGAGTAGTCACGCGACTTTTGCAGATCCTTTGGCAATTTGCAGCTTTTAAATATGGAGTCAACACCCTCTAAGTTGAGCAGGCGTTATTGTCTGCAGTGAAGGGTCTGTGTAGTAGATGTTGGGTGTTTACTCTACAAATACAGCGAAATTGGTCTGCAAAAATGCCCTTCTTATTCAGGTCAAACATTGCACCCTTCAAATACCTTCTGGGCGTAGATACACAAGAAATGGGGGTTTAATATGCGGGCAGATTTCTTCTCTACATTAAAACAAAACTTAGTGCAATTCAGAACACGTCGATTTGGCTGAACAGGATTCACTAATACTCATTTGAGGTGAAGGAAGTGGTCATCACATGTCTTGCTGGCCATTAAAGAGTAGTCACGCGACTTTTGCAGATCCTTTGGCAATTTGCAGCTTTTAAATATGGAGTCAACACCTCTAAGTTGAGCAGGCGTTATTGTCTGCAGTGAAGGGTCTGCGTCGTAGATGTTGGGTGTTTACTCTTCAAATACAGCAAAGTTGGTCTGCAAAAATGCCCTTCTTATTCAGGTCAAACATTGCACCCTTAAATACCTTCTGGGCGTAGATACACAAGAAATGGGGTTTAATATGCGGGCAGATTTCATCTCTACATTAAAACAAAACTTAGTGCAATTCAGAACACGTCGATTTGGCTGAACAGGATTCACTAATACTCATTTGAGGTGAAGGAAGTGGTCATCACATGTCTTGCTGGCCATTAAAGAGTAGTCACGCGATTTTGCAGATCCTTTGGCAATTTGCAGCTTTTAAATATGGAGTCAACACCTCTAAGTTGAGCAGGCGTTATTGTCTGCAGTGAAGGGTCTGCGTCGTAGATGTGGGTGTTTACTCTTCAAATACAGCAAAGTTGGTCTGCAAAAATGCCCTTCTTATTCAGGTCAAACATTGCACCCTTCAAATACCTTCTGGGCGTAGATACACAAGAAATGGGGTGTTAATATGCGGGCAGATTTCTTCTCTACATTAAAACAAAACTTAGTGCAATTCAGAACACGTCGATTTGGCTGAACGGGATTCACCAATACTCATTGAGATCAAGCAAGTGGTCATCACATGTCTTGCTGGCCATTAAAGAGTAGTCACGCGACTTTTGCAGATCCTTTGGCAATTTGCAGCTTTTAAATATGGAGTCAACACCCTCTAAGTTGAGCAGGCGTTATTGTCTGCAGTGAAGGGTCTGCGTCGTAGATGTTGGGTGTTTACTCTTCAAATACAGCAAAGTTGGTCTGCAAAAATGCCCTTCTTATTCAGGTCAAACATTGCACCCTTCAAATACCTTCTGGGCGTAGATACACAAGAAATGGGGTGTTAATATGCGGGCAGATTTCATCTCTACATTAAAACAAAACTTAGTGCAATTCAGAACACGTCGATATGGCTGAACGGGATTCACCAATACTCAATTGAGATCAAGCAAGTGGTCATCACATGTCTTGCTGGCCATTAAAGAGTAGTCACGCGACTTTTGCAGATCCTTTGGCAATTTGCAGCTTTTAAATATGGAGTCAACACCCTCTAAGTTGAGCAGGCGTTATTGTCTGCAGTGAAGGGTCTGCGTCGTAGATGTTGGGTGTTTACTCTTCAAATACAGCAAAGTTGGTCTGCAAAATGCCCTTCTTATTCAGGTCAAACATTGCACCCTTCAAATACCTTCTGGGCGTAGATACACAAGAAATGGGTGTTAATATGCGGGCAGATTTCATCTCTACATTAAAACAAAACTTAGTGCAATTCAGAACACGTCGATTTGGCTGAACGGGATTCACCAATACTCATTTGAGATCGAGCAAGTGGTCATCACATGTCTTGCTGGCCATTAAAGAGTAGTCACGCGAGTTTTGCAGATCCTTTGGCAATTTGCAGCTTTTAAATATGGAGTCAACACCCTCTAAGTTGAGCAGGCGTTATTGTCTGCAGTGAAGGGTCTGCGTAGTAGATGTTGGGTGTTTACTCTTCAAATACAGCAAAGTTGGTCTGCAAAAATGCCCTTCTTATTCGGTCAAACATTGCACCTTAAATACCTTCTGGGCGTAGATACACAAGAAATGGGGTTAATATGCGGGCAGATTTCTCTCTACATTAAAACAAAACTTAGTGCAATTCAGAACACGTCGATTTGGCTGAACGGGATTCACCAATACTCATTTGAGATCAAGCAAGTGGTCATCACATGTCTTGCTGGCCATTAAAGAGTAGTCACGCGACTTTTGCAGATCCTTTGGCAATTTGCAGCTTTTAAATATGGAGTCAACACCCTCTAAGTTGAGCAGGCGTTATTGTCTGCAGTGAAGGGTCTGCGTAGTAGATGTTGGGTGTTTACTCTTCAAATACAGCAAAGTTGGTCTGCAAAAATGCCCTTCTTATTCAGGTCAAACATTGCACCCTTCAAATACCTTCTGGGCGTAGATACACAAGAAATGGGGGTTTAATATGCGGGCAGATTTCATCTCTACATTAAAACAAAACTTAGTGCAATTCAGAACACGTCGATTTGGCTGAACGGGATTCACTAATACTCATTTGAGGTGAAGGAAGTGGTCATCACATGTCTTGCTGGCCATTAAAGAGTAGTCACGCGACTTTTGCAGATCCTTTGGCAATTTGCAGCTTTTAAATATGGAGTCAACACCCTCTAAGTTGAGCAGGCGTTATTGTCTGCAGTGAAGGGTCTGCGTCGTAGATGTTGGGTGTTTACTCTTCAAATACAGCAAAGTTGGTCTGCAAAAATGCCCTTCTTATTCAGGTCAAACATTGCACCCTTCAAATACCTTCTGGCGTAGATACACAAGAAATGGGGGTTAATATGCGGGCAGATTTCTCTCTACATAAAACAAAATTAGTGCAATTCAGAACACGTCGATTTGGCTGAACGGGATTCACCAATACTCATTGAGGTGAGGAAGTGGTCATCACATGTCTTGCTGGCCATTAAAGAGTAGTCACGCGACTTTTGCAGATCCTTTGGCAATTTGCAGCTTTTAAATATGGAGTCAACACCCTCTAAGTTGAGCAGGCGTTATTGTCTGCAGTGAAGGGTCTGCGTAGTAGATGTTGGGTGTTTACTCTTCAAATACAGCAAAGTTGGTCTGCAAAAATGCCCTTCTTATTCAGGTCAACATTGCACCCTTCAAATACCTTCTGGGCGTAGATACACAAGAAATGGGGTGTTAATATGCGGGCAGATTTCATCTCTACATTAAAACAAAACTTAGTGCAATTCAGAACACGTCGATTTGGCTGAACGGGATTCACTAATACTCATTTGAGGTGAAGGAAGTGGTAATCACATGTCTTGCTGGCCATTAAAGAGTAGTCACGCGACTTTTGCAGATCCTTTGGCAATTTGCAGCTTTAATATGGAGTCAACACCCTCTAAGTTGAGCAGGCGTTATTGTCTGCAGTGAAGGGTCTGCGTCGTAGATGTTGGGTGTTTACTCTTCAAATACAGCAAGTTGGTCTGCAAAATGCCCTTCTTATTCAGGTCAAACATTGCACCTTCAATACTTCTGGCGTAGATACACAAGAAATGGGGTTAATATGCGGGCAGATTTCATCTCTACATTAAAACAAAACTTAGTGCAATTCAGAACACGTCGATTTGGCTGAACGGATTCACAATACTCATTTGAGTGAAGAAGTGGTCATACATGTCTTGCTGGCCATTAAAGAGTAGTCACGCGACTTTGCAGATCCTTTGGCATTTGCAGCTTTTAAATATGGAGTCACACCCTCTAAGTTGAGCAGGCGTTATTGTCTGCAGTGAAGGGTCTGCGTGTAGATGTTGGGTGTTTACTCTTCAAATACAGCAAAGTTGGTCTGCAAAAATGCCCTTCTTATTCAGGTCAAACATTGCACCCTTCAAATACCTTCTGGGCGTAGATACACAAGAAATGGGGGTTTAATATGTGGGCAGATTTCTTCTCTACATTAAAACAAAACTTAGTGCAATTCAGAACACGTCGATTTGGCTGAACGGGATTCACTAATACTCATTTGAGGTGAAGGAAGTGGTCATCACATGTCTTGCTGGCCATTAAAGAGTAGTCACGCGACTTTTGCAATCCTTTGGCAATTTGCAGCTTTAAATATGGAGTCAACACCCTCTAAGTTGAGCAGGCGTTATTGTCTGCAGTGAAGGGTCTGCGTCGTAGATGTTGGTGTTTACTCTTCAAATACAGCAAAGTTGGTCTGCAAAAATGCCCTTCTTATTCAGGTCAAACATTGCACCCTTCAAATACCTTCTGGCGTAGATACACAAGAATGGGGTGTTAATATGCGGGCAGATTTCATCTCTACATTAAAACAAAACTTAGTGCAATTCAGAACACGTCGATTTGGCTGAACGGGATTCACCAATACTCATTTGAGATCAAGCAAGTGGTCATCACATGTCTTGCTGGCCATTAAAGAGTAGTCACGCGACTTTTGCAGATCCTTTGGCAATTTGCAGCTTTTAAATATGGATCAACACCCTCTAAGTTGAGCAGGCGTTATTGTCTGCAGTGAAGGGTCTGCGTAGTAGATGTTGGGTGTTTACTCTTCAAATACAGCAAAGTTGGTCTGCAAAAATGCCCTTCTTATTCAGGTCAAACATTGCACCCTTAAATACCTTCTGGGCGTAGATACACAAGAAATGGGTGTTAATATGCGGGCAGATTTCATCTCTACATTAAAACAAAACTTAGTGCAATTCAGAACACGTCGATTTGGCTGAACGGGATTCACCAATACTCATTTGAGAGTGGTCATCACATGTCTTGCTGGCCATTAAAGAGTAGTCACGCGACTTTTGCAGATCCTTTGGCAATTTGCAGCTTTTAAATATGGAGTCAACACCCTCTAAGTTGAGCAGGCGTTATTGTCTGCAGTGAAGGGTCTGCGTCGTAGATGTTGGGTGTTTACTCTTCAAATACAGCAAGTTGGTCTGCAAAAATGCCCTTCTTATTCAGGTCAAACATTGCACCCTTCAAATACCTTCTGGCGTAGATACACAAGAAATGGGGTGTTAATATGCGGGCAGATTTCATCTCTACATTAAAACAAAACTTAGTGCAATTCAGAACACGTCGATTTGGCTGAACGGGATTCACTAATACTCATTTGAGGTGAAGGAAGTGGTCATCACATGTCTTGCTGGCCATTAAAGAGTAGTCACGCGACTTTTGCAGATCCTTTGGCAATTTGCAGCTTTTAAATATGGAGTCAACACCCTCTAAGTTGAGCAGGCGTTATGTCTGCAGTGAAGGGTCTGCGTCGTAGATGTTGGGTGTTTACTCTTCAAATACAGCAAGTTGGTCTGCAAAAATGCCCTTCTTATTCAGGTCAAACATTGCACCCTTCAAATACCTTCTGGGCGTAGATACACAAGAAATGGGGTTTAATATGCGGGCAGATTTCTCTCTACATTAAAACAAAACTTAGTGCAATTCAGAACACGTCGATTTGGCTGAACGGGATTCACAATACTCATTTGAGATGAAGCAAGTGGTCATCACATGTCTTGCTGGCCATTAAAGAGTAGTCACGCGACTTTTGCAGATCCTTTGGCATTTGCAGCTTTTAAATATGGAGTCAACACCCTCTAAGTTGAGCAGGCGTTATTGTCTGCAGTGAAGGGTCTGCGTCGTAGATGTTGGTGTTTACTCTTCAAATACAGCAAAGTTGGTCTGCAAAAATGCCCTTCTTATTCAGGTCAAACATTGCACCCTTCAAATACCTTCTGGCGTAGATACACAAGAAATGGGGGTTAATATGCGGGCAGATTTCTTCTCTACATTAAACAAAACTTAGTGCAATTCAGAACACGTCGATTGGCTGAACGGGATTCACCAATACTCATTTGAGATAAGCAAGTGGTCATCACATGTCTTGCTGGCCATTAAAGAGTAGTCACGCGACTTTTGCAGATCCTTTGGCAATTTGCAGCTTTTAAATATGGAGTCAACACCCTCTAAGTTGAGCAGGCGTTATTGTCTGCAGTGAAGGGTCTGCGTCGTAGATGTTGGGTGTTTACTCTTCAATACAGCAAAGTTGGTCTGCAAAAATGCCCTTCTTATTCAGGTCAAACATTGCACCCTTCAATACCTTCTGGGCGTAGATACACAAGAAATGGGTGTTAATATGCGGGCAGATTTCATCTCTACATTAAAACAAACTTAGTGCAATTCAGAACACGTCGATTTGGCTGAACGGGATTCACTAATACTCATTTGAGGTGAAGGAAGTGGTCATCACATTCTTGCTGGCCATTAAAGAGTAGTCACGCGACTTTTGCAGATCCTTTGGCAATTTGCAGCTTTTAAATATGGAGTCAACACCCTCTAAGTTGAGCAGGCGTTATTGTCTGCAGTGAAGGGTCTGTGTAGTAGATGTTGGGTGTTTACTCTACAAATACAGCGAAATTGGTCTGCAAAAATGCCCTTCTTATTCAGGTCAAACATTGCACCCTTCAAATACCTTCTGGGCGTAGATACACAAGAAATGGGGGTTTAATATGCGGGCAGATTTCTTCTCTACATTAAAACAAAACTTAGTGCAATTCAGAACACGTCGATTTGGCTGAACAGGATTCACTAATACTCATTTGAGGTGAAGGAAGTGGTCATCACATGTCTTGCTGGCCATTAAAGAGTAGTCACGCGACTTTTGCAGATCCTTTGGCAATTTGCAGCTTTTAAAGATGGAGTCAACACCCTCTAGTTAGCAGGCGTTATTGTCTGCAGTGAAGGTCTGCGTCGTAGATGTTGGGTGTTTACTCTTCAAATACAGCAAAGTTGGTCTGCAAAATGCCCTTCTTATTCAGGTCAAACATTGCACCCTTCAAATACCTTCTGGGCGTAGATACACAAGAAAGGGGTGTTAATATGCGGGCAGATTTCATCTCTACATTAAAACAAACTTAGTGCAATTCAGAACACGTCGATTGGCTGAACGGGATTCACCAATACTCATTTGAGTGAAGGAAGTGGTCATCACATGTCTTGCTGGCCATTAAAGAGTAGTCACGCGACTTTTGCAGATCCTTTGGCAATTTGCAGCTTTTAAATATGGAGTCAACACCCTCTAAGTTGAGCAGGCGTTATTGTCTGCAGTGAAGGGTCTGCGTAGTAGATGTTGGTGTTTTACTCTTCAAATACAGCAAAGTTGGTCTGCAAAAATGCCCTTCTTATTCAGGTCAAACATTGCACCCTTCAAATACCTTCTGGGCGTAGATACACAAGAAATGGAGGTTTAATATGCGGGCAGATTTCTTCTCTACATTAAAACAAAACTTAGTGCAATTCAGAACACGTCGATTGGCTGAACGGGATTCACAATACTCATTTGAGTGAAGGAAGTGGTCATCACATGTCTTGCTGGCCATTAAAGAGTAGTCACGCGACTTTGCAGATCCTTTGGCAATTTGCAGCTTTTAAATATGGAGTCAACACCCTCTAAGTTGAGCAGGCGTTATTGTCTGCAGTGAAGGTCTGCGTCGTAGATGTTGGGTGTTTACTCTAGAGGATCCCAAATACAGCAAAGTTGGTCTGCAAAAATGCCCTTCTTATTCAGGTCAAACATTGCACCCTTCAAATACCTTCTGGGCGTAGATACACAAGAAATGGGTGTTAATATGCGGGCAGATTTCATCTCTACATTAAAACAAAACTTAGTGCAATTCAGAACACGTCGATTTGGCTGAACGGGATTCACCAATACTCATTTGAGATAAGCAAGTGTCATCACATGTCTTGCTGGCCATTAAGAGTAGTCACGCGACTTTTGCAGATCCTTTGGCAATTTGCAGCTTTTAAATATGGAGTCAACACCCTCTAAGTGAGCAGGCGTTATTGTCTGCAGTGAAGGGTCTGCGTCGTAGATGTTGGGTGTTTACTCTTCAAATACAGCAAAGTTGGTCTGCAAAAATGCCCTTCTTATTCAGGTCAAACATTGCACCCTTCAAATACCTTCTGGGCGTAGATACACAAGAAATGGGGTTTAATATGCGGGCAGATTTCTCTTACATTAAAACAAAACTTAGTGCAATTCAGAACACGTCGATTTGGCTGAACGGGATTCACTAATACTCATTTGAGGTGAAGGAAGTGGTCATCACATGTCTTGCTGGCCATTAAAGAGTAGTCACGCGACTTTTGCAGATCCTTTGGCAATTTGCAGCTTTTAAATATGGAGTCACGCCCTCTAAGTTGAGCAGGCGTTATTGTCTGCAGTGAAGGGTCTGCGTCGTAGATGTTGGGTGTTTACTCTTCAAATACAGCAAAGTTGGTCTGCAAAAATGCCCTTCTTATTCAGGTCAAACATTGCACCCTTCAAATACCTTCTGGGCGTAGATACACAAGAAATGGGGTGTTAATATGCGGGCAGATTTCTCTCTACATTAAAACAAAACTTAGTGCAATTCAGAACACGTCGATTGGCTGAACGGGATTCACCAATACTCATTTGAGATCAAGCAAGTGGTCATCACATGTCTTGCTGGCCATTAAAGAGTAGTCACGCGACTTTTGCAGATCCTTTGGCAATTTGCAGCTTTTAAATATGGAGTCAACACCCTCTAAGTTGAGCAGGCGTTATTGTCTGCAGTGAAGGGTCTGCGTAGTAGATGTTGGGTGTTTACTCTTCAAATACAGCAAAGTTGGTCTGCAAAAATGCCCTTCTTATTCAGGTCAAACATTGCACCCTTCAAATACCTTCTGGCGTAGATACACAGAAATGGGGTGTTAATATGCGGGCAGATTTCATCTCTACATTAAACAAACTTAGTGCAATTCAGAACACGTCGATTTGGCTGAACGGGATTCACTAATACTCATTTGAGTGAAGGAAGTGGTCATCACATGTCTTGCTGGCCATTAAAGAGTAGTCACGCGACTTTTGCAGATCCTTTGGCAATTTGCAGCTTTAAATATGGAGTCAACACCCTCTAAGTTGAGCAGGCGTTATTGTCTGCAGTGAAGGGTCTGCGTCGTAGATGTTGGGTGTTTACTCTTCAAATACAGCAAAGTTGGTCTGCAAAAATGCCCTTCTTATTCAGGTCAAACATTGCACCCTTCAAATACCTTCTGGCGTAGATACACAAGAAATGGGGTGTTAATATGCGGGCAGATTTCATCTCTACATTAAAACAAAACTTAGTGCAATTCAGAACACGTCGATTTGGCTGAACGGGATTCACAATACTCATTTGAGATGAAGCAAGTGGTCATCACATGTCTTGCTGGCCATTAAAGAGTAGTCACGCGACTTTTGCAGATCCTTTGGCAATTTGCAGCTTTTAAATATGGAGTCACACCCTCTAAGTTGAGCAGGCGTTATTGTCTGCAGTGAAGGGTCTGCGTCGTAGATGTTGGGTGTTTACTCTTCAAATACAGCAAAGTTGGTCTGCAAAAATGCCTTCTTATTCAGGTCAAACATTGCACCCTTCAAATACCTTCTGGGCGTAGATACACAAGAAATGGGGTTTAATATGCGGGCAGATTTCTTCTCTACATTAAAACAAAACTTAGTGCAATTCAGAACACGTCGATTTGGCTGAACGGGATTCACCAATACTCATTTGAGATGAAGGAAGTGGTCATCACATGTCTTGCTGGCCATTAAAGAGTAGTCACGCGACTTTTGCGATCCTTTGGCAATTTGCAGCTTTTAAATATGGAGTCAACACCCTCTAAGTTGAGCAGGCGTTATTGTCTGCAGTGAAGGGTCTGCGTCGTAGATGTTGGGTGTTTACTCTTCAAATACAGCAAAGTTGGTCTGCAAAAATGCCCTTCTTATTCAGGTCAAACATTGCACCCTTCAAATACTTCTGGGCGTAGATACACAAGAAATGGGGTGTTAATATGCGGGCAGATTTCATCTCTACATTAAAACAAAACTTAGTGCAATTCAGAACACGTCGATTTGGCTGAACGGGATTCACCAATACTCATTTGAGATGAAGCAAGTGGTCATCACATGTCTTGCTGGCCATTAAAGAGTAGTCACGCGACTTTTGCAGATCCTTTGGCAATTTGCAGCTTTTAAATATGGAGTCAACACCCTCTAAGTTGAGCAGGCGTTATTGTCTGCAGTGAAGGGTCTGCGTCGTAGATGTTGGGTGTTTACTCTTCAATACAGCAAAGTTGGTCTGCAAAAATGCCCTTCTTATTCAGGTCAAACATTGCACCCTTCAAATACCTTCTGGGCGTAGATACACAAGAAATGGGGGTTAATATGCGGGCAGATTTCATCTCTACATTAAAACAAAACTTAGTGCAATTCAGAACACGTCGATTTGGCTGAACGGGATTCACTAATACTCATTTGAGGTGAAGGAAGTGGTCATCACATGTCTTGCTGGCCATTAAAGAGTAGTCACGCGACTTTGCAGATCCTTTGGCAATTTGCAGCTTTTAAATATGGAGTCAACACCCTCTAAGTTGAGCAGGCGTTATTGTCTGCAGTGAAGGGTCTGCGTCGTAGATGTTGGGTGTTTACTCTTCAAATACAGCAAAGTTGGTCTGCAAAAATGCCCTTCTTATTCAGGTCAAACATTGCACCCTTCAAATACCTTCTGGGCGTAGATACACAAGAAATGGGGTTTAATATGCGGGCAGATTTCTCTCTACATTAAAACAAAACTTAGTGCAATTCAGAACACGTCGATTTGGCTGAACGGGATTCACCAATACTCATTTGAGTGAAGGAAGTGGTCATCACATGTCTTGCTGGCCATTAAAGAGTAGTCACGCGACTTTTGCAGATCCTTTGGCAATTTGCAGCTTTTAAATATGGAGTCAACACCCTCTAAGTTGAGCAGGCGTTATTGTCTGCAGTGAAGGGTCTGCGTCGTAGATGTTGGGTGTTTACTCTTCAAATACAGCAAAGTTGGTCTGCAAAAATGCCCTTCTTATTCAGGTCAAACATTGCACCCTTCAAATACCTTCTGGGCGTAGATACACAAGAAATGGGGTGTTAATATGCGGGCAGATTTCATCTCTACATTAAAACAAAACTTAGTGCAATTCAGAACACGTCGATTTGGCTGAACGGGATTCACAATACTCATTTGAGTGAAGAAGTGGTCATCACATGTCTTGCTGGCCATTAAAGAGTAGTCACGCGACTTTTGCAGATCCTTTGGCAATTGCAGCTTTTAAATATGGAGTCAACACCCTCTAAGTTGAGCAGGCGTATTGTCTGCAGTGAAGGGTCTGCGTCGTAGATGTTGGGTGTTTACTCTTCAAATACAGCAAAGTTGGTCTGCAAAAATGCCCTTCTTATTCAGGTCAAACATTGCACCCTTCAATACCTTCTGGGCGTAGATACACAAGAAATGGGGTGTTAATATGCGGGCAGATTTCATCTCTACATTAAAACAAAACTTAGTGCAATTCAGAACACGTCGATTTGGCTGAACGGGATTCACCAATACTCATTTGAGATCAAGCAAGTGGTCATCACATGTCTTGCTGGCCATTAAAGAGTAGTCACGCGACTTTTGCAGATCCTTTGGCAATTTGCAGCTTTTAAATATGGAGTCAACACCCTCTAAGTTGAGCAGGCGTTATTGTCTGCAGTGAAGGGTCTGCGTCGTAGATGTTGGGTGTTTACTCTTCAATACAGCAAAGTTGGTCTGCAAAAATGCCCTTCTTATTCAGGTCAAACATTGCACCCTTCAAATACCTTCTGGGCGTAGATACACAAGAAATGGGGTGTTAATATGCGGGCAGATTTCATCTCTACATTAAAACAAAACTTAGTGCAATTCAGAACACGTCGATTTGGCTGAACGGGATTCACTAATACTCATTTGAGTGAAGGAAGTGGTCATCACATGTCTTGCTGGCCATTAAAGAGTAGTCACGCGACTTTTGCAGATCCTTTGGCAATTTGCAGCTTTTAAATATGGAGTCAACACCCTCTAAGTTGAGCAGGCGTTATTGTCTGCAGTGAAGGTCAAACATTGCGTCGTAGATGTTGGGTGTTTACTCTTCAAATACAGCAAAGTTGGTCTGCAAAAATGCCCTTCTTATTCAGGTCAAACATTGCACCCTTCAAATACCTTCTGGGCGTAGATACACAAGAAATGGGGTGTTAATATGCGGGCAGATTTCATCTCTACATTAAAACAAAACTTAGTGCAATTCAGAACACGTCGATTTGGCTGAACGGGATTCACAATACTCATTTGAGTAAGAAGTGGTCATCACATGTCTTGCTGGCCATTAAAGAGTAGTCACGCGACTTTTGCAGATCCTTTGGCAATTTGCAGCTTTAATATGGAGTCAACACCCTCTAAGTTGAGCAGGCGTTATTGTCTGCAGTGAAGGGTCTGCGTCGTAGATGTTGGGTGTTTACTCTTCAAATACAGCAAAGTTGGTCTGCAAAAATGCCCTTCTTATTCAGGTCAAACATTGCACCTTCAAATACCTTCTGGGCGTAGATACACAAGAAATGGGGGTTAATATGCGGGCAGATTTCATCTCTACATTAAAACAAAACTTAGTGCAATTCAGAACACGTCGATTTGGCTGAACGGGATTCACCAATACTCATTGAGTGAAGAAGTGGTCATCACATGTCTTGCTGGCCATTAAAGAGTAGTCACGCGACTTTTGCAGATCCTTTGGCAATTTGCAGCTTTTAAATATGGAGTCAACACCCTCTAAGTTGAGCAGGCGTTATTGTCTGCAGTGAAGGGTCTGCGTCGTAGATGTTGGGTGTTTACTCTCAAATACAGCAAAGTTGGTCTGCAAAAATGCCCTTCTTATTCAGGTCAAACATTGCACCCTTCAAATACCTTCTGGGCGTAGATACACAAGAAATGGGGTGTTAATATGCGGGCAGATTTCATCTCTACATTAAAACAAAACTTAGTGCAATTCAGAACACGTCGATTTGGCTGAACGGGATTCACCAATACTCATTTGAGATGAAGCAAGTGGTCATCACATGTCTTGCTGGCCATTAAAGAGTAGTCACGCGACTTTTGCAGATCCTTTGGCAATTTGCAGCTTTTAAATATGGAGTCAACACCCTCTAAGTTGAGCAGGCGTTATTTGTCTGCAGTGAAGGGTCTGCGTCGTAGATGTTGGGTGTTTACTCTTCAAATACAGCAAAGTTGGTCTGCAAAAATGCCCTTCTTATTCAGGTCAAACATTGCACCCTTCAAATACCTTCTGGGCGTAGATACACAAGAAATGGGGTGTTAATATGCGGGCAGATTTCATCTCTACATTAAAACAAAACTTAGTGCAATTCAGAACACGTCGATTTGGCTGAACGGGATTCACCAATACTCATTTGAGTAAGAAGTGGTCATCACATGTCTTGCTGGCCATTAAAGAGTAGTCACGCGACTTTTGCAGATCCTTTGGCAATTTGCAGCTTTTAAATATGGAGTCAACACCCTCTAAGTTGAGCAGGCGTTATTGTCTGCAGTGAAGGGTCTGCGTCGTAGATGTTGGGTGTTTACTCTTCAAATACAGCAAAGTTGGTCTGCAAAAATGCCCTTCTTATTCAGGTCAAACATTGCACCCTTCAAATACCTTCTGGGCGTAGATACACAAGAAATGGGGTGTTAATATGCGGGCAGATTTCATCTCTACATTAAAACAAAACTTAGTGCAATTCAGAACACGTCGATTTGGCTGAACGGGATTCACTAATACTCATTTGAGTGAAGGAAGTGGTCATCACATGTCTTGCTGGCCATTAAAGAGTAGTCACGCGACTTTTGCAGATCCTTTGGCAATTTGCAGCTTTTAAATATGGAGTCAACACCCTCTAAGTTGAGCAGGCGTTATTGTCTGCAGTGAAGGGTCTGCGTCGTAGATGTTGGGTGTTTACTCTTCAAATACAGCAAAGTTGGTCTGCAAAAATGCCCTTCTTATTCAGGTCAAACATTGCACCCTTCAAATACCTTCTGGGCGTAGATACACAAGAAATGGGGTGTTAATATGCGGGCAGATTTCATCTCTACATTAAACAAAACTTAGTGCAATTCAGAACACGTCGATTTGGCTGAACGGGATTCACAATACTCATTTGAGTGAAGGAAGTGGTCATCACATGTCTTGCTGGCCATTAAAGAGTAGTCACGCGACTTTTGCAGATCCTTTGGCAATTTGCAGCTTTTAAATATGGAGTCAACACCCTCTAAGTTGAGCAGGCGTTATTGTCTGCAGTGAAGGGTCTGCGTCGTAGATGTTGGGTGTTTACTCTTCAAATACAGCAAAGTTGGTCTGCAAAATGCCCTTCTTATTCAGGTCAAACATTGCACCCTTCAAATACCTTCTGGGCGTAGATACACAAGAAATGGGGTGTTAATATGCGGGCAGATTTCATCTCTACATTAAAACAAAACTTAGTGCAATTCAGAACACGTCGATTTGGCTGAACGGGATTCACCAATACTCATTTGAGATCAAGCAAGTGGTCATCACATGTCTTGCTGGCCATTAAAGAGTAGTCACGCGACTTTTGCAGATCCTTTGGCAATTTGCAGCTTTTAAATATGGAGTCAACACCCTCTAAGTTGAGCAGGCGTTATTGTCTGCAGTGAAGGGTCTGCGTCGTAGATGTTGGGTGTTTACTCTTCAAATACAGCAAAGTTGGTCTGCAAAAATGCCCTTCTTATTCAGGTCAAACATTGCACCCTTCAAATACCTTCTGGGCGTAGATACACAAGAAATGGGGTGTTAATATGCGGGCAGATTTCATCTCTACATTAAAACAAAACTTAGTGCAATTCAGAACACGTCGATTTGGCTGAACGGGATTCACAATACTCATTTGAGATAAGCAAGTGGTCATCACATGTCTTGCTGGCCATTAAAGAGTAGTCACGCGACTTTTGCAGATCCTTTGGCAATTTGCAGCTTTTAAATATGGAGTCAACACCCTCTAAGTTGAGCAGGCGTTATTGTCTGCAGTGAAGGGTCTGCGTCGTAGATGTTGGGTGTTTACTCTTCAAATACAGCAAAGTTGGTCTGCAAAAATGCCCTTCTTATTCAGGTCAAACATTGCACCCTTCAAATACCTTCTGGGCGTAGATACACAAGAAATGGGGTGTTAATATGCGGGCAGATTTCATCTCTACATTAAAACAAAACTTAGTGCAATTCAGAACACGTCGATTTGGCTGAACGGGATTCACCAATACTCATTTGAGATAAGCAAGTGGTCATCACATGTCTTGCTGGCCATTAAAGAGTAGTCACGCGACTTTTGCAGATCCTTTGGCAATTTGCAGCTTTTAAATATGGAGTCAACACCCTCTAAGTTGAGCAGGCGTTATTGTCTGCAGTGAAGGGTCTGCGTCGTAGATGTTGGGTGTTTACTCTTCAAATACAGCAAAGTTGGTCTGCAAAAATGCCCTTCTTATTCAGGTCAAACATTGCACCCTTCAAATACCTTCTGGGCGTAGATACACAAGAAATGGGGTGTTAATATGCGGGCAGATTTCATCTCTACATTAAAACAAACATGTTGGGTGTTTTAGTGCAATTCAGAACACGTCGATTTGGCTGAACGGGATTCACCAATACTCATTTGAGGTGAAGGAAGTGGTCATCACATGTCTTGCTGGCCATTAAAGAGTAGTCACGCGACTTTTGCAGATCCTTTGGCAATTTGCAGCTTTTAAATATGGAGTCAACACCCTCTAAGTTGAGCAGGCGTTATTGTCTGCAGTGAAGGTCTGCGTCGTAGATGTTGGGTGTTTACTCTTCAAATACAGCAAAGTTGGTCTGCAAAAATGCCCTTCTTATTCAGGTCAAACATTGCACCCTTCAAATACCTTCTGGGCGTAGATACACAAGAAATGGGGTGTTAATATGCGGGCAGATTTCATCTCTACATTAAAACAAAACTTAGTGCAATTCAGAACACGTCGATTTGGCTGAACGGGATTCACAATACTCATTTGAGGTGAAGGAAGTGGTCATCACATGTCTTGCTGGCCATTAAAGAGTAGTCACGCGACTTTTGCAGATCCTTTGGCAATTTGCAGCTTTTAAATATGGAGTCAACACCCTCTAAGTTGAGCAGGCGTTATTGTCTGCAGTGAAGGGTCTGCGTGTAGATGTTGGGTGTTTACTCTCAAATACAGCAAAGTTGGTCTGCAAAAATGCCCTTCTTATTCAGGTCAAACATTGCACCCTTCAAATACCTTCTGGGCGTAGATACACAAGAAATGGGGTGTTAATATGCGGGCAGATTTCATCTCTACATTAAAACAAAACTTAGTGCAATTCAGAACACGTCGATTTGGCTGAACGGGATTCACTAATACTCATTTGAGGTGAAGGAAGTGGTCATCACATGTCTTGCTGGCCATTAAAGAGTAGTCACGCGACTTTTGCAGATCCTTTGGCAATTTGCAGCTTTTAAATATGGAGTCAACACCCTCTAAGTTGAGCAGGCGTTATTGTCTGCAGTGAAGGGTCTGCGTCGTAGATGTTGGGTGTTTACTCTTCAAATACAGCAAAGTTGGTCTGCAAAAATGCCCTTCTTATTCAGGTCAAACATTGCACCCTTCAAATACCTTCTGGGCGTAGATACACAAGAAATGGGGTGTTAATATGCGGGCAGATTTCATCTCTACATTAAAACAAAACTTAGTGCAATTCAGAACACGTCGATTTGGCTGAACGGGATTCACTAATACTCATTTGAGTGAAGAAGTGGTCATCACATGTCTTGCTGGCCATTAAAGAGTAGTCACGCGACTTTTGCAGATCCTTTGGCAATTTGCAGCTTTTAAATATGGAGTCAACACCCTCTAAGTTGAGCAGGCGTTATTGTCTGCAGTGAAGGGTCTGCGTCGTAGATGTTGGGTGTTTACTCTTCAAATACAGCAAAGTTGGTCTGCAAAAATGCCCTTCTTATTCAGGTCAAACATTGCACCCTTCAAATACCTTCTGGGCGTAGATACACAAGAAATGGGGTGTTAATATGCGGGCAGATTTCATCTCTACATTAAAACAAAACTTAGTGCAATTCAGAACACGTCGATTTGGCTGAACGGGATTCACAATACTCATTTGAGGTGAAGGAAGTGGTCATCACATGTCTTGCTGGCCATTAAAGAGTAGTCACGCGACTTTTGCAGATCCTTTGGCAATTTGCAGCTTTTAAATATGGAGTCAACACCCTCTAAGTTGAGCAGGCGTTATTGTCTGCAGTGAAGGGTCTGCGTCGTAGATGTTGGGTGTTTACTCTTCAAATACAGCAAAGTTGGTCTGCAAAAATGCCCTTCTTATTCAGGTCAAACATTGCACCCTTCAAATACCTTCTGGGCGTAGATACACAAGAAATGGGTGTTAATATGCGGGCAGATTTCATCTCTACATTAAAACAAAACTTAGTGCAATTCAGAACACGTCGATTTGGCTGAACGGGATTCACTAATACTCATTTGAGGTGAAGAAGTGGTCATCACATGTCTTGCTGGCCATTAAAGAGTAGTCACGCGACTTTTGCAGATCCTTTGGCAATTTGCAGCTTTTAAATATGGAGTCAACACCCTCTAAGTTGAGCAGGCGTTATTGTCTGCAGTGAAGGGTCTGCGTCGTAGATGTTGGGTGTTTACTCTTCAAATACAGCAAAGTTGGTCTGCAAAAATGCCCTTCTTATTCAGGTCAAACATTGCACCCTTCAAATACCTTCTGGGCGTAGATACACAAGAAATGGGGTGTAATATGCGGGCAGATTTCATCTCTACATTAAAACAAAACTTAGTGCAATTCAGAACACGTCGATTTGGCTGAACGGGATTCACTAATACTCATTTGAGGTGAAGGAAGTGGTCATCACATGTCTTGCTGGCCATTAAAGAGTAGTCACGCGACTTTTGCAGATCCTTTGGCAATTTGCAGCTTTTAAATATGGAGTCAACACCCTCTAAGTTGAGCAGGCGTTATTGTCTGCAGTGAAGGGTCTGCGTCGTAGATGTTGGGTGTTTACTCTTCAAATACAGCAAAGTTGGTCTGCAAAAATGCCCTTCTTATTCAGGTCAAACATTGCACCCTTCAAATACCTTCTGGGCGTAGATACACAAGAAATGGGGTGTTAATATGCGGGCAGATTTCATCTCTACATTAAAACAAAACTTAGTGCAATTCAGAACACGTCGATTTGGCTGAACGGGATTCACTAATACTCATTTGAGGTGAAGGAAGTGGTCATCACATGTCTTGCTGGCCATTAAAGAGTAGTCACGCGACTTTTGCAGATCCTTTGGCAATTTGCAGCTTTTAAATATGGAGTCAACACCCTCTAAGTTGAGCAGGCGTTATTGTCTGCAGTGAAGGGTCTGCGTCGTAGATGTTGGGTGTTTACTCTTCAAATACAGCAAAGTTGGTCTGCAAAAATGCCCTTCTTATTCAGGTCAAACATTGCACCCTTCAAATACCTTCTGGGCGTAGATACACAAGAAATGGGGTGTTAATATGCGGGCAGATTTCATCTCTACATTAAAACAAAACTTAGTGCAATTCAGAACACGTCGATTTGGCTGAACGGGATTCACTAATACTCATTTGAGGTGAAGGAAGTGGTCATCACATGTCTTGCTGGCCATTAAAGAGTAGTCACGCGACTTTTGCAGATCCTTTGGCAATTTGCAGCTTTTAAATATGGAGTCAACACCCTCTAAGTTGAGCAGGCGTTATTGTCTGCAGTGAAGGGTCTGCGTCGTAGATGTTGGGTGTTTACTCTTCAAATACAGCAAAGTTGGTCTGCAAAAATGCCCTTCTTATTCAGGTCAAACATTGCACCCTTCAAATACCTTCTGGGCGTAGATACACAAGAAATGGGGTTTAATATGCGGGCAGATTTCTCTCTACATTAAAACAAACTTAGTGCAATTCAGAACACGTCGATTTGGCTGAACGGGATTCACCAATACTCATTTGAGTGAAGGAAGTGGTCATCACATGTCTTGCTGGCCATTAAAGAGTAGTCACGCGACTTTTGCAGATCCTTTGGCAATTTGCAGCTTTTAAATATGGAGTCAACACCCTCTAAGTTGAGCAGGCGTTATTGTCTGCAGTGAAGGGTCTGCGTCGTAGATGTTGGGTGTTTACTCTTCAAATACAGCAAGTTGGTCTGCAAAAATGCCCTTCTTATTCAGGTCAAACATTGCACCCTTCAAATACCTTCTGGGCGTAGATACACAAGAAATGGGGTGTTAATATGCGGGCAGATTTCATCTCTACATTAAAACAAAACTTAGTGCAATTCAGAACACGTCGATTTGGCTGAACGGGATTCACTAATACTCATTTGAGGTGAAGGAAGTGGTCATCACATGTCTTGCTGGCCATTAAAGAGTAGTCACGCGACTTTTGCAGATCCTTTGGCAATTTGCAGCTTTTAAATATGGAGTCAACACCCTCTAAGTTGAGCAGGCGTTATTGTCTGCAGTGAAGGGTCTGCGTCGTAGATGTTGGGTGTTTACTCTTCAAATACAGCAAAGTTGGTCTGCAAAATGCCCTTCTTATTCAGGTCAAACATTGCACCCTTCAAATACCTTCTGGGCGTAGATACACAAGAAATGGGGTGTTAATATGCGGGCAGATTTCATCTCTACATTAAAACAAAACTTAGTGCAATTCAGAACACGTCGATTTGGCTGAACGGGATTCACCAATACTCATTTGAGATCAAGAAGTGGTCATCACATGTCTTGCTGGCCATTAAAGAGTAGTCACGCGACTTTTGCAGATCCTTTGGCAATTTGCAGCTTTTAAATATGGAGTCAACACCCTCTAAGTTGAGCAGGCGTTATTGTCTGCAGTGAAGGGTCTGCGTCGTAGATGTTGGGTGTTTACTCTTCAAATACAGCAAAGTTGGTCTGCAAAAATGCCCTTCTTATTCAGGTCAAACATTGCACCCTTCAAATACCTTCTGGGCGTAGATACACAAGAAATGGGGTGTTAATATGCGGGCAGATTTCATCTCTACATTAAAACAAAACTTAGTGCAATTCAGAACACGTCGATTTGGCTGAACGGGATTCACCAATACTCATTTGAGATGAAGCAAGTGGTCATCACATGTCTTGCTGGCCATTAAAGAGTAGTCACGCGACTTTTGCAGATCCTTTGGCAATTTGCAGCTTTTAAATATGGAGTCAACACCCTCTAAGTTGAGCAGGCGTTATTGTCTGCAGTGAAGGGTCTGCGTCGTAGATGTTGGGTGTTTACTCTTCAAATACAGCAAAGTTGGTCTGCAAAAATGCCCTTCTTATTCAGGTCAAACATTGCACCCTTCAAATACCTTCTGGGCGTAGATACACAAGAAATGGGGTTTAATATGCGGGCAGATTTCATCTCTACATTAAAACAAAACTTAGTGCAATTCAGAACACGTCGATTTGGCTGAACGGGATTCACCAATACTCATTTGAGGTGAAGGAAGTGGTCATCACATGTCTTGCTGGCCATTAAAGAGTAGTCACGCGACTTTTGCAGATCCTTTGGCAATTTGCAGCTTTTAAATATGGAGTCAACACCCTCTAAGTTGAGCAGGCGTTATTGTCTGCAGTGAAGGGTCTGCGTCGTAGATGTTGGGTGTTTACTCTTCAAATACAGCAAAGTTGGTCTGCAAAAATGCCCTTCTTATTCAGGTCAAACATTGCACCCTTCAAATACCTTCTGGGCGTAGATACACAAGAAATGGGGTTTAATATGCGGGCAGATTTCATCTCTACATTAAAACAAAACTTAGTGCAATTCAGAACACGTCGATTTGGCTGAACGGGATTCACTAATACTCATTTGAGGTGAAGAAGTGGTCATCACATGTCTTGCTGGCCATTAAAGAGTAGTCACGCGACTTTTGCAGATCCTTTGGCAATTTGCAGCTTTTAATATGGAGTCAACACCCTCTAAGTTGAGCAGGCGTTATTGTCTGCAGTGAAGGGTCTGCGTCGTAGATGTTGGGTGTTTACTCTTCAAATACAGCAAAGTTGGTCTGCAAAATGCCCTTCTTATTCAGGTCAAACATTGCACCCTTCAAATACCTTCTGGGCGTAGATACACAAGAAATGGGGTGTTAATATGCGGGCAGATTTCATCTCTACATTAAAACAAAACTTAGTGCAATTCAGAACACGTCGATTTGGCTGAACGGGATTCACAATACTCATTTGAGGTGAAGGAAGTGGTCATCACATGTCTTGCTGGCCATTAAAGAGTAGTCACGCGACTTTTGCAGATCCTTTGGCAATTTGCAGCTTTTAAATATGGAGTCAACACCCTCTAAGTTGAGCAGGCGTTATTGTCTGCAGTGAAGGGTCTGCGTCGTAGATGTTGGGTGTTTACTCTTCAAATACAGCAAAGTTGGTCTGCAAAAATGCCCTTCTTATTCAGGTCAAACATTGCACCCTTCAAATACCTTCTGGGCGTAGATACACAAGAAATGGGGTGTTAATATGCGGGCAGATTTCATCTCTACATTAAAACAAAACTTAGTGCAATTCAGAACACGTCGATTTGGCTGAACGGATTCACAATACTCATTTGAGTGAAGGAAGTGGTCATCACATGTCTTGCTGGCCATTAAAGAGTAGTCACGCGACTTTTGCAGATCCTTTGGCAATTTGCAGCTTTTAAATATGGAGTCAACACCCTCTAAGTTGAGCAGGCGTTATTGTCTGCAGTGAAGGGTCTGCGTCGTAGATGTTGGGTGTTTACTCTTCAAATACAGCAAAGTTGGTCTGCAAAAATGCCCTTCTTATTCAGGTCAAACATTGCACCCTTCAAATACCTTCTGGGCGTAGATACACAAGAAATGGGGTGTTAATATGCGGGCAGATTTCATCTCTACATTAAAACAAAACTTAGTGCAATTCAGAACACGTCGATTTGGCTGAACGGGATTCACCAATACTCATTTGAGGTGAAGGAAGTGGTCATCACATGTCTTGCTGGCCATTAAAGAGTAGTCACGCGACTTTTGCAGATCCTTTGGCAATTTGCAGCTTTTAAATATGGAGTCAACACCCTCTAAGTTGAGCAGGCGTTATTGTCTGCAGTGAAGGGTCTGCGTCGTAGATGTTGGGTGTTTACTCTTCAAATACAGCAAAGTTGGTCTGCAAAAATGCCCTTCTTATTCAGGTCAAACATTGCACCCTTCAAATACCTTCTGGGCGTAGATACACAAGAAATGGGGTTTAATATGCGGGCAGATTTCATCTCTACATTAAAACAAAACTTAGTGCAATTCAGAACACGTCGATTTGGCTGAACGGGATTCACTAATACTCATTTGAGGTAAGGAAGTGGTCATCACATGTCTTGCTGGCCATTAAAGAGTAGTCACGCGACTTTTGCAGATCCTTTGGCAATTTGCAGCTTTTAAATATGGAGTCAACACCCTCTAAGTTGAGCAGGCGTTATTGTCTGCAGTGAAGGGTCTGCGTCGTAGATGTTGGGTGTTTACTCTTCAAATACAGCAAAGTTGGTCTGCAAAAATGCCCTTCTTATTCAGGTCAAACATTGCACCCTTCAAATACCTTCTGGGCGTAGATACACAAGAAATGGGGTTTAATATGCGGGCAGATTTCATCTCTACATTAAAACAAAACTTAGTGCAATTCAGAACACGTCGATTTGGCTGAACGGGATTCACTAATACTCATTTGAGGTGAAGGAAGTGGTCATCACATGTCTTGCTGGCCATTAAAGAGTAGTCACGCGACTTTTGCAGATCCTTTGGCAATTTGCAGCTTTTAAATATGGAGTCAACACCCTCTAAGTTGAGCAGGCGTTATTGTCTGCAGTGAAGGGTCTGCGTCGTAGATGTTGGGTGTTTACTCTTCAAATACAGCAAAGTTGGTCTGCAAAAATGCCCTTCTTATTCAGGTCAAACATTGCACCCTTCAAATACCTTCTGGGCGTAGATACACAAGAAATGGGGTGTTAATATGCGGGCAGATTTCATCTCTACATTAAAACAAAACTTAGTGCAATTCAGAACACGTCGATTTGGCTGAACGGGATTCACTAATACTCATTTGAGGTGAAGGAAGTGGTCATCACATGTCTTGCTGGCCATTAAAGAGTAGTCACGCGACTTTTGCAGATCCTTTGGCAATTTGCAGCTTTTAAATATGGAGTCAACACCCTCTAAGTTGAGCAGGCGTTATTGTCTGCAGTGAAGGGTCTGCGTCGTAGATGTTGGGTGTTTACTCTTCAAATACAGCAAAGTTGGTCTGCAAAAATGCCCTTCTTATTCAGGTCAAACATTGCACCCTTCAAATACCTTCTGGGCGTAGATACACAAGAAATGGGGTTTAATATGCGGGCAGATTTCATCTCTACATTAAAACAAAACTTAGTGCAATTCAGAACACGTCGATTTGGCTGAACGGGATTCACCAATACTCATTTGAGGTGAAGAAGTGGTCATCACATGTCTTGCTGGCCATTAAAGAGTAGTCACGCGACTTTTGCAGATCCTTTGGCAATTTGCAGCTTTTAAATATGGAGTCAACACCCTCTAAGTTGAGCAGGCGTTATTGTCTGCAGTGAAGGGTCTGCGTCGTAGATGTTGGGTGTTTACTCTTCAAATACAGCAAAGTTGGTCTGCAAAAATGCCCTTCTTATTCAGGTCAAACATTGCACCCTTCAAATACCTTCTGGGCGTAGATACACAAGAAATGGGGTGTTAATATGCGGGCAGATTTCATCTCTACATTAAAACAAAACTTAGTGCAATTCAGAACACGTCGATTTGGCTGAACGGGATTCACAATACTCATTTGAGGTGAAGGAAGTGGTCATCACATGTCTTGCTGGCCATTAAAGAGTAGTCACGCGACTTTTGCAGATCCTTTGGCAATTTGCAGCTTTTAAATATGGAGTCAACACCCTCTAAGTTGAGCAGGCGTTATTGTCTGCAGTGAAGGGTCTGCGTCGTAGATGTTGGGTGTTTACTCTTCAAATACAGCAAAGTTGGTCTGCAAAAATGCCCTTCTTATTCAGGTCAAACATTGCACCCTTCAAATACCTTCTGGGCGTAGATACACAAGAAATGGGGTGTTAATATGCGGGCAGATTTCATCTCTACATTAAAACAAAACTTAGTGCAATTCAGAACACGTCGATTTGGCTGAACGGGATTCACCAATACTCATTTGAGATCAAGCAAGTGGTCATCACATGTCTTGCTGGCCATTAAAGAGTAGTCACGCGACTTTTGCAGATCCTTTGGCAATTTGCAGCTTTTAAATATGGAGTCAACACCCTCTAAGTTGAGCAGGCGTTATTGTCTGCAGTGAAGGGTCTGCGTCGTAGATGTTGGGTGTTTACTCTTCAAATACAGCAAAGTTGGTCTGCAAAAATGCCCTTCTTATTCAGGTCAAACATTGCACCCTTCAAATACCTTCTGGGCGTAGATACACAAGAAATGGGGTGTTAATATGCGGGCAGATTTCATCTCTACATTAAAACAAAACTTAGTGCAATTCAGAACACGTCGATTTGGCTGAACGGGATTCACAATACTCATTTGAGGTGAAGGAAGTGGTCATCACATGTCTTGCTGGCCATTAAAGAGTAGTCACGCGACTTTTGCAGATCCTTTGGCAATTTGCAGCTTTTAAATATGGAGTCAACACCCTCTAAGTTGAGCAGGCGTTATTGTCTGCAGTGAAGGGTCTGCGTCGTAGATGTTGGGTGTTTACTCTTCAAATACAGCAAAGTTGGTCTGCAAAAATGCCCTTCTTATTCAGGTCAAACATTGCACCCTTCAAATACCTTCTGGGCGTAGATACACAAGAAATGGGGTGTTAATATGCGGGCAGATTTCATCTCTACATTAAAACAAAACTTAGTGCAATTCAGAACACGTCGATTTGGCTGAACGGGATTCACTAATACTCATTTGAGGTGAAGAAGTGGTCATCACATGTCTTGCTGGCCATTAAAGAGTAGTCACGCGACTTTGCAGATCCTTTGGCAATTTGCAGCTTTTAAATATGGAGTCAACACCCTCTAAGTTGAGCAGGCGTTATTGTCTGCAGTGAAGGGTCTGCGTCGTAGATGTTGGGTGTTTACTCTTCAAATACAGCAAAGTTGGTCTGCAAAAATGCCCTTCTTATTCAGGTCAAACATTGCACCCTTCAAATACCTTCTGGGCGTAGATACACAAGAAATGGGGTGTTAATATGCGGGCAGATTTCATCTCTACATTAAAACAAAACTTAGTGCAATTCAGAACACGTCGATTTGGCTGAACGGGATTCACCAATACTCATTTGAGTGAAGGAAGTGGTCATCACATGTCTTGCTGGCCATTAAAGAGTAGTCACGCGACTTTTGCAGATCCTTTGGCAATTTGCAGCTTTTAAATATGGAGTCAACACCCTCTAAGTTGAGCAGGCGTTATTGTCTGCAGTGAAGGGTCTGCGTAGTAGATGTTGGGTGTTTACTCTTCAAATACAGCAAAGTTGGTCTGCAAAAATGCCCTTCTTATTCAGGTCAAACATTGCACCCTTCAAATACCTTCTGGGCGTAGATACACAAGAAATGGGGTGTTAATATGCGGGCAGATTTCATCTCTACATTAAAACAAAACTTAGTGCAATTCAGAACACGTCGATTTGGCTGAACGGGATTCACTAATACTCATTTGAGGTGAAGGAAGTGGTCATCACATGTCTTGCTGGCCATTAAAGAGTAGTCACGCGACTTTTGCAGATCCTTTGGCAATTTGCAGCTTTTAAATATGGAGTCAACACCCTCTAAGTTGAGCAGGCGTTATTGTCTGCAGTGAAGGGTCTGCGTCGTAGATGTTGGGTGTTTACTCTTCAAATACAGCAAAGTTGGTCTGCAAAAATGCCCTTCTTATTCAGGTCAAACATTGCACCCTTCAAATACCTTCTGGGCGTAGATACACAAGAAATGGGGTGTTAATATGCGGGCAGATTTCATCTCTACATTAAAACAAAACTTAGTGCAATTCAGAACACGTCGATTTGGCTGAACGGGATTCACCAATACTCATTTGAGATGAAGGAAGTGGTCATCACATGTCTTGCTGGCCATTAAAGAGTAGTCACGCGACTTTTGCAGATCCTTTGGCAATTTGCAGCTTTTAAATATGGAGTCAACACCCTCTAAGTTGAGCAGGCGTTATTGTCTGCAGTGAAGGGTCTGCGTAGTAGATGTTGGGTGTTTACTCTTCAAATACAGCAAAGTTGGTCTGCAAAAATGCCCTTCTTATTCAGGTCAACATTGCACCCTTCAAATACCTTCTGGGCGTAGATACACAAGAAATGGGGTTTAATATGCGGGCAGATTTCATCTCTACATTAAAACAAAACTTAGTGCAATTCAGAACACGTCGATTTGGCTGAACGGGATTCACTAATACTCATTTGAGGTGAAGGAAGTGGTCATCACATGTCTTGCTGGCCATTAAAGAGTAGTCACGCGACTTTTGCAGATCCTTTGGCAATTTGCAGCTTTTAAATATGGAGTCAACACCCTCTAAGTTGAGCAGGCGTTATTGTCTGCAGTGAAGGGTCTGCGTCGTAGATGTTGGGTGTTTACTCTTCAAATACAGCAAAGTTGGTCTGCAAAAATGCCCTTCTTATTCAGGTCAAACATTGCACCCTTCAATACCTTCTGGGCGTAGATACACAAGAAATGGGGTGTTAATATGCGGGCAGATTTCATCTCTACATTAAAACAAAACTTAGTGCAATTCAGAACACGTCGATTTGGCTGAACGGGATTCACCAATACTCATTTGAGGTGAAGGAAGTGGTCATCACATGTCTTGCTGGCCATTAAAGAGTAGTCACGCGACTTTTGCAGATCCTTTGGCAATTTGCAGCTTTTAAATATGGAGTCAACACCCTCTAAGTTGAGCAGGCGTTATTGTCTGCAGTGAAGGGTCTGCGTCGTAGATGTTGGGTGTTTACTCTTCAAATACAGCAAAGTTGGTCTGCAAAAATGCCCTTCTTATTCAGGTCAAACATTGCACCCTTCAAATACCTTCTGGGCGTAGATACACAAGAAATGGGGTGTTAATATGCGGGCAGATTTCATCTCTACATTAAAACAAAACTTAGTGCAATTCAGAACACGTCGATTTGGCTGAACGGGATTCACTAATACTCATTTGAGGTGAAGGAAGTGGTCATCACATGTCTTGCTGGCCATTAAAGAGTAGTCACGCGACTTTTGCAGATCCTTTGGCAATTTGCAGCTTTTAAATATGGAGTCAACACCCTCTAAGTTGAGCAGGCGTTATTGTCTGCAGTGAAGGGTCTGCGTCGTAGATGTTGGGTGTTTACTCTTCAAATACAGCAAAGTTGGTCTGCAAAAATGCCCTTCTTATTCAGGTCAAACATTGCACCCTTCAAATACCTTCTGGGCGTAGATACACAAGAAATGGGGTGTTAATATGCGGGCAGATTTCATCTCTACATTAAAACAAAACTTAGTGCAATTCAGAACACGTCGATTTGGCTGAACGGGATTCACCAATACTCATTTGAGATGAAGCAAGTGGTCATCACATGTCTTGCTGGCCATTAAAGAGTAGTCACGCGACTTTTGCAGATCCTTTGGCAATTTGCAGCTTTTAAATATGGAGTCAACACCCTCTAAGTTGAGCAGGCGTTATTGTCTGCAGTGAAGGGTCTGCGTCGTAGATGTTGGGTGTTTACTCTTCAAATACAGCAAAGTTGGTCTGCAAAAATGCCCTTCTTATTCAGGTCAAACATTGCACCCTTCAAATACCTTCTGGGCGTAGATACACAAGAAATGGGGTGTTAATATGCGGGCAGATTTCATCTCTACATTAAAACAAAACTTAGTGCAATTCAGAACACGTCGATTTGGCTGAACGGGATTCACCAATACTCATTTGAGGTGAAGCAAGTGGTCATCACATGTCTTGCTGGCCATTAAAGAGTAGTCACGCGACTTTTGCAGATCCTTTGGCAATTTGCAGCTTTTAAATATGGAGTCAACACCCTCTAAGTTGAGCAGGCGTTATTGTCTGCAGTGAAGGGTCTGCGTCGTAGATGTTGGGTGTTTACTCTTCAAATACAGCAAAGTTGGTCTGCAAAAATGCCCTTCTTATTCAGGTCAAACATTGCACCCTTCAAATACCTTCTGGGCGTAGATACACAAGAAATGGGGTGTTAATATGCGGGCAGATTTCATCTCTACATTAAAACAAACTTAGTGCAATTCAGAACACGTCGATTTGGCTGAACGGGATTCACCAATACTCATTTGAGATCAAGCAAGTGGTCATCACATGTCTTGCTGGCCATTAAAGAGTAGTCACGCGACTTTTGCAGATCCTTTGGCAATTTGCAGCTTTTAAATATGGAGTCAACACCCTCTAAGTTGAGCAGGCGTTATTGTCTGCAGTGAAGGGTCTGCGTCGTAGATGTTGGGTGTTTACTCTTCAAATACAGCAAAGTTGGTCTGCAAAAATGCCCTTCTTATTCAGGTCAAACATTGCACCCTTCAAATACCTTCTGGGCGTAGATACACAAGAAATGGGGTGTTAATATGCGGGCAGATTTCATCTCTACATTAAACAAAACTTAGTGCAATTCAGAACACGTCGATTTGGCTGAACGGGATTCACTAATACTCATTTGAGGTGAAGGAAGTGGTCATCACATGTCTTGCTGGCCATTAAAGAGTAGTCACGCGACTTTTGCAGATCCTTTGGCAATTTGCAGCTTTTAAATATGGAGTCAACACCCTCTAAGTTGAGCAGGCGTTATTGTCTGCAGTGAAGGGTCTGCGTCGTAGATGTTGGGTGTTTACTCTTCAAATACAGCAAAGTTGGTCTGCAAAAATGCCCTTCTTATTCAGGTCAAACATTGCACCCTTCAAATACCTTCTGGGCGTAGATACACAAGAAATGGGGTTAATATGCGGGCAGATTTCATCTCTACATTAAAACAAAACTTAGTGCAATTCAGAACACGTCGATTTGGCTGAACGGGATTCACTAATACTCATTTGAGGTGAAGGAAGTGGTCATCACATGTCTTGCTGGCCATTAAAGAGTAGTCACGCGACTTTTGCAGATCCTTTGGCAATTTGCAGCTTTTAAATATGGAGTCAACACCCTCTAAGTTGAGCAGGCGTTATTGTCTGCAGTGAAGGGTCTGCGTCGTAGATGTTGGGTGTTTACTCTTCAAATACAGCAAAGTTGGTCTGCAAAAATGCCCTTCTTATTCAGGTCAAACATTGCACCCTTCAAATACCTTCTGGGCGTAGATACACAAGAAATGGGGTGTTAATATGCGGGCAGATTTCATCTCTACATTAAAACAAAACTTAGTGCAATTCAGAACACGTCGATTTGGCTGAACGGGATTCACAATACTCATTTGAGATGAAGAAGTGGTCATCACATGTCTTGCTGGCCATTAAAGAGTAGTCACGCGACTTTTGCAGATCCTTTGGCAATTTGCAGCTTTTAAATATGGAGTCAACACCCTCTAAGTTGAGCAGGCGTTATTGTCTGCAGTGAAGGGTCTGCGTCGTAGATGTTGGGTGTTTACTCTTCAAATACAGCAAAGTTGGTCTGCAAAAATGCCCTTCTTATTCAGGTCAAACATTGCACCCTTCAAATACCTTCTGGGCGTAGATACACAAGAAATGGGGTGTTAATATGCGGGCAGATTTCATCTCTACATTAAAACAAAACTTAGTGCAATTCAGAACACGTCGATTTGGCTGAACGGGATTCACCAATACTCATTTGAGATGAAGCAAGTGGTCATCACATGTCTTGCTGGCCATTAAAGAGTAGTCACGCGACTTTTGCAGATCCTTTGGCAATTTGCAGCTTTTAAATATGGAGTCAACACCCTCTAAGTTGAGCAGGCGTTATTGTCTGCAGTGAAGGGTCTGCGTCGTAGATGTTGGGTGTTTACTCTTCAAATACAGCAAAGTTGGTCTGCAAAAATGCCCTTCTTATTCAGGTCAAACATTGCACCCTTCAAATACCTTCTGGGCGTAGATACACAAGAAATGGGGTGTTAATATGCGGGCAGATTTCATCTCTACATTAAAACAAAACTTAGTGCAATTCAGAACACGTCGATTTGGCTGAACGGGATTCACCAATACTCATTTGAGGTGAAGGAAGTGGTCATCACATGTCTTGCTGGCCATTAAAGAGTAGTCACGCGACTTTTGCAGATCCTTTGGCAATTTGCAGCTTTTAAATATGGAGTCAACACCCTCTAAGTTGAGCAGGCGTTATTGTCTGCAGTGAAGGGTCTGCGTCGTAGATGTTGGGTGTTTACTCTTCAAATACAGCAAAGTTGGTCTGCAAAAATGCCCTTCTTATTCAGGTCAAACATTGCACCCTTCAAATACCTTCTGGGCGTAGATACACAAGAAATGGGGTGTTAATATGCGGGCAGATTTCATCTCTACATTAAAACAAAACTTAGTGCAATTCAGAACACGTCGATTTGGCTGAACGGGATTCACCAATACTCATTTGAGGTGAAGAAGTGGTCATCACATGTCTTGCTGGCCATTAAAGAGTAGTCACGCGACTTTTGCAGATCCTTTGGCAATTTGCAGCTTTTAAATATGGAGTCAACACCCTCTAAGTTGAGCAGGCGTTATTGTCTGCAGTGAAGGGTCTGCGTCGTAGATGTTGGGTGTTTACTCTTCAAATACAGCAAAGTTGGTCTGCAAAAATGCCCTTCTTATTCAGGTCAAACATTGCACCCTTCAAATACCTTCTGGGCGTAGATACACAAGAAATGGGGTGTTAATATGCGGGCAGATTTCATCTCTACATTAAAACAAAACTTAGTGCAATTCAGAACACGTCGATTTGGCTGAACGGGATTCACCAATACTCATTTGAGGTGAAGGAAGTGGTCATCACATGTCTTGCTGGCCATTAAAGAGTAGTCACGCGACTTTTGCAGATCCTTTGGCAATTTGCAGCTTTTAAATATGGAGTCAACACCCTCTAAGTTGAGCAGGCGTTATTGTCTGCAGTGAAGGGTCTGCGTCGTAGATGTTGGGTGTTTACTCTTCAAATACAGCAAAGTTGGTCTGCAAAAATGCCCTTCTTATTCAGGTCAAACATTGCACCCTTCAAATACCTTCTGGGCGTAGATACACAAGAAATGGGGTGTTAATATGCGGGCAGATTTCATCTCTACATTAAAACAAAACTTAGTGCAATTCAGAACACGTCGATTTGGCTGAACAGGATTCACTAATACTCATTTGAGGTGAAGGAAGTGGTCATCACATGTCTTGCTGGCCATTAAAGAGTAGTCACGCGACTTTTGCAGATCCTTTGGCAATTTGCAGCTTTTAAATATGGAGTCAACACCCTCTAAGTTGAGCAGGCGTTATTGTCTGCAGTGAAGGGTCTGCGTCGTAGATGTTGGGTGTTTACTCTTCAAATACAGCAAAGTTGGTCTGCAAAAATGCCCTTCTTATTCAGGTCAAACATTGCACCCTTCAAATACCTTCTGGGCGTAGATACACAAGAAATGGGGTGTTAATATGCGGGCAGATTTCATCTCTACATTAAAACAAAACTTAGTGCAATTCAGAACACGTCGATTTGGCTGAACGGGATTCACCAATACTCATTTGAGATGAAGCAAGTGGTCATCACATGTCTTGCTGGCCATTAAAGAGTAGTCACGCGACTTTTGCAGATCCTTTGGCAATTTGCAGCTTTTAAATATGGAGTCAACACCCTCTAAGTTGAGCAGGCGTTATTGTCTGCAGTGAAGGGTCTGCGTCGTAGATGTTGGGTGTTTACTCTTCAAATACAGCAAAGTTGGTCTGCAAAAATGCCCTTCTTATTCAGGTCAAACATTGCACCCTTCAAATACCTTCTGGGCGTAGATACACAAGAAATGGGGTGTTAATATGCGGGCAGATTTCATCTCTACATTAAAACAAAACTTAGTGCAATTCAGAACACGTCGATTTGGCTGAACGGGATTCACCAATACTCATTTGAGGTGAAGGAAGTGGTCATCACATGTCTTGCTGGCCATTAAAGAGTAGTCACGCGACTTTTGCAGATCCTTTGGCAATTTGCAGCTTTTAAATATGGAGTCAACACCCTCTAAGTTGAGCAGGCGTTATTGTCTGCAGTGAAGGGTCTGCGTCGTAGATGTTGGGTGTTTACTCTTCAAATACAGCAAAGTTGGTCTGCAAAAATGCCCTTCTTATTCAGGTCAAACATTGCACCCTTCAAATACCTTCTGGGCGTAGATACACAAGAAATGGGGTGTTAATATGCGGGCAGATTTCATCTCTACATTAAAACAAAACTTAGTGCAATTCAGAACACGTCGATTTGGCTGAACGGGATTCACAATACTCATTTGAGGTGAAGGAAGTGGTCATCACATGTCTTGCTGGCCATTAAAGAGTAGTCACGCGACTTTTGCAGATCCTTTGGCAATTTGCAGCTTTTAAATATGGAGTCAACACCCTCTAAGTTGAGCAGGCGTTATTGTCTGCAGTGAAGGGTCTGCGTCGTAGATGTTGGGTGTTTACTCTTCAAATACAGCAAAGTTGGTCTGCAAAAATGCCCTTCTTATTCAGGTCAAACATTGCACCCTTCAAATACCTTCTGGGCGTAGATACACAAGAAATGGGGTGTTAATATGCGGGCAGATTTCATCTCTACATTAAAACAAAACTTAGTGCAATTCAGAACACGTCGATTTGGCTGAACGGGATTCACAATACTCATTTGAGGTGAAGGAAGTGGTCATCACATGTCTTGCTGGCCATTAAAGAGTAGTCACGCGACTTTTGCAGATCCTTTGGCAATTTGCAGCTTTTAAATATGGAGTCAACACCCTCTAAGTTGAGCAGGCGTTATTGTCTGCAGTGAAGGGTCTGCGTCGTAGATGTTGGGTGTTTACTCTTCAAATACAGCAAAGTTGGTCTGCAAAAATGCCCTTCTTATTCAGGTCAAACATTGCACCCTTCAAATACCTTCTGGGCGTAGATACACAAGAAATGGGGTGTTAATATGCGGGCAGATTTCATCTCTACATTAAAACAAAACTTAGTGCAATTCAGAACACGTCGATTTGGCTGAACGGGATTCACCAATACTCATTTGAGATCAAGCAAGTGGTCATCACATGTCTTGCTGGCCATTAAAGAGTAGTCACGCGACTTTTGCAGATCCTTTGGCAATTTGCAGCTTTTAAATATGGAGTCAACACCCTCTAAGTTGAGCAGGCGTTATTGTCTGCAGTGAAGGGTCTGCGTCGTAGATGTTGGGTGTTTACTCTTCAAATACAGCAAAGTTGGTCTGCAAAAATGCCCTTCTTATTCAGGTCAAACATTGCACCCTTCAAATACCTTCTGGGCGTAGATACACAAGAAATGGGGTGTTAATATGCGGGCAGATTTCATCTCTACATTAAAACAAAACTTAGTGCAATTCAGAACACGTCGATTTGGCTGAACGGGATTCACCAATACTCATTTGAGGTGAAGGAAGTGGTCATCACATGTCTTGCTGGCCATTAAAGAGTAGTCACGCGACTTTTGCAGATCCTTTGGCAATTTGCAGCTTTTAAATATGGAGTCAACACCCTCTAAGTTGAGCAGGCGTTATTGTCTGCAGTGAAGGGTCTGCGTCGTAGATGTTGGGTGTTTACTCTTCAAATACAGCAAAGTTGGTCTGCAAAAATGCCCTTCTTATTCAGGTCAAACATTGCACCCTTCAAATACCTTCTGGGCGTAGATACACAAGAAATGGGGTGTTAATATGCGGGCAGATTTCTCTCTACATTAAAACAAAACTTAGTGCAATTCAGAACACGTCGATTTGGCTGAACGGGATTCACTAATACTCATTTGAGGTGAAGGAAGTGGTCATCACATGTCTTGCTGGCCATTAAAGAGTAGTCACGCGACTTTTGCAGATCCTTTGGCAATTTGCAGCTTTTAATATGGAGTCAACACCCTCTAAGTTGAGCAGGCGTTATTGTCTGCAGTGAAGGGTCTGCGTCGTAGATGTTGGGTGTTTACTCTTCAAATACAGCAAAGTTGGTCTGCAAAAATGCCCTTCTTATTCAGGTCAAACATTGCACCCTTCAAATACCTTCTGGGCGTAGATACACAAGAAATGGGGTGTTAATATGCGGGCAGATTTCATCTCTACATTAAAACAAAACTTAGTGCAATTCAGAACACGTCGATTTGGCTGAACGGGATTCACCAATACTCATTTGAGGTGAAGAAGTGGTCATCACATGTCTTGCTGGCCATTAAAGAGTAGTCACGCGACTTTTGCAGATCCTTTGGCAATTTGCAGCTTTTAAATATGGAGTCAACACCCTCTAAGTTGAGCAGGCGTTATTGTCTGCAGTGAAGGGTCTGCGTCGTAGATGTTGGGTGTTTACTCTTCAAATACAGCAAAGTTGGTCTGCAAAAATGCCCTTCTTATTCAGGTCAAACATTGCACCCTTCAAATACCTTCTGGGCGTAGATACACAAGAAATGGGGTGTTAATATGCGGGCAGATTTCATCTCTACATTAAAACAAAACTTAGTGCAATTCAGAACACGTCGATTTGGCTGAACGGGATTCACCAATACTCATTTGAGATGAAGCAAGTGGTCATCACATGTCTTGCTGGCCATTAAAGAGTAGTCACGCGACTTTTGCAGATCCTTTGGCAATTTGCAGCTTTTAAATATGGAGTCAACACCCTCTAAGTTGAGCAGGCGTTATTGTCTGCAGTGAAGGGTCTGCGTCGTAGATGTTGGGTGTTTACTCTTCAAATACAGCAAAGTTGGTCTGCAAAAATGCCCTTCTTATTCAGGTCAAACATTGCACCCTTCAAATACCTTCTGGGCGTAGATACACAAGAAATGGGGGTTTAATATGCGGGCAGATTTCTTCTCTACATTAAAACAAAACTTAGTGCAATTCAGAACACGTCGATTTGGCTGAACGGGATTCACTAATACTCATTTGAGGTGAAGGAAGTGGTCATCACATGTCTTGCTGGCCATTAAAGAGTAGTCACGCGACTTTTGCAGATCCTTTGGCAATTTGCAGCTTTTAAATATGGAGTCAACACCCTCTAAGTTGAGCAGGCGTTATTGTCTGCAGTGAAGGGTCTGCGTCGTAGATGTTGGGTGTTTACTCTTCAAATACAGCAAAGTTGGTCTGCAAAAATGCCCTTCTTATTCAGGTCAAACATTGCACCCTTCAAATACCTTCTGGGCGTAGATACACAAGAAATGGGGTGTTAATATGCGGGCAGATTTCATCTCTACATTAAAACAAAACTTAGTGCAATTCAGAACACGTCGATTTGGCTGAACGGGATTCACAATACTCATTGAGGTGAAGGAAGTGGTCATCACATGTCTTGCTGGCCATTAAAGAGTAGTCACGCGACTTTTGCAGATCCTTTGGCAATTTGCAGCTTTTAAATATGGAGTCAACACCCTCTAAGTTGAGCAGGCGTTATTGTCTGCAGTGAAGGGTCTGCGTCGTAGATGTTGGGTGTTTACTCTTCAAATACAGCAAAGTTGGTCTGCAAAAATGCCCTTCTTATTCAGGTCAAACATTGCACCCTTCAAATACCTTCTGGGCGTAGATACACAAGAAATGGGGTGTTAATATGCGGGCAGATTTCATCTCTACATTAAAACAAAACTTAGTGCAATTCAGAACACGTCGATTTGGCTGAACGGGATTCACCAATACTCATTTGAGGTGAAGAAGTGGTCATCACATGTCTTGCTGGCCATTAAAGAGTAGTCACGCGACTTTTGCAGATCCTTTGGCAATTTGCAGCTTTTAAATATGGAGTCAACACCCTCTAAGTTGAGCAGGCGTTATTGTCTGCAGTGAAGGGTCTGCGTCGTAGATGTTGGGTGTTTACTCTTCAAATACAGCAAAGTTGGTCTGCAAAAATGCCCTTCTTATTCAGGTCAAACATTGCACCCTTCAAATACCTTCTGGGCGTAGATACACAAGAAATGGGGTGTTAATATGCGGGCAGATTTCATCTCTACATTAAAACAAAACTTAGTGCAATTCAGAACACGTCGATTTGGCTGAACGGGATCACTAATACTCATTTGAGGTGAAGGAAGTGGTCATCACATGTCTTGCTGGCCATTAAAGAGTAGTCACGCGACTTTTGCAGATCCTTTGGCAATTTGCAGCTTTTAAATATGGAGTCAACACCCTCTAAGTTGAGCAGGCGTTATTGTCTGCAGTGAAGGGTCTGCGTCGTAGATGTTGGGTGTTTACTCTTCAAATACAGCAAAGTTGGTCTGCAAAAATGCCCTTCTTATTCAGGTCAAACATTGCACCCTTCAAATACCTTCTGGGCGTAGATACACAAGAAATGGGGTGTTAATATGCGGGCAGATTTCATCTCTACATTAAAACAAAACTTAGTGCAATTCAGAACACGTCGATTTGGCTGAACGGGATTCACCAATACTCATTTGAGGTGAAGGAAGTGGTCATCACATGTCTTGCTGGCCATTAAAGAGTAGTCACGCGACTTTTGCAGATCCTTTGGCAATTTGCAGCTTTTAAATATGGAGTCAACACCCTCTAAGTTGAGCAGGCGTTATTGTCTGCAGTGAAGGGTCTGCGTCGTAGATGTTGGGTGTTTACTCTTCAAATACAGCAAAGTTGGTCTGCAAAAATGCCCTTCTTATTCAGGTCAAACATTGCACCTTCAAATACCTTCTGGGCGTAGATACACAAGAAATGGGGTGTTAATATGCGGGCAGATTTCATCTCTACATTAAAACAAAACTTAGTGCAATTCAGAACACGTCGATTTGGCTGAACGGGATTCACAATACTCATTTGAGTGAAGAAGTGGTCATCACATGTCTTGCTGGCCATTAAAGAGTAGTCACGCGACTTTTGCAGATCCTTTGGCAATTTGCAGCTTTTAAATATGGAGTCAACACCCTCTAAGTTGAGCAGGCGTTATTGTCTGCAGTGAAGGGTCTGCGTCGTAGATGTTGGGTGTTTACTCTTCAAATACAGCAAAGTTGGTCTGCAAAAATGCCCTTCTTATTCAGGTCAAACATTGCACCCTTCAAATACCTTCTGGGCGTAGATACACAAGAAATGGGGTGTTAATATGCGGGCAGATTTCATCTCTACATTAAAACAAAACTTAGTGCAATTCAGAACACGTCGATTGGCTGAACGGGATTCACCAATACTCATTTGAGATGAAGCAAGTGGTCATCACATGTCTTGCTGGCCATTAAAGAGTAGTCACGCGACTTTTGCAGATCCTTTGGCAATTTGCAGCTTTAAATATGGAGTCAACACCCTCTAAGTTGAGCAGGCGTTATTGTCTGCAGTGAAGGGTCTGCGTCGTAGATGTTGGGTGTTTACTCTTCAAATACAGCAAAGTTGGTCTGCAAAAATGCCCTTCTTATTCAGGTCAAACATTGCACCTTCAAATACCTTCTGGCGTAGATACACAAGAAATGGGGTTTAATATGCGGGCAGATTTCATCTCTACATTAAAACAAAACTTAGTGCAATTCAGAACACGTCGATTTGGCTGAACGGGATTCACCAATACTCATTTGAGGTGAAGGAAGTGGTCATCACATGTCTTGCTGGCCATTAAAGAGTAGTCACGCGACTTTTGCAGATCCTTTGGCAATTTGCAGCTTTTAAATATGGAGTCAACACCCTCTAAGTTGAGCAGGCGTTATTGTCTGCAGTGAAGGGTCTGCGTCGTAGATGTTGGGTGTTTACTCTTCAAATACAGCAAAGTTGGTCTGCAAAAATGCCCTTCTTATTCAGGTCAACATTGCACCCTTCAAATACCTTCTGGGCGTAGATACACAAGAAATGGGGTGTTAATATGCGGGCAGATTTCATCTCTACATTAAAACAAAACTTAGTGCAATTCAGAACACGTCGATTTGGCTGAACGGGATTCACCAATACTCATTTGAGATCAAGCAAGTGGTCATCACATGTCTTGCTGGCCATTAAAGAGTAGTCACGCGACTTTTGCAGATCCTTTGGCAATTTGCAGCTTTTAAATATGGAGTCAACACCCTCTAAGTTGAGCAGGCGTTATTGTCTGCAGTGAAGGGTCTGCGTAGTAGATGTTGGGTGTTTACTCTTCAAATACAGCAAAGTTGGTCTGCAAAAATGCCCTTCTTATTCAGGTCAAACATTGCACCCTTCAAATACCTTCTGGGCGTAGATACACAAGAAATGGGGGTTTAATATGCGGGCAGATTTCATCTCTACATTAAAACAAAACTTAGTGCAATTCAGAACACGTCGATTTGGCTGAACGGGATTCACCAATACTCATTTGAGGTGAAGGAAGTGGTCATCACATGTCTTGCTGGCCATTAAAGAGTAGTCACGCGACTTTTGCAGATCCTTTGGCAATTTGCAGCTTTTAAATATGGAGTCAACACCCTCTAAGTTGAGCAGGCGTTATTGTCTGCAGTGAAGGGTCTGCGTCGTAGATGTTGGGTGTTTACTCTTCAAATACAGCAAAGTTGGTCTGCAAAAATGCCCTTCTTATTCAGGTCAAACATTGCACCCTTCAAATACCTTCTGGGCGTAGATACACAAGAAATGGGGTTTAATATGCGGGCAGATTTCATCTCTACATTAAAACAAAACTTAGTGCATTCAGAACACGTCGATTTGGCTGAACGGGATTCACTAATACTCATTTGAGGTGAAGGAAGTGGTCATCACATGTCTTGCTGGCCATTAAAGAGTAGTCACGCGACTTTTGCAGATCCTTTGGCAATTTGCAGCTTTTAAATATGGAGTCAACACCCTCTAAGTTGAGCAGGCGTTATTGTCTGCAGTGAAGGGTCTGCGTCGTAGATGTTGGGTGTTTACTCTTCAAATACAGCAAAGTTGGTCTGCAAAAATGCCCTTCTTATTCAGGTCAAACATTGCACCCTTCAAATACCTTCTGGGCGTAGATACACAAGAAATGGGGTGTTAATATGCGGGCAGATTTCATCTCTACATTAAAACAAAACTTAGTGCAATTCAGAACACGTCGATTTGGCTGAACGGGATTCACAATACTCATTTGAGGTGAAGAAGTGGTCATCACATGTCTTGCTGGCCATTAAAGAGTAGTCACGCGACTTTTGCAGATCCTTTGGCAATTTGCAGCTTTTAAATATGGAGTCAACACCCTCTAAGTTGAGCAGGCGTTATTGTCTGCAGTGAAGGGTCTGCGTGTAGATGTTGGGTGTTTACTCTTCAAATACAGCAAAGTTGGTCTGCAAAAATGCCCTTCTTATTCAGGTCAAACATTGCACCCTTCAAATACCTTCTGGGCGTAGATACACAAGAAATGGGGTGTTAATATGCGGGCAGATTTCATCTCTACATTAAAACAAAACTTAGTGCAATTCAGAACACGTCGATTTGGCTGAACGGATTCACCAATACTCATTTGAGGTGAAGGAAGTGGTCATCACATGTCTTGCTGGCCATTAAAGAGTAGTCACGCGACTTTTGCAGATCCTTTGGCAATTTGCAGCTTTTAAATATGGAGTCAACACCCTCTAAGTTGAGCAGGCGTTATTGTCTGCAGTGAAGGGTCTGCGTCGTAGATGTTGGGTGTTTACTCTTCAAATACAGCAAAGTTGGTCTGCAAAAATGCCCTTCTTATTCAGGTCAAACATTGCACCCTTCAAATACCTTCTGGGCGTAGATACACAAGAAATGGGGTGTTAATATGCGGGCAGATTTCATCTCTACATTAAAACAAAACTTAGTGCAATTCAGAACACGTCGATTTGGCTGAACGGGATTCACCAATACTCATTTGAGATGAAGCAAGTGGTCATCACATGTCTTGCTGGCCATTAAAGAGTAGTCACGCGACTTTTGCAGATCCTTTGGCAATTTGCAGCTTTTAAATATGGAGTCAACACCCTCTAAGTTGAGCAGGCGTTATTGTCTGCAGTGAAGGGTCTGCGTCGTAGATGTTGGGTGTTTACTCTTCAAATACAGCAAAGTTGGTCTGCAAAAATGCCCTTCTTATTCAGGTCAAACATTGCACCCTTCAAATACCTTCTGGGCGTAGATACACAAGAAATGGGGGTTTAATATGCGGGCAGATTTCTTCTCTACATTAAAACAAAACTTAGTGCAATTCAGAACACGTCGATTTGGCTGAACGGGATTCACTAATACTCATTTGAGGTGAAGGAAGTGGTCATCACATGTCTTGCTGGCCATTAAAGAGTAGTCACGCGACTTTTGCAGATCCTTTGGCAATTTGCAGCTTTTAAATATGGAGTCAACACCCTCTAAGTTGAGCAGGCGTTATTGTCTGCAGTGAAGGGTCTGCGTCGTAGATGTTGGGTGTTTACTCTTCAAATACAGCAAAGTTGGTCTGCAAAAATGCCCTTCTTATTCAGGTCAAACATTGCACCCTTCAAATACCTTCTGGGCGTAGATACACAAGAAATGGGGTGTTAATATGCGGGCAGATTTCATCTCTACATTAAAACAAAACTTAGTGCAATTCAGAACACGTCGATTTGGCTGAACGGGATTCACCAATACTCATTTGAGATGAAGCAAGTGGTCATCACATGTCTTGCTGGCCATTAAAGAGTAGTCACGCGACTTTTGCAGATCCTTTGGCAATTTGCAGCTTTTAAATATGGAGTCAACACCCTCTAAGTTGAGCAGGCGTTATTGTCTGCAGTGAAGGGTCTGCGTAGTAGATGTTGGGTGTTTACTCTTCAAATACAGCAAAGTTGGTCTGCAAAAATGCCCTTCTTATTCAGGTCAAACATTGCACCCTTCAAATACCTTCTGGGCGTAGATACACAAGAAATGGGGTGTTAATATGCGGGCAGATTTCATCTCTACATTAAAACAAAACTTAGTGCAATTCAGAACACGTCGATTTGGCTGAACGGGATTCACCAATACTCATTTGAGTGAAGGAAGTGGTCATCACATGTCTTGCTGGCCATTAAAGAGTAGTCACGCGACTTTTGCAGATCCTTTGGCAATTTGCAGCTTTTAAATATGGAGTCAACACCCTCTAAGTTGAGCAGGCGTTATTGTCTGCAGTGAAGGGTCTGCGTCGTAGATGTTGGGTGTTTACTCTTCAAATACAGCAAAGTTGGTCTGCAAAAATGCCCTTCTTATTCAGGTCAAACATTGCACCCTTCAAATACCTTCTGGGCGTAGATACACAAGAAATGGGGTGTTAATATGCGGGCAGATTTCATCTCTACATTAAAACAAAACTTAGTGCAATTCAGAACACGTCGATTTGGCTGAACGGGATTCACTAATACTCATTTGAGGTGAAGGAAGTGGTCATCACATGTCTTGCTGGCCATTAAAGAGTAGTCACGCGACTTTTGCAGATCCTTTGGCAATTTGCAGCTTTTAAATATGGAGTCAACACCCTCTAAGTTGAGCAGGCGTTATTGTCTGCAGTGAAGGGTCTGCGTCGTAGATGTTGGGTGTTACTCTTCAAATACAGCAAAGTTGGTCTGCAAAAATGCCCTTCTTATTCAGGTCAAACATTGCACCCTTCAAATACCTCTGGGCGTAGATACACAAGAAATGGGGTGTTAATATGCGGGCAGATTTCATTCTCTACATTAAAACAAAACTTAGTGCAATTCAGAACACGTCGATTTGGCTGAACGGGATTCACCAATACTCATTTGAGATGAAGGAAGTGGTCATCACATGTCTTGCTGGCCATTAAAGAGTAGTCACGCGACTTTTGCAGATCTTTGGCAATTTGCAGCTTTTAAATATGGAGTCAACACCCTCTAAGTTGAGCAGGCGTTATTGTCTGCAGTGAAGGGTCTGCGTCGTAGATGTTGGGTGTTTACTCTTCAAATACAGCAAAGTTGGTCTGCAAAAAATGCCCTTCTTATTCAGGTCAAACATTGCACCCTTCAAATACCTTCTGGGCGTAGATACACAAGAAATGGGGGTTTAATATGCGGGCAGATTTCATCTCTACATTAAAACAAAACTTAGTGCAATTCAGAACACGTCGATTTGGCTGAACGGGATTCACAATACTCATTTGAGGTGAAGAAGTGGTCATCACATGTCTTGCTGGCCATTAAAGAGTAGTCACGCGACTTTTGCAGATCCTTTGGCAATTTGCAGCTTTTAAATATGGAGTCAACACCCTCTAAGTTGAGCAGGCGTTATTGTCTGCAGTGAAGGGTCTGCGTAGTAGATGTTGGGTGTTTACTCTTCAAATACAGCAAAGTTGGTCTGCAAAAATGCCCTTCTTATTCAGGTCAAACATTGCACCCTTCAAATACCTTCTGGGCGTAGATACACAAGAAATGGGGGTTAATATGCGGGCAGATTTCATCTCTACATTAAAACAAAACTTAGTGCAATTCAGAACACGTCGATTTGGCTGAACGGGATTCACCAATACTCATTTGAGGTGAAGGAAGTGGTCATCACATGTCTTGCTGGCCATTAAGAGTAGTCACGCGACTTTTGCAGATCCTTTGGCAATTTGCAGCTTTTAAATATGGAGTCAACACCCTCTAAGTTGAGCAGGCGTTATTGTCTGCAGTGAAGGGTCTGCGTGTAGATGTTGGGTGTTTACTCTTCAAATACAGCAAAGTTGGTCTGCAAAAATGCCCTTCTTATTCAGGTCAAACATTGCACCCTTCAAATACCTTCTGGGCGTAGATACACAAGAAATGGAGGTTTAATATGCGGGCAGATTTCTTCTCTACATTAAAACAAAACTTAGTGCAATTCAGAACACGTCGATTTGGCTGAACGGGATTCACCAATACTCATTTGAGATCAAGCAAGTGGTCATCACATGTCTGCTGGCCATTAAAGAGTAGTCACGCGACTTTTGCAGATCCTTTGGCAATTTGCAGCTTTTAAATATGGAGTCAACACCCTCTAAGTTGAGCAGGCGTTATTGTCTGCAGTGAAGGGTCTGCGTCGTAGATGTTGGGTGTTTACTCTTCAAATACAGCAAAGTTGGTCTGCAAAAATGCCCTTCTTATTCAGGTCAAACATTGCACCCTTCAAATACCTTCTGGGCGTAGATACACAAGAAATGGGGGTTTAATATGCGGGCAGATTTCTTCTCTACATTAAAACAAAACTTAGTGCAATTCAGAACACGTCGATTTGGCTGAACGGGATTCACCAATACTCATTTGAGATGAAGCAAGTGGTCATCACATGTCTTGCTGGCCATTAAAGAGTAGTCACGCGACTTTTGCAGATCCTTTGGCAATTTGCAGCTTTTAAATATGGAGTCAACACCCTCTAAGTTGAGCAGGCGTTATTGTCTGCAGTGAAGGGTCTGCGTCGTAGATGTTGGGTGTTTACTCTTCAAATACAGCAAAGTTGGTCTGCAAAAATGCCCTTCTTATTCAGGTCAAACATTGCACCCTTCAAATACCTTCTGGGCGTAGATACACAAGAAATGGGGTGTCAATATGCGGCAGATTTCATCTCTACATTAAAACAAAACTTAGTGCAATTCAGAACACGTCGATTTGGCTGAACGGGATTCACCAATACTCATTTGAGGTGAAGGAAGTGGTCATCACATGTCTTGCTGGCCATTAAAGAGTAGTCACGCGACTTTTGCAGATCCTTTGGCAATTTGCAGCTTTTAAATATGGAGTCAACACCCTCTAAGTTGAGCAGGCGTTATTGTCTGCAGTGAAGGGTCTGCGTCGTAGATGTTGGGTGTTTACTCTTCAAATACAGCAAAGTTGGTCTGCAAAAATGCCCTTCTTATTCAGGTCAAACATTGCACCCTTCAAATACCTTCTGGGCGTAGATACACAAGAAATGGGGTGTTAATATGCGGGCAGATTTCATCTCTACATTAAAACAAACTTAGTGCAATTCAGAACACGTCGATTTGGCTGAACGGGATTCACCAATACTCATTTGAGATGAAGCAAGTGGTCATCACATGTCTTGCTGGCCATTAAAGAGTAGTCACGCGACTTTTGCAGATCCTTTGGCAATTTGCAGCTTTTAAATATGGAGTCAACACCCTCTAAGTTGAGCAGGCGTTATTGTCTGCAGTGAAGGGTCTGCGTCGTAGATGTTGGGTGTTTACTCTTCAAATACAGCAAAGTTGGTCTGCAAAAATGCCCTTCTTATTCAGGTCAAACATTGCACCCTTCAAATACCTTCTGGGCGTAGATACACAAGAAATGGGGTTTAATATGCGGGCAGATTTCATCTCTACATTAAAACAAAACTTAGTGCAATTCAGAACACGTCGATTTGGCTGAACGGGATTCACCAATACTCATTTGAGATGAAGCAAGTGGTCATCACATGTCTTGCTGGCCATTAAAGAGTAGTCACGCGACTTTTGCAGATCCTTTGGCAATTTGCAGCTTTTAAATATGGAGTCAACACCCTCTAAGTTGAGCAGGCGTTATTGTCTGCAGTGAAGGGTCTGCGTCGTAGATGTTGGGTGTTTACTCTTCAATACAGCAAAGTTGGTCTGCAAAAATGCCCTTCTTATTCAGGTCAAACATTGCACCCTTCAAATACCTTCTGGGCGTAGATACACAAGAAATGGGGTGTTAATATGCGGGCAGATTTCATCTCTACATTAAACAAAACTTAGTGCAATTCAGAACACGTCGATTTGGCTGAACGGGATTCACTAATACTCATTTGAGATAAGCAAGTGGTCATCACATGTCTTGCTGGCCATTAAAGAGTAGTCACGCGACTTTTGCAGATCCTTTGGCAATTTGCAGCTTTTAAATATGGAGTCAACACCCTCTAAGTTGAGCAGGCGTTATTGTCTGCAGTGAAGGGTCTGCGTCGTAGATGTTGGGTGTTTACTCTTCAAATACAGCAAAGTTGGTCTGCAAAAATGCCCTTCTTATTCAGGTCAAACATTGCACCCTTCAAATACCTTCTGGGCGTAGATACACAAGAAATGGGGTGTTAATATGCGGGCAGATTTCATCTCTACATTAAAACAAAACTTAGTGCAATTCAGAACACGTCGATTTGGCTGAACGGGATTCACCAATACTCATTTGAGATGAAGCAAGTGGTCATCACATGTCTTGCTGGCCATTAAAGAGTAGTCACGCGACTTTTGCAGATCCTTTGGCAATTTGCAGCTTTTAAATATGGAGTCAACACCCTCTAAGTTGAGCAGGCGTTATTGTCTGCAGTGAAGGGTCTGCGTCGTAGATGTTGGGTGTTTACTCTTCAAATACAGCAAAGTTGGTCTGCAAAAATGCCCTTCTTATTCAGGTCAAACATTGCACCCTTCAAATACCTTCTGGGCGTAGATACACAAGAAATGGGGTGTTAATATGCGGGCAGATTTCATCTCTACATTAAAACAAAACTTAGTGCAATTCAGAACACGTCGATTTGGCTGAACGGGATTCACCAATACTCATTTGAGATGAAGCAAGTGGTCATCACATGTCTTGCTGGCCATTAAAGAGTAGTCACGCGACTTTTGCAGATCCTTTGGCAATTTGCAGCTTTTAAATATGGAGTCAACACCCTCTAAGTTGAGCAGGCGTTATTGTCTGCAGTGAAGGGTCTGCGTAGTAGATGTTGGGTGTTTACTCTTCAAATACAGCAAAGTTGGTCTGCAAAAATGCCCTTCTTATTCAGGTCAAACATTGCACCCTTCAAATACCTTCTGGGCGTAGATACACAAGAAATGGAGGTTTAATATGCGGGCAGATTTCTTCTCTACATTAAAACAAAACTTAGTGCAATTCAGAACACGTCGATTTGGCTGAACGGGATTCACTAATACTCATTTGAGGTGAAGGAAGTGGTCATCACATGTCTTGCTGGCCATTAAAGAGTAGTCACGCGACTTTTGCAGATCCTTTGGCAATTTGCAGCTTTTAAATATGGAGTCAACACCCTCTAAGTTGAGCAGGCGTTATTGTCTGCAGTGAAGGGTCTGCGTCGTAGATGTTGGGTGTTTACTCTTCAAATACAGCAAAGTTGGTCTGCAAAAATGCCCTTCTTATTCAGGTCAAACATTGCACCCTTCAAATACCTTCTGGGCGTAGATACACAAGAAATGGGGTGTTAATATGCGGGCAGATTTCATCTCTACATTAAAAAAACTTAGTGCAATTCAGAACACGTCGATTTGGCTGAACGGGATTCACCAATACTCATTTGAGTGAAGCAAGTGGTCATCACATGTCTTGCTGGCCATTAAAGAGTAGTCACGCGACTTTTGCAGATCCTTTGGCAATTTGCAGCTTTTAAATATGGAGTCAACACCCTCTAAGTTGAGCAGGCGTTATTGTCTGCAGTGAAGGGTCTGCGTCGTAGATGTTGGGTGTTTACTCTTCAAATACAGCAAAGTTGGTCTGCAAAAATGCCCTTCTTATTCAGGTCAAACATTGCACCCTTCAAATACCTTCTGGGCGTAGATACACAAGAAATGGGGTGTTATATGCGGGCAGATTTCATCTCTACATTAAAACAAAACTTAGTGCAATTCAGAACACGTCGATTTGGCTGAACGGGATTCACCAATACTCATTTGAGATCAAGCAAGTGGTCATCACATGTCTTGCTGGCCATTAAAGAGTAGTCACGCGACTTTTGCAGATCCTTTGGCAATTTGCAGCTTTTAAATATGGAGTCAACACCCTCTAAGTTGAGCAGGCGTTATTGTCTGCAGTGAAGGGTCTGCGTCGTAGATGTTGGGTGTTTACTCTTCAAATACAGCAAAGTTGGTCTGCAAAAATGCCCTTCTTATTCAGGTCAAACATTGCACCCTTCAAATACCTTCTGGGCGTAGATACACAAGAAATGGGGTTTAATATGCGGGCAGATTTCATCTCTACATTAAACAAAACTTAGTGCAATTCAGAACACGTCGATTTGGCTGAACGGATTCACAATACTCATTTGAGGTGAAGAAGTGGTCATCACATGTCTTGCTGGCCATTAAAGAGTAGTCACGCGACTTTTGCAGATCCTTTGGCAATTTGCAGCTTTTAAATATGGAGTCAACACCCTCTAAGTTGAGCAGGCGTTATTGTCTGCAGTGAAGGGTCTGCGTGTAGATGTTGGGTGTTTACTCTTCAAATACAGCAAAGTTGGTCTGCAAAAATGCCCTTCTTATTCAGGTCAAACATTGCACCCTTCAAATACCTTCTGGGCGTAGATACACAAGAAATGGGGTGTTAATATGCGGGCAGATTTCATCTCTACATTAAAACAAAACTTAGTGCAATTCAGAACACGTCGATTTGGCTGAACGGGATTCACCAATACTCATTTGAGGTGAAGGAAGTGGTCATCACATGTCTTGCTGGCCATTAAAGAGTAGTCACGCGACTTTTGCAGATCCTTTGGCAATTTGCAGCTTTTAAATATGGAGTCAACACCCTCTAAGTTGAGCAGGCGTTATTGTCTGCAGTGAAGGGTCTGCGTGTAGATGTTGGGTGTTTACTCTTCAAATACAGCAAAGTTGGTCTGCAAAAATGCCCTTCTTATTCAGGTCAAACATTGCACCCTTCAAATACCTTCTGGGCGTAGATACACAAGAAATGGGGTGTTAATATGCGGGCAGATTTCATCTCTACATTAAAACAAAACTTAGTGCAATTCAGAACACGTCGATTTGGCTGAACGGGATTCACCAATACTCATTTGAGATCAAGCAAGTGGTCATCACATGTCTTGCTGGCCATTAAAGAGTAGTCACGCGACTTTTGCAGATCCTTTGGCAATTTGCAGCTTTTAAATATGGAGTCAACACCCTCTAAGTTGAGCAGGCGTTATTGTCTGCAGTGAAGGGTCTGCGTCGTAGATGTTGGGTGTTTACTCTTCAAATACAGCAAAGTTGGTCTGCAAAAATGCCCTTCTTATTCAGGTCAAACATTGCACCCTTCAAATACCTTCTGGGCGTAGATACACAAGAAATGGAGGTTTAATATGCGGGCAGATTTCTTCTCTACATTAAAACAAAACTTAGTGCAATTCAGAACACGTCGATTTGGCTGAACGGGATTCACTAATACTCATTTGAGTGAAGGAAGTGGTCATCACATGTCTTGCTGGCCATTAAAGAGTAGTCACGCGACTTTTGCAGATCCTTTGGCAATTTGCAGCTTTTAAATATGGAGTCAACACCCTCTAAGTTGAGCAGGCGTTATTGTCTGCAGTGAAGGGTCTGCGTCGTAGATGTTGGGTGTTTACTCTTCAAATACAGCAAAGTTGGTCTGCAAAAATGCCCTTCTTATTCAGGTCAAACATTGCACCCTTCAAATACCTTCTGGGCGTAGATACACAAGAAATGGGGTGTTAATATGCGGGCAGATTTCATCTCTACATTAAAACAAAACTTAGTGCAATTCAGAACACGTCGATTTGGCTGAACGGGATTCACCAATACTCATTTGAGATGAAGCAAGTGGTCATCACATGTCTTGCTGGCCATTAAAGAGTAGTCACGCGACTTTTGCAGATCCTTTGGCAATTTGCAGCTTTTAAATATGGAGTCAACACCCTCTAAGTTGAGCAGGCGTTATTGTCTGCAGTGAAGGGTCTGCGTCGTAGATGTTGGGTGTTTACTCTTCAAATACAGCAAAGTTGGTCTGCAAAAATGCCCTTCTTATTCAGGTCAAACATTGCACCCTTCAAATACCTTCTGGGCGTAGATACACAAGAAATGGGGTGTTAATATGCGGGCAGATTTCATCTCTACATTAAAACAAAACTTAGTGCAATTCAGAACACGTCGATTTGGCTGAACGGGATTCACAATACTCATTTGAGTGAAGAAGTGGTCATCACATGTCTTGCTGGCCATTAAAGAGTAGTCACGCGACTTTTGCAGATCCTTTGGCAATTTGCAGCTTTTAAATATGGAGTCAACACCCTCTAAGTTGAGCAGGCGTTATTGTCTGCAGTGAAGGGTCTGCGTCGTAGATGTTGGGTGTTTACTCTTCAAATACAGCAAAGTTGGTCTGCAAAAATGCCCTTCTTATTCAGGTCAAACATTGCACCCTTCAAATACCTTCTGGGCGTAGATACACAAGAAATGGGGTGTTAATATGCGGGCAGATTTCATCTCTACATTAAAACAAAACTTAGTGCAATTCAGAACACGTCGATTTGGCTGAACGGGATTCACAATACTCATTTGAGATCAAGAAGTGGTCATCACATGTCTTGCTGGCCATTAAAGAGTAGTCACGCGACTTTTGCAGATCCTTTGGCAATTTGCAGCTTTTAAATATGGAGTCAACACCCTCTAAGTTGAGCAGGCGTTATTGTCTGCAGTGAAGGGTCTGCGTCGTAGATGTTGGGTGTTTACTCTTCAAATACAGCAAAGTTGGTCTGCAAAAATGCCCTTCTTATTCAGGTCAAACATTGCACCCTTCAAATACCTTCTGGGCGTAGATACACAAGAAATGGGGTTTAATATGCGGGCAGATTTCTTCTCTACATTAAAACAAAACTTAGTGCAATTCAGAACACGTCGATTTGGCTGAACGGGATTCACTAATACTCATTTGAGGTGAAGGAAGTGGTCATCACATGTCTTGCTGGCCATTAAAGAGTAGTCACGCGACTTTTGCAGATCCTTTGGCAATTTGCAGCTTTTAAATATGGAGTCAACACCCTCTAAGTTGAGCAGGCGTTATTGTCTGCAGTGAAGGGTCTGCGTCGTAGATGTTGGGTGTTTACTCTTCAAATACAGCAAAGTTGGTCTGCAAAAATGCCCTTCTTATTCAGGTCAAACATTGCACCCTTCAAATACCTTCTGGGCGTAGATACACAAGAAATGGGGTGTTAATATGCGGGCAGATTTCATCTCTACATTAAAACAAAACTTAGTGCAATTCAGAACACGTCGATTTGGCTGAACGGGATTCACCAATACTCATTTGAGATGAAGCAAGTGGTCATCACATGTCTTGCTGGCCATTAAAGAGTAGTCACGCGACTTTTGCAGATCCTTTGGCAATTTGCAGCTTTTAAATATGGAGTCAACACCCTCTAAGTTGAGCAGGCGTTATTGTCTGCAGTGAAGGGTCTGCGTGTAGATGTTGGGTGTTTACTCTTCAAATACAGCAAAGTTGGTCTGCAAAAATGCCCTTCTTATTCAGGTCAAACATTGCACCCTTCAAATACCTTCTGGGCGTAGATACACAAGAAATGGGGTGTTAATATGCGGGCAGATTTCATCTCTACATTAAAACAAAACTTAGTGCAATTCAGAACACGTCGATTTGGCTGAACGGGATTCACAATACTCATTTGAGATAAGAAGTGGTCATCACATGTCTTGCTGGCCATTAAAGAGTAGTCACGCGACTTTTGCAGATCCTTTGGCAATTTGCAGCTTTTAAATATGGAGTCAACACCCTCTAAGTTGAGCAGGCGTTATTGTCTGCAGTGAAGGGTCTGCGTCGTAGATGTTGGGTGTTTACTCTTCAAATACAGCAAAGTTGGTCTGCAAAAATGCCCTTCTTATTCAGGTCAAACATTGCACCCTTCAAATACCTTCTGGGCGTAGATACACAAGAAATGGGGTGTTAATATGCGGGCAGATTTCATCTCTACATTAAAACAAAACTTAGTGCAATTCAGAACACGTCGATTTGGCTGAACGGGATTCACCAATACTCATTTGAGATGAAGCAAGTGGTCATCACATGTCTTGCTGGCCATTAAAGAGTAGTCACGCGACTTTTGCAGATCCTTTGGCAATTTGCAGCTTTTAAATATGGAGTCAACACCCTCTAAGTTGAGCAGGCGTTATTGTCTGCAGTGAAGGGTCTGCGTCGTAGATGTTGGGTGTTTACTCTTCAAATACAGCAAAGTTGGTCTGCAAAAATGCCCTTCTTATTCAGGTCAAACATTGCACCCTTCAAATACCTTCTGGGCGTAGATACACAAGAAATGGGGTTTAATATGCGGGCAGATTTCTCTCTACATTAAAACAAAACTTAGTGCAATTCAGAACACGTCGATTTGGCTGAACGGGATTCACCAATACTCATTTGAGATCAAGCAAGTGGTCATCACATGTCTTGCTGGCCATTAAAGAGTAGTCACGCGACTTTTGCAGATCCTTTGGCAATTTGCAGCTTTTAAATATGGAGTCAACACCCTCTAAGTTGAGCAGGCGTTATTGTCTGCAGTGAAGGGTCTGCGTCGTAGATGTTGGGTGTTTACTCTTCAAATACAGCAAAGTTGGTCTGCAAAAATGCCCTTCTTATTCAGGTCAAACATTGCACCCTTCAAATACCTTCTGGGCGTAGATACACAAGAAATGGGGGTTTAATATGCGGGCAGATTTCTTCTCTACATTAAAACAAAACTTAGTGCAATTCAGAACACGTCGATTTGGCTGAACGGGATTCACTAATACTCATTTGAGGTGAAGGAAGTGGTCATCACATGTCTTGCTGGCCATTAAAGAGTAGTCACGCGACTTTTGCAGATCCTTTGGCAATTTGCAGCTTTTAAATATGGAGTCAACACCCTCTAAGTTGAGCAGGCGTTATTGTCTGCAGTGAAGGGTCTGCGTAGTAGATGTTGGGTGTTTACTCTACAAATACAGCGAAATTGGTCTGCAAAAATGCCCTTCTTATTCAGGTCAAACATTGCACCCTTCAAATACCTTCTGGGCGTAGATACACAAGAAATGGGGTGTTAATATGCGGGCAGATTTCTTCTCTACATTAAAACAAAACTTAGTGCAATTCAGAACACGTCGATTTGGCTGAACAGGATTCACTAATACTCATTTGAGGTGAAGGAAGTGGTCATCACATGTCTTGCTGGCCATTAAAGAGTAGTCACACGACTTTTGCAGATCCTTTGGCAATTTGCAGCTTTTAAATATGGAGTCAACACCCTCTAAGTTGAGCAGGCGTTATTGTCTGCAGTGAAGGGTCTGCGTCGTAGATGTTGGGTGTTTACTCTTCAAATACAGCAAAGTTGGTCTGCAAAAATGCCCTTCTTATTCAGGTCAAACATTGCACCCTTCAAATACCTTCTGGGCGTAGATACACAAGAAATGGGGTGTTAATATGCGGGCAGATTTCATCTCTACATTAAAACAAAACTTAGTGCAATTCAGAACACGTCGATTTGGCTGAACGGGATTCACTAATACTCATTTGAGATGAAGCAAGTGGTCATCACATGTCTTGCTGGCCATTAAAGAGTAGTCACGCGACTTTTGCAGATCCTTTGGCAATTTGCAGCTTTTAAATATGGAGTCAACACCCTCTAAGTTGAGCAGGCGTTATTGTCTGCAGTGAAGGGTCTGCGTCGTAGATGTTGGGTGTTTACTCTTCAAATACAGCAAAGTTGGTCTGCAAAAATGCCCTTCTTATTCAGGTCAAACATTGCACCCTTCAAATACCTTCTGGGCGTAGATACACAAGAAATGGGGTGTTAATATGCGGGCAGATTTCATCTCTACATTAAAACAAAACTTAGTGCAATTCAGAACACGTCGATTTGGCTGAACGGGATTCACCAATACTCATTTGAGATCAAGCAAGTGGTCATCACATGTCTTGCTGGCCATTAAAGAGTAGTCACGCGACTTTTGCAGATCCTTTGGCAATTTGCAGCTTTTAAATATGGAGTCAACACCCTCTAAGTTGAGCAGGCGTTATTGTCTGCAGTGAAGGGTCTGCGTAGTAGATGTTGGGTGTTTACTCTTCAAATACAGCAAAGTTGGTCTGCAAAAATGCCCTTCTTGTTCAGGTCAAACATTGCACCCTTCAAATACCTTCTGGGCGTAGATACACAAGAAATGGGGTGTTAATATGCGGGCAGATTTCATCTCTACATTAAAACAAAACTTAGTGCAATTCAGAACACGTCGATTTGGCTGAACGGGATTCACTAATACTCATTTGAGGTGAAGGAAGTGGTCATCACATGTCTAGCTAGTAAATAACACTTACCTAATGTTGTTCATGAGACTAAAGTCATCTCACTTTGGTAATGAAATCATCACATTCTCTGTAAGATTAAGGTCATCTATTGAACAGTATATATTTTAAAGTAAAGGTTTTAAAAACAAGTTCGTACTAACATCGCTTATGTCACATAACTTTGCTGATGTCATGGCTATGTGCAGGCAGGCAGAGAGAAAGGACCCAAAATGCAGGACTCACGGAGGCGAAAGTGAACTCAGAATAAACTGCTTGCAGGCTGTTGATCAAACAGAAGACTAACTAAAATGGAAAATATAAACTAACAGACAGGCAAAAACAGGTAACAGAACACACAGCGGAAACTGAGGGTGAGTAGACATTGACAACGCGACAGAGAACAAAGGAAACAATTCAATTCAATTCAATTTTATTTATATAGCGCCAAATCACAACAAAAGTCGCCTCAAGGTGCTTTATATTGTACAGTAGATAGCACAATAATAAATACAGAGAAACAACAACAATCATATCATATGACCCCTATGAGCAAGCACTTTGGCGACAGTGGGAAGGAAAAACTCCCTTTTAACAGGAAGAAACCTCCGGCAGAACCAGGCTCAGGGAGGGGCGGCCATCTTCTGCCACCGGTTGGGGTGAAGAAGGAAAACAGGATGAAAGACATGCTGTGGAAGAGAGACAGAAATTAATAACAGCTATGACTCGATGCAGAGAGGTCTATTAACACATAGTGAGTGGCTGGAAAGGAAAAACTCAATGCATCATGGGAATCCCCGGCAGCCTATGTCTATTGCAGCATAACTAAGGGAGGATTCAGGGTCACCTGGTCCAGCCCTAACTATATGCTTTAGCAAAAAGGAAAGTTTTAAGCCTAATCTTGAAAGTAGAGATAGTGTCTGTCTCCCGAATCCAAACTGGAAGCTGGTTCCACAGAAGAGGGGCCTGAAAACTGAAGGCTCTCCCTCCCATTCTACTTTTAAATACTCTAGGAACAACAAGTAGGCCTGCAGAGCGAGAGCGAAGTGCTCTAATAGGGTGATATGGTACTACAAGGTCATTAAGATAAGATGGGCCCTGATTATTTAAGACCTTGTATGTGAGGAGCAGGATTTTGAATTCAATTCTGGATTTAACAGGAAGCCAATGAAGGGAAGCCAAAACAGGAGAAATATGTTCTCTCTTCCTAGTCCCTGTCAGGACTCTTGCTGCAGCATTTTGGATTAGCTGAAGACTTTTCAGCGAGTTTTTAGGACATCCTGATAATAAAGAATTACAATAGTCCAGCCTGGAAGCAATAAATGCATGAACTAGTTTTTCAGCATCACTCTGAGACAGGATATTTCTAATTTTAGAGATGTTGCGCAAATGGAAGAAAGCAGTCTTACATATTTGTTTAATACGTGCATTGAAGGACATGTCCTGGTCAAAAATGACTCCAAGGTTCCTCACAGCATTACTGGAGGCCAAGGTAATGCCATCCAGAGTAAGAATCTGGTTAGATACCATATTTCTAAGATTTTCAGGGCCGAGTACAATAACCTCAGTTTTATCTGAATTAAGAAGCAGAAAGTTAGCGGCCATCCAGGTCTTTATGTCTTTAAGACATTCCTGCAGTTTAACTAATTGGTGTGTGTTACCTGGCTTCATGGATAGATAGAGCTGCGTGTCATCTGCATAGCAGTGAAAATTTATGCTATGTCTTCTAATGATGCTGCCTAAGGGAAGCATGTATAATGTAAATAGAATTGGTCCTAGCACTGAACCCTGTGGAACACCATAATTGACCTTAGTGTGTGAAGAGGACTCTCCATTTACTTGAACAAATTGGAGTCTATTAGATAGATATGATACAAACCACTGCAGTGCAGTACCTGTAATACCTACAGCATGTTCTAATCGCTCTAATAGGATATTATGGTCAACAGTATCGAACGCAGCACTGAGGTCTAGCAGGACAAGCACAGAGATGAGTTCACTGTCAGAGGCCATAAGAAGATCATTTGTAACCTTCACTAAAGCTGTTTCTGTGCTGTGATGAGCTCTGAAACCTGACTGAAACTCTTCAAATAAGCCATTCCTCTGCAGATGATCTGTTAGCTGTTTGACAACTACTCTTTCAAGGATTTTTGATATAAAAGGAAGGTTGGAAATTGGCCTGTAATTAGCTAAGACAGCTGGGTCTAGAGATGGCTTTTTGAGTAAAGGTTTAACTACAGCCAGCTTGAAGGCCTGTGGTACATAGCCGATTATTAGAGATAGGTTGATCATACTTAAGATCGAAGAATTAATTAATGGCAGGACTTCTTTGAGCAGTTTTGTAGGAATGGAGTCTAAAAGACACGTTGATGGTTTGGAGGAATTAATTATTGAAGTTAACTCAGAAAGATCAATTGGAGAAAAAGAGTCTAACTTAACATCGATGGTATTAAAAGTAGCTGTAGATAATATTACATCTGTGGGATGATCATTGGTAATTTTTCTCTAATGATAAAAATTTTATTTGTGAAGAAGTTCATGAAGTCATTACTAGTTAACGTTAAAGGGATTGTTGGCTCAGTAGAGCTCTGACTTTTTGTCAGCCTGGCTACAGTGCTGAAGAGAAACCTGGGGTTGTTCTTATTTTCTTCAATCAGTGACGAATAGTAAGATGTTCTGGCTTTGCGGAGGGCTTTCTTATAAAGCTACAGTATCCAGAGTCGTACGTAGTGAGAAGGTAAAATTATTAACAAGATAATCAACCTCTGTTGGAGTAGCGTTCAGGTAGCTGCTCTGCTCTATGTTGGTACAGGGCATTGAAGATGATAACAGGGCTTATATACAAAGGGAGTAATCAGGGAATGGAAAACAGGAGGGTGACAGAGCTGGGAGGGATTGGGCTAACAAGACAGGAGGCAGGTAAAACTGAACACCCTGGCTGTGTCCCAATTCAGGGTCTGCATGCTTGAAGTAAGCGCACTATGCGTACTACGTACGGTGCGTACTATAAGTACGGGAAGTGCGGAAGTGAGAGGCTTGTGAAATGGGACGGTCTACCCTTTGAATCCGAGTCACCAGCTGTGCCTGCCCGTACCACCCCTCCCGGTCGGCAACATGGACACAGACCATGTCCTTGCGTGTGTAATTTCCCTGCTAATGGAAGAGCCCCAACAACCCACCTTTCACAGACGAATGATCCTGTTGCGACTACGGGACACCCACGTGCAGGTACAGTGATAGATACATGGCGACATTCCTCCCCCCTGAGATATATGACGTGTGTACCTGTGTACTAGCGTAACACCCTGATATATGCCACTGTAGATGTGAGTGCCAAATAGGAGTGTGTGCACCCGCAGACAGCACACATGTGCAGGTACACTGGTACAGTACATGCGAGTGAAATTCTTGTGTGCGAGCTTCACAAGCAACAGAGGTGTGCAAAAATACAATAACATAAAACAAGCAAAATGTAAGAATGGCGAAATCTGAGAGTAATAAATATATGTACAATATAAGAGTGTATGCATTACTGGATGTGTATACTACATATGTTTTTCTACGTGTGTGTGTGTGTGTGTGTGTGTGTGTATACATATATTACAAATCAGAGTAAACAATAAAATAAAATAGATAAAATATACAGAGGTTGATAGTTGGGTCACCACAAGCACAGTGTCCACTGCCTGCGAAAATAAGAACAGCAACAATCAGAATAATAACTAGAATAAAAGAATGTCTGTCATGTCCTGTATTTACTTTCACCAGACCAGACCCCTGTACTGCAGGATTAACTTGAGTGTCCCAGTCCTGGACAGATTCTTCAATAATGAGGACACCAGGCCTGATTTCCGCCTCAGCAGGGAGTCCATGACAGCGCTGCTGAATCTACTGAACCAGGAACGGAACATGGGTGGGGTGCCCCGATCGAGGCCCTTGTTTCCTCTTCTGGCTGGCGAGTGGAGCAGCCTACAGGGTCGTGTCCAGATGATCATGATGCCCAAGATGAGGGGGAGACTGGTGTGGAGGGAGTCAGTGGTGCACACTGGCGGGACCAGCTATCTGCTGAGGTGTCTGCCCTGGAGGAGGTACCCCCAGACCACGATTATTGTCAGCAGGCAAGTATCCCTTAGTGGTGCATCTGCACAGTGCTGGGATTTCACGTGACAGATCTGTCTTAACATGCTTGTTGTTACCATGTCGTTTTCCCACCGCCATGATTACAATCTAGTGACATGGCAGCTGTCGGTTTCACCAGCCCTGCAGACCCAAGTGGAGGATGTTGCGGTGGACACTGGGAATGAGCATGCCTGAGCAACATCTGGGGACGCCTATGTGGGATGCTCCACTCAGTACCTGGCTATGCGAACCGGGGGTCTTACCTGTGGCACCTCCCTCATCTCTGTGGTCCTGGTCCAGCGGACCAAGCAGCACTGCCCAAGACTCCCTGCTCAGGCAAATGTCAGGCCTGATTGATGATGTATGTGCATGCTGGGACACTCAGGTTTATCCTGGACCACAGTGGGCAGTGCATTTCCCACAATCATGTTGTGTTTTACGTTGCACTGTTTTTATTTTCACAATGTGGCATGTGCAATAGGTCAAGCCCCTGAAATTGTGTTATGTAGTTTGTGACAGACATGCACTCACAGTTGGGATGTTCCCACTGTCTTTATTTACATAACTGAAATCATCTTGTTTGTGCAGAACAAAGGTTGGCACAATAACATAAAGTATTTACGGAAATCTGATCACTGAAATAATCATCTTTGTACAAAACAAAGGTTGGGGTGCCAGCATAAATAAAGTGCAACTATGTACAGTGGCTGTCTGTGGACACGACTCAGTCCTTTTTCTGCTCCACTAGCTTTTCGAGGACACCTATCAGGCTGCCCATTCTCTCGGCTCTCCGTTCCTCCATTTGGCGTTGCTGAGCCATGTCCTCTTTTATTAGGGCAATGAGCTCATCCTCCCCATCCCTCCTCCTTTTTGCCGCCCGTGCCTCAGGCGGCTCCTCATCCTCCTGCCCCTCCTGGTGTGGGAGTGGGTTCCCCACTGCTGCACTGGGCCCTGGTGCGTCCTCCTGGATGGAGGAGATTAGGACATGGTGGAGGGCCTCTGTCCTAGCACCTCATCCATGGCACCAAACCAGGGCCATGCTGCAACAGTGGGCTTCCCACTTGCACCCTCGCCCGTCGCTGGATACTTGCACTGCTGAGGGGAGAGTACATCACAAGTGGCAGTTGGCAACAACAGCAACAGTGCAGGTTTACATAGGTGACTTTTCAGTGTTCCGTGTGGAGTTACATCTGTCACTGCCACTGTACATACTTTGTATTTCCTCTTCAGGTTCTCCCATTTGCGTTAGGCCTGCACAGAGGAGATTTTCCCCGCCAGGTCCATCTTCTCCACGATTTCTCTGACAGACGAAATATGAGAGCACATGTATATCAGGTCATTCACTTTATGGCACCCACAGCAGGATGTACTGGATTGGGACCACAGGGCAGACAGTTCACTGTCCCTTGTGCCTCAATACTTGTAAACCTCATACTGTTGCTGTACCTCCAACCCACTGCGGCTGAGTGTTTCACACCCGTGAACAGGTGCTCATTGTCACGGCGGAGTCAAATGAGGTCTGCCGTCTGCTCCTTGGTCCCTGTAATGCAGCATGACATTGGATTACATTCCCCACCATCCTGCACTTCTGTTTTAGCATTTCTCCGTTTGCCGTCTGTTCAGCATATACAGCTGTGTGGAACATACACACTGCAATGTCAGGCAAAATGTTTTATTGCGGGACAGGGGCAGCACTGACTGGGGCAAAACATTTACTTTATCAGGCCCTAGGTTGGGGTCGGGGGTTCTCTGTCATATTTTTGATTCAATTCAATTCAATTCAGTTTTGTTTAGATGGCGCAGAATCACGACAAAAGTCGCCTCAGGGCGCTTTGACATATCCCCTTTGAAATGTTTGACATGGCAGGTGTGATAACTGTAACAAATGTATGTATATATGATGTGCTGCGGACAAAGCTACATTCCTGCCTGGTATATGTTGACATTTCTGTTTGCGGCTCAGGAAGGGTCATATTAGTACAGTTGATTGCACTTGTAGTGGTGATACTTCTATTCATACTGCCCTCCGTCTGGTACAGGATTCACAGCTTTGCGGGTCTGTGCATTTACGGTCACATGGGTCCAACAGGTGTCACATGATTCACCTTGACATTTACTATTGACCGTCCATTAACTTTTACATATTGGCATTTGTTTCGCTCCTTCACACATATCTTACATTTGCGGGTGTTGCTGTCCTCCGCCGCCGTTTCAACCTCCTCCGCAGCTGATGACATCATTACGCACTGACCTGGCTGGGTCGTGCTATGCATTGTGGGATATATGGGACCACGAAGCGTGCACCGGACCACGCTTGATATTTGGGGAAATCGACGGCGCATTCGGAGTACGCATTTGGAGTACACTTTGAATTGGGACAGCCATCGTCGCGTGGCGGTGACGTAATCACACTTAAAATGCGTACTTCAAGCGTGCATACCCTGAATTGGGACACAGCCCCTGACACCAGACATGAACCTTCAAAGTAAAACAGGGAATGAGAAACAAGTTACAAGGACGCATACTGACACTGATCTAAATCTATAATAATAATAATAAAACAGCACAACTAAAGAACCAGAACATAAATCATAATACAGAAATATACCAAAATATAAGAAACTGAAAAAGCTGGGTCAAAATGACCCCGAACCATGACAGCTGACATGTGGCCGACAGTAATGTTTTAATTTTCTTCGTTATTAAACATTTGCACATAAATAAGTGACATAATATTCAGTACTTACTTTTAAAAGTTTACTCTTTGGTCGCCCCGCTTCGGCCGTTTTTCTTTCGGCAAAATTATCCACACCCACTGCCGCGCTATGGATTCTGGGATATGTTGGGCCACGAAGTCTACACCACCACATCCTTAAAATTCAGGGAAATGAAGGCCGCATTTGAAGGCCGCATTTCGACCAGCCTTTGAATTGGGACAGCCTTTGTCGCGTCGCTGTGATGTAATCGGCCTTAAAATGCGGCCTTTAAGGCTGCAGACCCTTAATTGGGATACAGCCTATGTCTTTGTGTTTCCCTATTTCACTCTATCTTTCTTGAAATGATTCCCAAATACCAAGTGCTGAAAATAAATCCACTAATTTGGGACAGTGTAAAAAAAACAAACAAAAAAACCCAATGAAAAATGGTTTCTTTTATTGAACAAAAACTACATTTATCTGAAACCTCAGGCTTAATGACAGACACAAAAGTATTAAGTGCAATAATACTATGTAAAATTAATCACTATAAATCACCAGTGTTCTTAGTCAATGGAGGCTTGTAGTGCAACGCCCATACAGGTGTCAGATCAAAACTAACTTTAAAACGATCTCTACTAGGTGTACTATTTTTTACCTCTTAACTTTTCGTTTAGAGCCTTAAAGCAACTCTTATGCAATACCCTCCCATTCACCAAATGCATAGCATGATACATATGTATCATGCTCCAAAAAGAGCCTCCCTCAGCCTTCAAAGTTCCAAACAATTTAAAGACTAATTCAGTGTGTTGTTATTGTTTACCTTGAAGGGTCTAAATCGTGGATATTTGATGTTTTATTATTTACATAGTGAGAAAGTAGTTTTAAGCAATCGCTTACTTTTTGGAGGTCCAAGAATGAAAGTACGCTGACACCTGCTTTAACGTAGCTATATATAGCTATGTAATATAATTTAGCTTGAGTTTTGGGTATATGGGACTTTGAAATTGAAAGAAATCACCATCCCGTCAATCAACGCTCCAACTTCACCCATCCCCCACCCTCCTCTCAGGTATCATGTGACAAAGTCATGGACCAGCCTGTCTTCTGATTGGCTGTAGTTGATAGCTTGTTAAGGTCTTGTTTCTGGTCATCCACTTCGAATTACCGTCTTCACCACCTGGCTTTTCATCTCCTGGTAAGAGTTAAAAACAGTTTATTTTTGTTTTATTTGTGTTTATTTTTTTTTGTTTTTGCTTAAGTACTGTTTGATAGCTTATTTTAGCTCCCCCATTTGTTCTGTGAACCCAAAATCCACATTTTCCTTTAAAGGAGCCTAACAGTCAAATGGTGTTTTATCCGACAAAATGTATTACTGTAATGACATCTCTGTATAATGGTGTTTTATCTTGATTATAACATTAAAAAAGAAATGATAAATGCAATTTATGACTCATGACTCATGAAAGTAAATGCATCTAAGTATTTCTTTCTTATGGAAATATCTCATTTGAAATTGAGAAAAAAAAAGATCTTGTTTCAGCTGTGATATATTTATTAATATATATAATACTAATATCAATATATACTCTGAAATCACTTAGTTTGATGTGAACACATTGTGATACAAAAATATTCCAATTTTACATGCCTAACCATTTCAGTTCCTACTACAACCCAGAGAGTGGTTGAAGTGCTGTCATGAGTCGTGGTACAATTACCCGTGGTGGACAGAAGAGGTTCTGTGGGGAAAGTAAGTCAGAGGATAGTGGATTGGGTGAGAAGGGTGTCAAGACCCAGGGTGAAGAAGAGGTGAGTGTTACAGTGTTGTATAGATTAACTGAAGTTACACATTAACTCAAATTATCAATTTCTCTTTGTAGCTTCTTAGTACGCAGAATTGACTGATAAAAGAAAGCTGATGTAATCAATCAGTTGGCAAAGTATTGAGAATTACCAACCTCTAACCTCTTACATTCTGTTTCTGTGGAGAAAGACACTCCAGTGATTTTTTTTTAAACTTTTTATTTTGTACTTTTTCCAAATTTATAATACATACAAACAAAAATATGAAAAAGGAACACAAAAGAAACAAACTAAAAGGAAGAAAGAACGCCTAATCCGGGGAAAAGAAAACAAAGAATAATTATACGCATATATATAGAGAGAGAGAGGGGGCCAGGGAATACCCAAAGTACTGTCTTAAGACACTCCAGTGATTTACTTTATATTTCATAATTTAGTGGCCCAAATATTTTGAACATAGTGATAGAGAAAACCCGTGCTATTTTACCATTTTTAGTAAGAAGAAAAAGCCACTCCATCCATCCATCCATCCATCCATCCGTCCATCTTCTTCCACTTACCCGGGGCTGGGTCGCGAGGGCAGGACCCCAAGCAGAGAAGCCCAGACCTCCCTCTCCCCAGCCACCTTCTCCAGCATGTCCAGGGGAACACTGAGGCATTCCCAGGCCAGCTGAGAGATATAAGCTTGGCCTCCTCCCGGTGGGACATGCCCAGAACACCTCACCCAGGAGGCATCCTTGTCAGATGCCCGAACCACCTCAACTGGCTCCTTTTGATGTGGAGGAGAAGGGCTCTACTCTGAGCCCGTCTCAGATGGCCAAACTTCGTACCCTATCGCTAAAGGAGAGGCCAGCCACTCTTCGAAGCTCATTTCCACCACTTGTATCCGCGATCTCGTTCTCTCAGTCACTACCCACAGCTCGTGACCATAGGTGAGGGTAGGGACGTAGATCAACCAGTAAATTAAGAGCTTTTACACTCAGCTCTCTCTTCACCACAACAGACCGGGACAACGTCCACATCAGACACCCCATACTCCTGGAGCCCCCCCACAGGACACCCCAAGGGACATGGTTGAATGCCTACTCCAAGTCCACAAAACACATGTATGTTCATCAAACTCCCATGCACCCTCAAGTGTCCTCGAGAGTATGAAGAGCTGATTCAGTTTTCCATGACCAGATGCGTTGAAGATCTCGTGGACCAGGGGCCTCTGCTAGGCATTCCCAGCACACCCTCACTATACTTTTAGGCACACCAGGTCTGTCCAGTATCCCCTCCCCCGCCACCTGATCCAACTTACCACCACGTGGTGATCAGTTGACAGCTCAGCCCCTCTCTTTATCCGAGTGTCCAGAACATATGGCCTCAGGTCTGGTGATATGATTTTAAAATCGATCATCGACCTGCAGCCCAGAGCATGGTGCCACGTGCACTGATGGACACTCTTATGTTCGAACTTGGTGCTCGTTATGGCCAAACTGTGGTTTACATAGAATTCCAAGAACAAAATAGCGCTCGGGTGCATGATCCGGAATGATGTTCCTCCCAATCATGCACCTCCAGGTCTTGCTGTCAATGCCCACATGAGCACTGACGTCTCCAAGGAGGACAACAGAATCACCAGGCGGAGCACCCTCCAGTACCCCACCCAGGGACTCCAAGAAGGCTGGATGCTCTAAACCGCCACTCGGTGCATAAGTGCAGGCGAAGATCAGGTGCCATTCCCCGACCTGGAGGCACAGGGGAAAAAACCCTCTCCTTTACTGGCAGAAACCCCAACATACAGCCAGCAAGCTAAGGGGATACCATGTTCCCTCAATGGTCTTGTCATAGGGGTCGTATATGCCACTTGAATTTTAAAATTGTATTTTACTCTTTAGGATGTGACTTACTTGCAAAAAGGAAAGTCAGAGGATTGTGGATTCGGTGAGAAGAGTGTGGAGACCCAGCATAAAGAAGAGGTTAGTGGGACTGAACTACTTTCAATGTGGTAAAGATTAATTGGAGTTGCACATGAACTAACACAGAATTACACAATGAAAGGTAAAATCATCAAGAAAACAATCCATTTTCTCTGTGTAAGTATTTAGTAATCAGGTTCAGTATTGACTGATGAAGGAAAGCTGATGTAATCAGTCAGTTGGCAAAGTACTAATCTCTTACTTTCTATTTGTGTGGAGAAAGACAGTCCAGTGATTTACTTTGTATTTCATATTTCTTTGAACATAGTGATAAAAAAAAATCTTGTGCTCTTTTGCCATTTTTAGTGAGAAGAAAAATCCAGTTACTGTTTATTTGCCTTTTGAATTTTAATTTTTAGGAGGTGAGTTCCTTGGAAAAAGGAAAGTCAGAGGATAGCGGATTGATTGAGAAGAGTGTGGAGACCCAGCAGGAAGAAGAGGTGAGTGGGACTAAACTACTTTCAGTGTGATGTAGATTAATTGGAGTTACACATGAACTAACACAGAATTACACAATGAAAGGTAAAATCATCAAGAAAACAATCCATTTTCTCCGCATAAGTGCTTAGTAATCAGGTTCAGTATTGCCTGATGAAGAAAAGCTGATATAATCAGTCAGTTGGCAAAGTATTGAGAATTCTAACCTCTTACTTTCTGTTTGTGTGGAGAAAGACAGTCCAGTGATATACTTTATTTTTCATATTTCTTTGAACATAGTGATAAAAAACTTGTGCTCTTTTGCCATTTTTAGTGAGAAGAAAAATCCAGTTACTGTTTATTTGCCTTTTGAATTTTAAAATTGTCTTTTAATTTTTAGGAGGTGAGTTCCTTGCAAAAAGGAAAGTCAGAGGATAGTGATTTGGGTGAGAAAAGTGTGCCAACCCCACGTGAGAATGAGGTGAGTCTGACTAAACTAGTTTTAGTGTTGTACAGATTAATTAGTTATATATCAACTCACATAAAATAACACCATATAAGGTGCAATCATGAAGAAAACGATCCCTTTTCTGTGTATAAGTATTTGAATTATAAAACAGTCTTTTGGGTCTTTAGGAGGAAAGGTTCTCAGAGAAAGTAAACTCAGGGGATAGTGGATCATATGAGTGGGGATCGATGCACACAGATGAAGTAGAGGTAAGTGGGAGTAAACTGGTTTTAATTGTGCATAGATGAGTTGGACAAGTGGATGGCTTGTATACGTTTAACTTGCATGATGTACTCATGATGTACTAAGTGTATGTGAGTTAATCTACTGTATAAACACCTTGATAAGAAAACTAAACTGCAAATGCCACGATCTATGTTTGTAAGCAGGAACCCACGGTGACATCTTTCTGAGGCCCAAAAAAGATGGTGAGAGTGCTATCAGTCTGGTCATTGTGTTGTAGTGGTTCTGAATCACATTTCCTGGGTGCATCATTGGCTATAGCAGATGTTTTCTTTAAGCTGGGACTTGGCATAACAGAGTAACGGAATCCAATTTATTGTCAGATTATTAGGAAGTGGAGGCTCTTAAGTGTTGTTGGTGTGCATGTGGCTTAACTCACATCTAATTAAAACATAAAAGCTTAAATCTTGAGGGACTGTTACGGCCTCTGGCCTCAGGTGGCCCCGCCTTCCTCCATGCAAATCACAGTGTTTCAGGACTCACGGGGGATTGGCTGGCCCCGGACCTATGCCCGCCTCAACTACATGCAGATTAGAGTGTGCCAGACCACTCACACCATTGGCTGCTGCAGGAGCCTTGAACACAACGGACCAATGACACGGCTGCCTGCATTTACTGGGGAATACAAAAGGCTGGAGGTCCTTCACTCAGTGGCAGCTGCTTAGGACTGAACATGCAGTTTGCCCTTCGTGCCTCTCTCGTCAACCTTTGTTGAACTTGTTCATATTTCTGAACTTTGTTAAACCCTGGTGTATGCTTGAACTTAGCCTGACTAGAGCTTTGAGCTGCTAGCTGGCTGTGAGTAGAATATTGTGATGCTGGCTCGCCTTAGTTTACTCTTAGCGTATATTTTGTGTGCCGCCAGCTTGCCTTAGTTAACCTTTAGCTTTTACTCTTGTCTTTTCTTTTGTCTTTATATAATAATTGTTTGCCCAGCGGTCTGTTGAACAGCCCTGTCGGTTTTCTGTTTAAAGTTTGTTATTAAAACCCTTCTTTACTCAGTTTTGTGTTCGGGGCTTGTGTATGTTACTCCTCCCCTGACGCCTAGCAGAGGGGGTCGTAACAGGGACATGTATGGGTTTAGGTAGATTTAACTGAGTAACCATACACAGATCCTCCCTACTTTACAAGACATGTTGAGAAGACACTGATTTACATGTGAGCATCTTTGTTATATGGAATGGTCACATGCCCTAAATATGTCTTTACTGTTTCGCTTTTGTGTCACAGCCAGAAGACATGGATGTCACAGTTCCAGTGGATGACCAGGACATCCAACTGCCATGTCTGGACAGATGTTCAAAGTTTTTATGGTTTCATCATTTCAAGTTTGTGTTGGGGGGCGGGTACCCTTAAAGGCTTAGTCACAAAAAAAGTTCAAAACACCCTTCAAGGAAACAAAGTTCTTTATGTTTTTGCTAAATAAGACTTTTTTTTATGACGCATTTGTTAATATCTGTGTTCTAAATGTCAAATAAAATAAAGATATTTCAGATCTGTGGACTTGTGTTTATGAAGAGTAAATAGCAAACTTAAAAATCTTATTTAACAATACTTTAATTTTAGTATTTTTATTCATAATTATTGGTATCTAGAGGAAGTAACTAGTAATTTAAGAAATATCGCCTTCTATGTAAGCATTGGGTCAAAAAAAAATGTTCATATTAAGATGCTGGGTCGTTCCAAACACAATAATGAAATGTTGGTTGCTTTCATTTGAGTGGAGAAGCCAATGGAGATCAACCACCATACAGGTTTCACATCAAAACCAACTTTAAAATGATCTTTACTAGGTGTATCGTTTTTATCTCTTAACTTTTTGTTTAGAGCCTTAACGAAACTCTTATACAATATCTTCCCATTCACCAAATCCAGCAGTGTTCATAGATATTTCTCCTTCTCTGAAAAAGAACCCAGACTTTCAAAATCCTTCAGCTGTGTCTTTATGTACAATTTTAAGAAACTGTGTTTTATCAGGTATTAAAATTCCATTAGACCATCCAGTAGTTTTTTTTATCATCTTATGATAAAACATGCTTGAATTTGGTCAGCAGCAAGCCTACTATCTGGAGAGAGCAAACCTCCAGTCCCCTTGTCAAGGAGACAACATCTTCCATTTTGGCTCCAATAAGTTCAAGCAAATGCCTTACAGTGGTAACTCTCTTTTTCATCAGACGCTCTGACAACATTATCACATCATCCCAGGATGAACCTAAACGAGATCCCTTTAGGATAGGTTCCAATAAAAGCCAAAGTAAAGATATAGATATCCCAAGTTTTTCGGTTTCCTTCAGCCTCCAAGCTTTTAACAAACTGTTATGGCAGGGGCCTCCTCCTGAAGTTGCCTGTGTGGGTGTGTCCTACCATCTCTCTTGCCACTTTTTTCTTTTGTACAGCTGACTCCCAGCAGCAATTAAAGGTATTTAAGGGCAGAGAAAGGTGAGCTCTGGTGTGTGTTTGGTCGCTAATCTCTTTTTGACTTACTTTTCAGTTTACTGACCAACACTTGAGTTTTGTTTTGTTTCTTTAAATTGTGATAGTGGCTTGTCTGTCTCTTTTGGGTGAGTTATTATTAGAAACTTTAATAAAACTCTTTGTTACTTTCCTGGACCCTTTTAGGGGAACGTAGCACACACTAACATAGAAAGGTGACAAGCACTTTACAACATAGCTTGAGTGATAAAAAAAAAACAAGTTTTACCGAACCCCAAATTACCAACTTTTGAAAATAAGCATTCTGTGACATCCATCCATCCATCCATCCATTTTCTTCCTCTTATCCGGGGCCGGGTCGCGGAGGCAGCAGCCCAAGCAGAGAAGCCCAGACCTCCCTCTCCCCAGACACCTCCTCCAGCTTATCCGGGGGAACACCAAGGTGGTCCCAGGCCAGCTGAGAGATATCGTCTCTCCAGCGTGTCCTGGGTCTGCCCCGGGGCCTCCTCCCGGTGGGACACCCAGGAGGCGCCCAGGGGGTATCCTTGTCAGATGCCCGAACCACCTCAACTGGATCCTTTTGATGTGGAGGAACAGCGGCTCTACTCTGAGCCCCTCCTGAATGGCCGAACTTCTCACCCTATCTCTAAGGGAGAGGCCAGCCACCCTTCAGAGGAAGCCCATTTCTGCCGCTTGTATTCGAGATCTCGTTCTTTCGGTCACTACCCACAGCTCGTGACCATAGGTGAGGGTAGGGGCGTAGATCGACTGGTAAATTGAGAGCTTCACTTTTACACTAAGCTCTCTTCACAACAACAGACCGGTACAGTGTCCGCATCACTGCAGCCGCTGCACCAATCCGTCTGTCAATCTCCGGCTCCCTTCTCCCATGACTTGTGAACAAGACCCCGAGATACTTAAACTCCTCCACTTGGGGCAGGGTCTCGTCCCTGACCCGGAGTGGGCACTCCACCCTGTTCTGGCTGAGGACCATGGCCTCAGATTTGGAGTTGCTGATTCTCATTCCCACCGCTTCACACTTGGCTGCGAACCGTTCCAACCTGCCTCCACAAAATATTTTGATCCCCATACATAAAGCTCTGTAAAAAATGTAACCTGAAAGCTGCTTTTCTACGTTCTAAATGAATCTAGCCTTGCCCTTCTTCTTCCTTTTGCAAAAACAAAACACTTTGAGGAACACCGTGCAGTCTGTCAAGAAAAAAGCTTAAAATAAAAATCTGTAATTTCATCAGTCGGTTGGGTGAGGGTTCCAAATCTGCTAAACAGTACCACAACGATTATACAATAAGATTGTTAATAATAAGTGTGCAACCACTGTAAGATGGTAAGTGGTAAAAGCCACTTAGGTTAAAGAAATGTTATTTTTTTAACCTACCCTCCTTCGGTTCAACAACACTTTCCCAATTTTTCATGACCTCCATGTGATACCTCAAGTAAACACCCAAGTATTTCAAACCAGTTTTCACCCATTTTAGTTCACCTCCTTGACTCCGTGCTCAAACCAGCGTTCCTCCCTGTCCAGGATGTGTACATCCTCATCATTGAAAGAGTGTCCACTGGCCTGTAGGTGATCCGTGATCCGTGAATCCTGAGATTTAATTTTCACCCAGGTGTCATCCACATACCTGAACCAATGACTTGGTGGTCTTCCAGGGTATTCAATTCAATTCAATTTTATTTATATAGCGCCAAATCACAACAAAAGTCGCCTCAAGGCGCTTTATATTGTACAGTAGATCACACAATAATAAATACAGAGAAAAACCCAACAATCATATGACCCCCTATGAGCAAGCACTTTGGCGACAGTGGGAAGGAAAAACTCCCTTTTAACAGGAAGAAACCTCCGGCAGAACCAGGGTCAGGGAGGGGCAGCCATCTGCCGCGACCGGTTGGGGTGAGAGAAGGAAAACAGGATGAAAGACATGCTGTGGAAGAGAGACGGAGGATAATAACAGATATGAGTATTGGGTATGAAGTATGAACTATAAAGTGATTACAAGTTTGACTACAAATAACACTGGATGATCTGTGCGGGACACTGAATTGACCCACCATTGTTTTGGACCCCATATGGCCTCTGAAAGGAAATTGTCCAGGTGAACATTACGGAAGGTTGTACCTGTTCTTTCACCCAAATGGTGGGGCCCCAATGCATTTCCTTTTTATGTTTGAACTATTTGTTCCTGATCTGAATGTATTGCTTTTATTTTCTTTGTTATGCTCTTTTGTCTAAAATGAAGCATCTCAGTGGCAGATGTTGGGTTTTTTATTCCATTTATACTGAGAAGATGGTCTTATACAACCCTATTACTATTGGCTCAAACTTTAGGTCACATCGTATTGAGTTAGACTGACAAATATGATTTCAGGAAGACCTAATCTTTACATTTAAAATGAGTACAATTCAGTGTACCCAAATTGGACTGAACAAGCCTCAGTAATATTCATATAGGATGAAAAAAGTGGTCAATCACCTATTTTTCTTGTCATTAGAGAGATGTCACATGATTTTTGTGATCTTTTAGCAAGATCTAACTCTAAGTGGACCTTGAGAGGAACTGGTTCAGAAAATGGGTAAGATGGTTGAACTTGAGTTTTTGCCCAATGATTGGGCCTCCATGAGTTTTCAAAGTTCCAAGTCATTCAAAGCCCAACTCAGTCGGGTATTACAGTTTTTCTAAATTGCTAAAACACATTTCTTGAAACCTCCAGTCATTTTCTCAAAACCGTAAACACAAATCAAAAATTAACTACAGTCACAACACCCCAGACTTTTCTGTCAAAATGAAACTATCACCTCAAAACAAATTATCCTATGTTCAATACCAAACAGTATGTTCACATCATAAATGGAGCAAGTAAAAATATATTCAGCACGGAGGACTCATTAGACTCTGCATTGAATAACTGAAGACACAGCATTCAGGACATGTAGTTAGTAGGAAACCCACATCACAGGCAATATTCTCCCTTGCCAAGCAGTGTGGGAAAAACCATCTTGTGTGCCAAACCCAGCTTTGACAAGAATCCACCGTTATGTCATCGCAGGTGTGTCCCATTGCCTCCAATAAAATATTTCTGGTATAAGGCTGCCGGTCATAGACCTTCCACCTCCATGTATAGCAAAATTCAGTTCAATTTTATTTATACAGTCAACTCAAGGCAAACCCTACAATAATACAGAAGAAAAAAACCCAACAATCATATGACCCTGTAACAAATGCAATACACACGGGGTTTGTGTTCACAAGTAATGTTTTTTATTTGACTACTCTGCATACAGGAAACAGTATGTTCCGGTCCAGCGTGCCTCCTGCTCGACTCTGCCATCACTATATAGACAAAAAGAAGGGAAACACTGTCATCAACAATCGTCATCACCTGTGGCTCACCTGCCTCCCGGTACCGCCCTCTTGAACTCACTGCACTACTCCTCTTCTGCAGCTGCGCCAGGGACCACAACCCCACCACAGACCCCCTAACAGCAAGCAGTCTGGTGACAGTGGCAAGGAAAAATTCCTTTTAACAGGAAGAAACCTCCGGCAGATCCAGGCTCAGGGAGGGGTGGCCGTCAGCCGCCACTGGTTGGGGTGAGAGAAGGAAGACAGGATAAAACACATGCTGTGGAAGAGAGCCAGAGATTACAGTTTTTTCCAATTGTTTACACACAATTATTTGTATGTCAGACACAGTGACTACAACATGTAACTAATGCACCAACCCCCTGAATCAATTCTGCTAAACTACAAGCACAATTCTTTTCACTCAAATTGCAGTTTTAAAACACATTTTTGACAAAACACTACATACAATCATCTGCATTTGGTATAATTTTCATCAAGACAACCTCTTGTTTGCACAAGAAACACACTGTCATTCAAAATTGTAAACTCAGTTGCCCTACTCTGCATACTAACTCATCACATGGCTAAACACCTTTCACTAGGGATGGGTATTGATAAGATTTTAACGATTCCGATTCCATTTTCGATTTTCTTTAACGATTCGATTCTTTATCGATTCTCTTATCGATTCTTGTTTTTAAAAAGGAGAACACTAAGGTCGATTAGCTTAGAACTGTTTTATATCTTCTCTTTCAACAAGATAGAAATTTAGGAGTAACATGGCCTTACAAACCCAACAGTGAGATCTTAAGAGATCCACAGCCTACGGCTCTTCAATGGGGTGTCACAGGGTCCCCGGGGAAAATTGTAAACGTAAAATAATAAAATAAATATTCTTCTGTAGCAATAACAAAGTATAACATAAATTATTCTGTAGCAATTACACAAGAATATCCAGTAATGTCCCTGCCTACAATTAAACACATTCACTTACCATCTGCTGTGGCAAATGGCTGCAAGGTTTTGACCACAAACTAGTCACTGCTCGGTGACATTCGGGCCTGAAAAGAGATGCTACCGGTAGACTGCAGCGACAACTGCCAGCGAGCGCCAGCCAGACTCTGTCTGTCTGTCTCATCATGGTCATCTAAATGCACAATGGCAGGTTTTGTAATAAAGCAGATCGCGCTAACATAATATGCACTGTTAGTTGATTATTTACTTGCCGCATTAACGGGAGATGACGTGCAAACGTTACCGATGCTGCTGCTGGGTTGAGATTCACGAGTCCGGAGTGGATTTAAAGACATTCATTTAAGTTCATCGCGTGTTTTGTGAGCAAATGCTTTTGCATATTCGTAGTGTTTCCTCCCTAAATGAAATATCTACTTTGCAAGTATTGCAAGTTGCCCTGTTGGCTTCCGTTCTCGTAAAGTATAAACAAACTTTTAAGCGTTTGAGCCGCTTAGGCGCAGTGTTTCCTGCCAGGTACGCTCCGACGCTCCGCAACGTGGTTACGTCATTCGGGGCGACTGGAATCGATAAGGGAATCGTTTGCAAAAATGGCAAACGATTCCAAGGAATTGAAACAGTGGGAACCGGTTCTCAACAAGAACCGGTTTTCGATACCCATCCCTACCTTTCACACATAATTAAGAAATCAGAGCTTTATAAAAGGGCAACAGATGAGCTCTTCTGTTTTGGAGCAATATATGCCAACATTGGAAACAGAGGCAGAGCCACAGGAGTGAGAGTAAGAGGAGCACAGGTAGGATGAAGGCCCAGATTCAGTAAAAGGACTAGATTTTACATTCCCTTATATTGCATTGTTTTAAATGGAGAAAATCTTGAGGGATGGCTGTTATGAGGAAAGGCAGCCCAGAAACTTTACCAGTGGCACACATCGTTTTGTGCCTCAACTTAACTTATGTTAAATTGTTATTTCTTCTTTCTTGTTTAGTTTGTTTAGTTTTCTGCAGTTTATTTTCTTCTATCTATTCACTGCAACTGAGAAATAATAATTATTATATTAATAATAATAATTCTTACCTCTTTAACATTTATGGAGACTTATTTCTCCAAAGGGATAGAACAGGTGATAGAGAGAAGTAAGACAAAAGGGACAAGATAGGAGAGAGCAGAGAGGAGAGCCGGAAGGGGGGCACCCGATCTGGTTTCCCACACCCAGAGATGGGCAGTAACGCGTTACAAGTAACGCGTTACTGTAATCTGATTACTTTTTTCAAGTAACGAGTAATGTAAGGGATTACTATTGCAAAAACGGTAATTAGATTACCGTTACTTTCACGTAGGAACGCTGCGTTACTGCGTTACTAAAACCGTGATTTTTTGCGAGAACGTCTCATGACAGTGACGTAAGCGAGTGCGACGTTCGTGGCAAAAGCTGTCTGCAGATCAACAATGGATAATATATCGAGTGCGGGACAGAGTGTAGCATGCAGCGTTTAAAGCGTGGAAGTACTGACCTTATTTTGAGTTTGATTCCATAAAAAGTGACAAAAACATTAGTGTCCATTGTGCGTGGGAAGAAAACTTCTTTTTACAGCGAAAAAACCCCTAAACTTCCAAGCAAGCACCGAGTGTACTACAACGTAATGTGAAATTCACAGAGAAACTCGCGGATTCTTCCACTCACCGCTGCAGCACACCTGCACCAGGGTAAACCTCCGCCTACCCCAGCCCTGCTTTACAGGTGAAAATAGAGCAACAGGACCGCTGAGTCTTTGATTTTATTTATTTTCTGCTGTGTTTTACTTGCATCTATTTGAAAGAGTGAGTGTAAACACAAAAAAATATTTTATTTTATGTGCTCGAATGTGCAGAAAATAGGTTTAAATGTTAAACAAATTTCTTCCAGTCAGAGAATGTTGCATATAATTTAATTTTTGCTTGATGCATAAAGTTAAAAGATTAAAACTAATAAAACAAGTTTTAAAAAGAGACTTTTCCATTTGATTACATTTTGTATGATGAATTATGCAGAAAAAGTAGAATTTGGCTGAAAGATCTATCGCTTTATCACCTATTCAGGTTGTAAATCGTGTTTTTAAAAAGTAACTAAGTAACTAAGTAATTAATTACTTTTGAAAATAAGTAATCAGTAAAGTAACGGGATTACTTTTTGGGGGAAGTAATCAGTAATTAGTAACTGATTACTTTTTTCAAGTAACTTGACCAACACTGCCCACACCTCCCTGCCAGATCGGGCTGTACGCGCTACCTCCCCACTGCCTTCCAGAAAAGGGAAGAAGAGCAGAGGGGAGAAGAGAGCAACATTTTTCTTTCCTATTCTCTAATTCCTCTTTTTGTTTTCACTACCATTAGGTTAACTACACAGTACCCAGGAGGCCCTGAGACAGCTGTATCAGTCAGCCAGCAAAACTTCTAATGTTATGTTTTACCCTTTTTTACGCCACCTGTTGAGGCAGGCCCACCACGGGTCAATCAATCCTGTCAATCTGTGTCTTGCAGTTAGCTGACTGCCTTAGCTGCCCAAGTGATCTCAGCCCTTTTTAGCCATAGCCAGTGACTGGTCCTCTCAGCAGTCTTAGCTAATTCTCTTATAGCCTGTCATTGCGCCTGTCCCCTGATCCAAATCTCTCTAAGCAGTTTTGCTCTTTTACTGGCAACAAAGTCCCTGCACCCCACTTCCACCGGGCGCACCTTGATCTTCCAACCTCCGTCCTCTGCCTTAGCTGCCAAGTTGGCATACCACAGCTTCTTACGCTCAAATGCTTCATCAATTGCTTCCTCCCATGGTACCGTCAGCTCAATGACGTACACGAGTTTTTGGGAGTTAGACCAAAGGACGAGGTCTGGTCGCAGAGTAGTTGTTACGATCTCTGTGGGAAAAATTAGCCTCTGATCCAAGTCCACTTGCATCCAATCCCTGGCAACCTTCAGCGGGCACAGGTCCAGGGTAGAGGGGCTTGTCCTCAGCTTATCTCCCTCCCAGACAAATGCTGATGAAAACTGATGCTCCTCTTGTTTTGTGAAAGGTTGAGAATTGATGGATTTTCTTTTGCGCTCAACTTTCTCGGCTATACACCTGAGAACCTTGTTATGTCTCCATGTGTATCTGCCCTGAGTAAGGCTAGTCCTACAACCAACCAAGATGTGCTTGAGTGTGGCTGGGACAGTACACGGGGAGCAGGTTGGGTCCTTGCCTAACCACAGCGGCAGATTTATTGGGGAAAGTAGCATATCGTATGTCGCTCGGATGATGAAACTTAGTCTATTAAACTCCATTCCCCATATTTAACTCGATGATCTCTGAGGATAATCTCTGAGGAGATCAAAGCCACTTTGGATGACCTTGTGGTCAACCATGGTCTAACGATGAGGGAGGATGGGCAAAAAGTACAGCCAAATTTGAGCTGGTACACGTCAGTCCAGATGATGGATGCTACAAAGAGTCAAAGAATTGTGATACAACTTTGTACAAGTAAGTCCCATAATATCCCAAAAGTGATGCATACTGTAAAAACTGTATAAATTACAGTATACATATTTGAGTAAATGGTAAATGGACTGATTCTTACATAGCGCTTCTGTACTCTCCCAGAGCACTCAAAGCACTCTATACAACATGCCACAATCACCCAGTCACACCCATTCTCACAAGCGCTGACTCTAAACTGAGTGCTGTCTAACCACATTCACACTCTGATGGATGCATCGGAGAGCATTCATCCATCAGAGCCTGTCCCCGACATCATAATATTGTTGTGCTGAAGAGAGGGGGCATGAAAAAGCTCCGCAGCTACCTTGCTCCCCAGAATATGTTTTGGGCTCTGGGAGCGCAGTGTCCCAAAAGGCTGGGACCACATTGATAGATGGTAACAGGAACATTTGCGGATAAGTCGTAGTGGGGGTGAGTGAGCGTGGCTGACGGAGGTGCAGACGGAACAGGTGGCTAACCTGTATGGTCTGAATTCATGCTAAGGTTTCTGACTGGGTCTCACTAATGGCGTCGCCCTGGGCACTTACCCCCTGTAATTCCTGTTCGTGACTGCCTATGGCCACTGCCTACTTGGCAAATGCAGCTCTCACAGGTTCTGCTGGGTCCATTCTGCTCTTGGCCAGATCGTACCATTAAAGGGGGCCGAAGGCCTGTACCAAAACTGAACCCAAGTGCAGAACCGAGTGCAGAGATGGCAGGAAAAGTTTTAACAAACTTTACTCATAAGTCAGTTAAGTAAAGCGATGTTTGGTTTCATACACAAATACTAGGTGTTACGAACAGCCATAACCCTGGAAGATCTGGAAGAGACCTTTGGGGCAGTATAGCATATGTTGGGTGTGGGAGCTAGAGAAGATGAGTAAAAAAAGGGTGTAATTTTGAGGACCCATAATGTATTGCAAAGATAGACTTAGTGTTTTTTTTTATTATTATTATTATTTATATTTGTATTTTGTGTGTCAGTGAGTAGGTTTCTGTGTGTGTGATTGCATCTGTGTGTGGATGAGTGTTCAGAGATTTTAACCTCTGGCCTTTCTAGTTCGTCCTACATTTAAACAGCCTTTTAATGCAGACACAAATTTTCAATTTCAATTTTCAATTCAATTTATTTATATAGCGCCAAACCGCAACAGCAGTCGCCTCAAGGCACTTTATATTGTACAGTAGATTGTACAAAAATAGATAAAGAGAAAAATCCAACAATCATATGACCCCCTATGAGCAAGCACTTTGGCGACAGTGGTAAGGAAAAACTCCCTTTTTAACAGGAGAAACCTCTGGCAGAACCAGGCTCAGGGAGTGGCGGGGCCATCTGCCGCGACCGGTTGGGGTGAGAGAAGGAAAACAGAATGACAGACATGCTGTGGACGAGAGACAGAGATTAATAACAGCTTTGATTCGATGCAGAGAGGTCTATTAACACATAGTGAGTGAGAAAGGTGACTGGAAAGGAAAACCTCAATGCATCATGGGAATCCCCCAGCAGACTATGTCTATTGCAGCATAAGTAAGGGAGGATTCAGGGTCACCTGGCCCAGCCCTAACTATATGCTTTAACAAAAAGGAAAATTTTATGCCTAATTTGAAAGTAGAGATAGTGTCTGTCTCCCGAATCCAAACTGGAAGCTGGTTCCACAGAAGAGGGGCCTGAAAACTGAAGGCTCTGCCTCCCATTCTACTTTTAATTACGCTAGGAACAACAAGTAGACCTGCAGTGCGAGAGCAAAGTCCTCTAATAGGGTGATATGGTACTACAAGGCCATTAAGATAAGATGGGGCCTTATTATTTAAGACCTTGTATGTGAGGAGCAGGATTTTGAATTCAATTCTGGATTTAACAGGAAGCCAATGAAGGGAAGCCAATACAGGAGAAATATGCTCTCTCTTTCTTGTCTCTGTCAGTACCCTTGCTGCAGCATTTTGGATTAACTGAAGGCTTTTCAGGTAGTTTTTAGGACTTCTGATAATAATGAATTACAGTAGTCCAGCCTAGAAGTAATAAATGCATGAACTAGTTTTTCAGCATCACTCTGAGACAGGATATTTCTAATTTTAGAGATGTTGCGCAAATGGAAGAAAGCAGTCTTACATATTTGTTTAATATGTGCATTGAAGGACATGTCCTGGTCAAAAATGACTCCAAGGTTCCTCACAGCATTACTGGAGGCCAAGGTAATGCCATCCAGAGTAAGAATCTGCTTAGATACCATATTTCTAAGATTTTCGGGCCGAGTACAATAACCTCAGTTTTATCTGAATTAAGAAGCGGAAAGTTAGCGGCCATCCAGGTCTTTATGTCTTTAAGACATTCCTGCAGTTTAACTAATTGGTGTGTGTTATCTGGCTTCATGGATAGATAGAGTTGGGTGCCATCTGCATAGCAGTGAAAATGTATGCTATGTCTTCTAATGATACTGCCTAAGGCAGGGGTGTCCAAACTTTTTTCACTGAGGGCCACATACATACAAATATAGGAGGGGCTGGGCCACTTACTAGAAATTAGGTATAAAACCTTAACTGTAGCGTATTAAAGTTAGAAAAATCATTTAAAATTGGTCAAATGTGTTATATTGTTGCATATAATTAAAGACAAAACTGCCTTCATCACAGCTCTCCATAAATGGATCTTTATTGATTTATTCAGAACAAAGCTTTGGTAGCTCATTCTCAGAACAGCAGCAGATTTCTTCTTGGACAGAAGATTTACAGCACAGAGAAAAAACAATAAAGGGGAAAATGGGACGGGTATATTTCAAGCTTGTTATTTAAGTTCTTAGGCTTAGCAACACACCTATTAATGTTCGTTTGAAACGGTTATCAACATTTACAGACTGAACTGGACTTAATAACAGGAGTGCATATAATTTTAGTAAATTATTCTGGTGAGTATCAGCTGCGCTAGGTATGTAAATCGGGCCATCCAGCCGCGGTGCTGATCGTACGCCACTCGTGCCAAAAATCCAGACAAATGTCACTTGATCAAGGAGCAGATCTGCATCAGATGAGATCAGCTGACTTTGCGTGTGCGTGCGCTGTGCACAGCGGTGTGTACTCTGTGTGTTAACAAGAAAAACGCATATAAGAAAGTGGTGCGTGTTGTGGAAGTTTTCCACTTAAATAAAGCCTGCAGATGAGCGGTGAGCGGTAGCTAACATTCTTTAATCCAAACACACAGAGAACAGAAAACCAAGCTTGTGGAGAGCCTGCATGACCACGGGGCAGGGTCAGCAGAGTCTCACTGAGCCTAGTGTGGCTCTCAGTTAAACAAAAGGCAGTACACAGCTGTTTCACACCTTAAGATTCACACTCCCTTGCTACCTCCCAGAGTCCTTGAAGAGACAAAAGACTGGTCCTCTGGAGTTCCTGTTTCCCCCAACATCCTTACTACACCCCCTACCATTTGTCTTAAGTATGAGTGTCAGACATGTTAAAATCACCAAGGCATTACAATAACGTGATTAATACATAAGTGAAAGAAATTCCATTACATGCGCAAAAGCAGGGTAGTGACAGAATTGATGCACATTATTGATATTTGAAGCATGTGTACCTGCACATTAACACACGGGTACTGTGGAATATATTTTTTACTCACCTAAAGCGCTCGTGCTCTCGTCCACTCCCCGCAAAAAAAATTAGCAGCTGTGCGGTGTCTGTGGCATCGGTGCTCTCATCGCATGCGATGGAGTAAAAATCAAAAGCACAAGCTTTATCAGACAGTTGCAGTTTAATGTTGGCTGACGACTCTTCAATGCGTGGCACAACTGTACTTCTGGACATGCTGACGTTGTTGAAGTCCTGCACTTTTTCCGGGCACATTATTTCGGTGACTTTAACGAGGCCGTGTTTTATGAGGTCTCCATCTGAAAAAGGCTTGCTTTGTCTTACGATGAGTTGGGCGACCTCATAGCTGACTATTGGAGCCTTTCCCTGGACAATTTGAGCACGAAAAAAATACTGTTGCTGACCCTGCAGGATAGCTACCCTTTGCTTTAATTTCTGCTCTCGCTCAGCACCAGTGTAGGATGCATAGGCCTGATGTTTGGTTTCATAAATACGTCGTACATTATACTCTTTCATAACTGCCACAGTTTCAGTGCAGATCAAACAGACACACGTCCCCTTGAATTCTTTTAAGAAATATTCACTCTCCCACCGTGTCTGAAATTTTCTGCATTCACTTTCTACCTTTCGCTTCTTTGGTTCTGCCATGTTTGGTAACTTGGGGGTAAATTTCTTCTGTGATTGTCCTTTTTGGTGGAGCAACTGCCTTGATCAACAGTAGCTCCCCCTGGTGTTAAAACTAAGAAGTGCAATACACTCAAGCAAAAGTTGAAGTGCGGGCCATATTCTATTCTATTTATAAAATTACTTGAGGGCCAATTAAAAATGGACTTTGGACACCCCTGGCCTAAGGGAAGCATGTATAATGTAAACAGAACTGGTCCTGGCACTGAACCCTGTGGAACACCATAATTGACCTTAGTGTGAGAAGAGGACTCTCCATTTACATGCACAAATTGATTGATTGATTGATTGAATGATCATACTTTATTCATCCCGAGGGAAATTGGGTTAAGGCTGCCAGCCGTGCCAGCGCCATCTTACCCTTCCGAACATAGATACATTACACAAACATCACATGGGGAAGATAGGTCAGAGAGGTATAACAATGGAAAATACACAACATGAGGAAAGACAAGGAGAAAAAGGAACTCAGGCAGTTGGTGTCATAAACCACCGCCCCTGTTGTGAACATTGGCATCCTTGAAAGGATGCCAATGTTCACATTTTGGACAGAGAGGACAGATGGTTTGAAAGAGGAGTGAAAGAGCCCATCTATGTCCACTGTAAGGGACCATCTTTGAACAGAGGCGGTGGTTTACGACACCAACTGTCTGCCATCTATAATCCAGTTTTGAGTTCCCTCCCCAAACGCCTTAATGCCCACTCACATCCTGGGCCATCTGACCTCAGGAAATCACATGACAAGGTGGGGCCAGGTTTCACAATGAGCTCACCCGAAACCCTGGCTGATTAGGTCCCACACCCGCTTTCACACCTTGGCGCATGTGATTAGAGCAGAGGTTCCCAAAGTGTGGGGCCCACCCCCTAGGGGGGGGCGCAGAGCCATTGCAGGGGGGCGCGGTATGAAAAGAAAAAAACAAAGAACGCTTGGACACTGCTAGCATAATGGACAGGTTTTTGACGGGTGTTATGACATGCATAGGTTCTTTCTCTTCAGCACCCTCTGCTGGTCATAGTGGGAATACTCACAAGCTTATATTTTGGTGGGGTTTTTCTGTGTTCCTGTGGGTAGAGGAAACAGGAAGCTGGTCGCTTGTTAGCCTGCAGAATATGCTGTTTGTCGCCTTAGATGCTCTTTAAAACATTTCTGCCTTGGAGAGTTATTGCTTGTGAGTATTAATGTACAACATGTTTACAAGTTTATTTGGTGCATTTCTATTACATAGATTTGTTTAGAAACCAATTTCATCTGTTATGTTTATCTTTGAGGAAGCTAAACTCGCTAAGTTGTATTGTGATCACTACTGAGTCGCTGGTGATTACGCATTCTATATAACAGTGTAGTTCATATCCTAGAAGTGTGAGTTAAAAGGAAAATACATCTTGTGACATTTACTTTGTGTTTGTTTTTAGTTTTACGGGAAGAAAAGGATGTCAATCATTGAACTACTGACGAAGTAAAAAGCCTCAAACTTACTTCCGCCTCCTATGTTCATTGAAACCGTTAGCTGTCTGTCAAGTTGGGCAAAGGGACGCACAATAAGGACAGAACAACGGGACTCCCACACAAACGCAAAGCAGGAGATGAAGCATCGCCAAATATGTTTCCAAACCAACTTCCTTCCAAGCCAAAGACTAGAAAATATGGTGAACCATATCTTCCCTTTGGCTTCACCTGCACAAGTGCCAAGGTAGGTCTCCCCTGCAAAATTAGTTTTCCCTGCGTCGGGAGCATCCGCTGGGCTCTCCAAATCACGGCCAAACAGTATCCCACATTCTTGATTTTTAGTTCACAAACACTTCTTGTAATGACTAACTACTCCTGACATTTTGGAGATGTTAGCTCTTTATACAGTAAAGTTACAGTGGGATACAAATAATATCAGGCTGATCCTGGCGTAATTTGTTCCCCCCGGTTCAAATCACGGACTAACAGTATCCCACAGCTGTTTTTGTTTTTGAACCCATTTTGCACAGAGAGGCATTTTTTGTTTTAAATAATCTCCGTTTTCGGTGAATCGCAACGCCGCTTACGTGTGAACGAAAGGCCCAAACGCATAGAAACAGCTGCGTTTTCAAAAATACCCGTGTAGGTATGGACGTAGCATAAAAGAGTTAGTAGTATATTTTATTACTACCTGTAATTTATTGCCATTTATTTGCTTAATTGTTTACTAAATGTTTGAGGTGTGAAATAAACCGCAATGAAGTTTGTAAACAAAATATGGGTGTGTGTGTTTGGAGGATGTGTTTGTGCGGCGGGGGGTTAGGTGGTGGGGGGCGCGAACATTTTTCTTGTAAAACAAAGGGGGGCCTGGCAAAAAAAAGTTTGGGAACCACTGGATTAGAGGATCATCAGGGGGTCCTTTGTCCCTCTTTGGGGGGATACTCCCAGTGGGTTTAAATCTGGGACTCTCGGCCATTTGACCTTAGAACTGAAGAAGCTTCTCGGATGAGAGGTGAAACGTCTTCAAGCAACTTAAACAAGTCCAGATGCTTTTCTTTGCAAACTCCTTTGACTACAATGACCTGGATGACTGAGAACCTTCACAGACATGTATCAGTGTATGTTTATGTGTGTATGTGTCCAGAGTTCAGCTGAGACAGTGTACTTCCCCCTGCCAGGCTAAGTAAACAGTCTTCCAGCCAAATCAGGTGGCCATGCGTAGGATAGGAAGAACAGTCTAAGCACAGTCTGTTATCAGGGTGTTTTTGTTCAGCTTCAGCCTTGAGATCACAGCTGGCACTGAAGTGGTAGCTGCATGAAGTGATGGTGGTTTTTACTTTAGTGCGAACAACTCATGTGAATTTCAAAGCTGTTCTAACAGTCCGAGACTGATCTCTCAATCTCCTGTTGGAGAGCAGTGAGCTTCTCCATGATGTTATCAAACTTACGCTCCGTGATGTTGTCCTTGTGCTCAAAGAGAAGATTCTGAGAAATCATGACCGCAGTGAGCTTCTCCAAGATGTAATCAATTATTTGCTCAGAGGTCTTATTCTGAGTGCTTCTCCAAGATGTAATCAAGTTTTCGCTCGAGGTCTTATTCTGAGTGTTCACGGCAGTCATAAGCTTCTCCAAGATCTTATCCGTGCTGCACTCAGTGAGCCCATTTTGAGAACTCACCACTCATCCCATCAACTCAATCCCAGCGGGCAGCCTTGTGGGGTTTTGAACAGCCGATTCCGCTTTCTTTAATCTTCAATAAGCCAGGGGCAAGCCAGCTCCGATCAGCAAGAACCTTGTTATCATGGTTCCGAATAGGTAGATATCTTCAACACTCAGGCTCACCTGAGCCCAGACTTCTCGTTGAGAAAAGGGAGTCAATTGCATTCAGGGACCAGTTGATCAAATCCATGATTCTTCTTTAGGTTTTAGAGAACAGACTGTGAGAGAGTGTTCCAGGGAAAAGTAATACAAAATACACGAGACTAAACAAGTACACAAGAGGCTAAGCAGGGAAGATAAAGGAGGGAGGAGAGGAGAGGAGAAAAGTGCGACCGCCTTCGCCACGAGCCAAAGAGAAATGGCGTCTATTAGATAGATATGATACAAACCACTGCAGTTCAGTACCTGTAATACCTATAGCGTGCTCTAATTGCGCTAATAGAATATTATGGTCGACAGTATAGAACGCTGCACTAAGGTCTAGCAGGACAAGCACAGAGATGAGTCCACTGTCAGAGGCCATAAGAAGATCATTTGTAACATTCAATAAAGCTGTTTCTGTGCTGTGATGAGCTCTGAAACTTGACTGAAACTCTTCAAATAAGCCATTCCTCTGCAGATGATCTGTAAGCTGTTTGACAACTACTCTTTCAAGGATTTTTGATATGAAAGGAAGGTTGGATATTGGCCTATAATTAGCTAAGTCTACTTAAAAAGCCATCCCTAGTGTTACGGGGTGGTGAGTAAGAGAACCCAGACGCGGACCTCTCGTTAAAGTTGAACAGTGTCTTTATTTACAGTGAAGCCAATCCACAGTTATCCACAGTGCAAAGTCCCTTCAGTGCTCCCCTCGTGTGTCCACACAACTCTCGTGAATAGTGACGTCTCTCCTCTCATCTTTCCGTCTCGCTCGTTTCCTGGAAAAAGGCAAACAGACGCGATTAGCCCCCCTCCGCTAACAAACACTTGTCTTACACTCGCTGAGTTCGAATCGCTACCAGGCTTGGTGGAATCCCAGATAGCAAGGAAACATTGAAACAATGTTGAGTCAATATCAGGCGACGTCATTGAAGCAACGTTGAAGTGTGACGTTGACCCAACGTCACTCTTGCACCCATTTTTAACGTTGAAACAACGTCAATGTTGAATCAATGTTGAAACCTGACATTGATTCGACGTTATATTTTCAAATACTGTTGACATTGAAACAATGTCAGATTCTGATATTGAAACACTGTTGAGCTATGGTGTTAATTTTCCACCTCTTTTGCACAGTTGCTTTTTATTGAAAAAAAACCAAAAAAAACCCAAAAAAGGTCAATAGACATGTATCATTTGCAAAATACTTTATTAAAAGACAAAGTTTCCTATTTACATTTCTATGTTTCACGTCACTTTTTATTATTTACTCCGGGATGGGGATGGATAATGTGCATCCTGCGCGCCACCCATACGATCTGGAGCATATCTGAGCCATTTCTGGACTGCTTAAGCAAAGACCAACTCAGACATAGAGTTCGCTCCTACCTGCTGCGCCAGGCCATCTAGGACAAAAATAGACACACACACACACAAAAAAAAACAAAGACAAAAAAAAAGGGAATTAGAGCACATGAATAAGCTCTTGTTAATTGTCTTCAGCAGGGAGAAAGTATGTAAACTCCTAGGCTGATAAACATGAAAGTCACCAGGCGGAAATCAGCAAACTGCTGCATTTGATTCCCAAAGAGCTATAAGCTGAAAATGTGATATGTCTTAGCATGGTGTGCCGTGTATCCTTTAAAAAAAAAAAAGAAAAGAAAACATGGGGTCCTCGGGCTGTACAAAGTGTACAACCCGAGGACAAAACAAGCCGAAGACCAAAGACTCCATCTCCAGATTAACCGGACATGAAAGTCTTGTTATTAAGAAAGACAAAGTAATATAGCAAAAAAAAAAACATAGGAAATGTGAAACGCACCCAGCACATCAATTGATCCCTTTATTGTTCACTTTAGGCTCATAAAACTACAATAAATGTTCAAACTTACCAAATATGCATCTGCACAGCGCTGTCTCTTTAAATGCCCTTTTTTGCTTTGTCTGGTCCTTGGTTTTTTTTCCCCTGCCCAGTTGAGTACAGAGGCCAGCTCCTTTGTAATGGCATAAACCATTACACGGCGGACTCGCACCTCCAGTGTGGTCCAGCAGCACCAATCAACGCAAAGCGTCTCACCTATAGACACATTTTAAGAGATGGAATTAGCGTGTCTCATGTCTTAAATGTGTATGCAAGTGCTTGTGTGTTTACTTCATGTAATTGATGATAGAAACATGTCATTTAGTTTTCCCTAAAGCCTGATTTTCAAGTCATACAAAGAATAAACCAAAGTATTGGCAGTACAATGTATTTCTATTCCCTGTTGTTGGATATTCATTTGTTAGTTCTTGTAACTGCTAAAAGTGTTTACTAGTTTTTGCCTGTCACATATATTTGTTATACCATGTAAACTGTGAAATTCCAAGATTTTCAAACTTGCCTTGTAATAGTGGCCTCACAGAGTCTCTGGAATCTGCAGGAAAAAAAAAAAAAAAAAAAATCACAACAAGATGACATTTAGGAGTATAAATTGGGTTTTTTTTTTTTTTAGATAAGAGTACAATGACATTGTGATGCAGCTTTAAAACTTTTTTTAAAAGCATACCATCTATAGGGAAGACATCAGACTGCATGCTGGCGAGATCGCAAAGCTGTGTCGGTTTGTGCCGGAGTGGCGAAAGGTGCCGGAAGCTGGGTGGGGCATTATGATGGTTGCTATCAGTGGGCTGGGGGGCAGACTGGAGTGATGAGGGCTGTTTAGAAAAAGATAATTTTTTAAGTATTTAAGAATACAGACAACTTGTCAAAAAAGTTTCCTCGTGTCAGACACAGATATGTACAAAGACACTAGACAGTATTTTATTACCTGGTATTTTCACTCGAGGGGCCTGGGGAAACCGTTTTTTTGTAGGCTGCTCATCCTCTGAGTCCGTATATGTGTACAGGGGATTTGGTCTAAAGAAAAGAAATTAAAAACGGTCTTAAGTAATTGTAAATATGCTTTTGGTATATTGTTTCCTAAAGTTAGTTTGATTTCTAACAACACACACAGGAAACAGAGACGTGCAAGAAGGTACAGTATACAATGAATTTTTGAAGTGCACAAGTGTACACGACTTTGCATTTTTAAAAAGTTTACAAACTTCCACTTTTTGGACTATATTATGTGGTGATATTGCAGTATGCAAGCACCACAGATATGTATAAAAGACAAGATCATAAATTCTTAACAATCAAAGATATGTTTGTGAATAACGGGGTTTTACTTGTGCTTTCTTTTAAGACTGGTCTGGGTTTCTTCTTCGGACTGAAGGTCAGACGTATCACAGCGTTCACGTGGATATCTCTGACGACTGCGTTCTGCTTCGTGAAATGTGCCTGGAAATACAAACACAATGTACGGCCAGACATAAATTACGTGTGGACAAAAGGTGCAAACGCATAGAAAAATCAGCGTTTTCAAAAATACGCTGGTACGTGTGGACGTAGCCTTATTCATTATACAAGGCACAAACGGAAAGTCATGTACGCGTGCAACGTAAAGTTAGGTCAGCGTGCAACGTACAGTCACATGGGCATTCAAACTGAGTCTAAAGTTTTCGTGTGCGAATTGAAACGAGTGCTCTCCAATCATCAAAAGTAACAAAGTCATTGAACACGTTTATACAGTTAACTTTACGTTTATCAATCATATATCACAGATTTAGAATTTTTTGTAGTACTAAGCAACTACAGAGCGAAAGTCTGGGTCAAGCGCCGAGGCCACGGCAAGAACAAAGGAAAACTCGAAGCGTTAAAGCTAGCTTTGTAAGGGAATATAACGAAGAAATTATGAAACGAAAATCTTTTCTTTGTTGATATACTTTGTTCGCAGTGCAGTTTATTTGTTGCCGGATTGTAAGAAGTAGACACAATTTCGGGCTCGTAAATAACAGTAAAAAACTTGTTAATGTACAACATTAACGAGTTTTTTTTACTGTTATTCAAATGCAAACATGGAAATAACGAGTAGGAAAAAAAATCATTCATTCTTACCTTATACTAATCGTGGTGCAGGCCAGTGCAGTGCATGACCTGATGCCTCCTCCGGTCAATTCCGCTGAGAGTAAATCAAATGTCCCGCTCTACTGTAGAAGACAATGAATACCTGGGGGGATGTACCAATGTGAGAGGGGTGCTGCGGAATAGTCCAAGTGATCGCTGCTTTAATTTCCCGGTCAACTATACAAATTGCACGTAGACATGATTTTTTTTAAAGCTGGTGAACTAGACCAAGTCATTGATAACAAATGAACAATAAATCTACTTTCTCTGGTACTTTATACCCGATCAGTTGCAGTGCAATTTAATGCTCAACTACAAATCGATGGTTTTTGATGGTGACCGGAGCCGAATGATCGTCAACTATAAATAGACGTTTTCTCCACGTTGTTGTTGTCACCTGGTCGACTACAAATAGATCAAATATCAATGACAAAAAAACAACGGTGAATCAACATCGTTACAACGTCTCTATAGTAAGACCGTCGGTTTACCACAGTATTTCAATGTTGTTACAACATTGGCATTTCAACCCCGACCATATACGACGGTTCGGATGAAAAATCAACATAGATTCAATGTCGTCTTGCTATCTGGGATACTCCAGCGCTGTCTGTCACTCAGCCACACCATTAAATAGCTCTGCCAACGATGGTGGAAGATTGGCAGCAGCTGGCGAGGAATCAGTCGCAGGTGGGACAGCTCAGAGTGGCAGCACTTCCGGGTCGGAGATCTCCCGTTGCTACGCAACCGCGTAACAACTGCAGCGGAGCCGGAGACAAAAACAGAGCGAGAGAACAAACACACACATACACACAGGTCGCCGGTCGGGGCACCGTCGGACCTGACACCTAGACCCAGCAAAGGTTTAACTACAGCCAGCTTGAAGGCCGATTATTAGAGATAGGTTGACCATATTTAAGATTGAAGCATTAATTAATGGCTGGAATTCTCTGAGCAGTTTTGTAAGAATGGGGTCTAAAAGACACGTTGATGGTTTGGAGGAAGTAATTATTGAAGTTAACTCAGAAAGATCAACTGGAGAAATCAATGGTACTAAAAGAAGCTGTAGATAATATTACATCTGTAGGATCATTATTGGTAATTTTTTTTCTCTAATGATTACAATTTTATTTGTGAAGAAGTTCATGAAGTCTTTACTAGTTAGCGTTAAAGGGATGGTTGGGTCAATAGAGCTCTGACCTTTTGTCAGCCTGGCTACAGTGCTGACACTTGGTGTTCGCTCGCTTTGTGGTAGAGTATCACTTCCTGTTCCTGCTCAAACACAGTGGTGTTTCTAAGTAGCTTTTCTGCAATTTAATTTAAATCTTTTGATACATCCCTTTTTCATAGTATAATCTTAACGTGCTTCATCTGAATCACCCTTTCTGTGTACTCACTACCTAATTTATAGCCAAAGTATTCACTCACTGTCTCTTTACTGTTTTGCTAGCTTACCTTAGCTCGTAGCCGACTCGTTAGCACCATGGCTACTTCACCTGTCCCTCCTGCACTTTCCTGCTCATTGTGTCAGATGTTTAGTTACTCCTCGGCCTCCTTTAGCAGTAATGATACCTGTAACAAATGTAGCATATTTGCAGCTCTGGAGGCCAGGATTACTGAATTGGAAACTCGGCTTCGCACCCTTCATTCACCTGTAGCTAGCCAGGCCCCTGTAGCTGGTGCAGCCGAAGATAGCGTAGGCCCCGCTAGCTGTTCCCCGGCAGACCCCAAGCAGCTGGGGAAAGAGGGCGGCTGGGTGACGGTGAGGAGGAAGCATAGTCCTAAACAGAAGCCCCAGGTACACCACCAACCTGTTCATGTGTCTAACCGTTTTTCCCCACTCGGCGACACACCCGCCGGGGGTCAAACTCTGGTAATTGGTGATTCTGTTCTCAGACATGTGAAGCTAGAGACACCAGCAACCATAGTCAATTGTCTTCCAGGGGCCAGAGCAGGCGACATTGAAGGAAATTTAAAACTGCTGGCTAAGGGTAAACGTAAATACAGTAAGATCATAATTCACGTCGGCAGTAATGACACCCGGTTACGCCAATCGGAGGTCACTAAAATCAATATTGAATCGGTGTGTAACTTTGCCAAAACAATGTCGGACTCTGTAGTTTTCTCTGGTCCCCTCCCCAATCAGACCAGGAGTGACATGTTTAGCCGCATGTTCTCCTTAAATTGCTGGCTGTCTGAGTGGTGTCCCAGAAACGATGTGGGCTTCATAGATAATTGGCAAACCTTCTGGAGGAAACCTGGTCTTGTTAGGAGAGACGGCATCCATCCCAATTTGGATGGAGCAGCTCTCATTTCTAGAAATATGGATGAATTTATTAAACCCCCCAAAATATGACTATCCAGAGTTGGGACCAGGAAGCAGAGTTGCAGTCTTACACGCCTCTCTGCAGCTTCTCTCCTCCTGCTACCCCCCAGAAAACCCATCACCATTGAGACTGTGTCAGCTCCCAAAAAGACAAAAAACAAACCAAAAACCAGCAATAAACAACTTAAACATAAAAAATCACAAAGAAAGAACAATACAGTATCCACATCTGAACGAAAGAGTAAAACAGTGAAATGTGGATTATTAAATATTAGGTCTCTCTCCTCCAAGTTTCTGTTAGTACATGACTTAATAATTGATCAACAAATCAATTTACTCTGCCTTACAGAAACCTGGTTGCAGCAGGATGAGTATGTTAGTTTAAATGAATCAACACCCCCGAGTCATTCTAACTACCAGAAATCTCGAAGCACAGGCCGAGGGGGCGGTGTGGCAGCAATTTTTCACACCAGTCTATTAATTAACGAAAGACCAAGACAGACTTTTAATTCATTTGAAAGCCTGATGCTTAGCCTCGTCCACCCCAGCTGTAAAACTCAGAAACCAGTCTTACTTGTTATCATCTATCGTCCACCTGGGCCTTACACAGAGTTTCTCTCTGATTTCTCAGACTTTTTATCTGATTTAGTGCTCAGCTCAGATAAAATAATTATTGTGGGTGATTTTAACATCCATGTAGATGCTAAAAATGACAGCCTCAACATCGCATTTAATCTGTTATTAGACTCAATTGGCTTCTCTCAAAATGTAAAAGAACGCACCCACCACTTTAATCACACTCTAGATCTTGTTTTAACATATGGCATAGAAACTGAATACTTAACAGTGTTTCCTGAAAACCCTCTGCTGTCTGATCATTTCCTGATAACGTTTACATTTACAATAATTGATTACACAGCAGTGGAGAGTAGACTTTATCAAAGTAGATGTCTTTTTGAAAGTGCTGTAACTATGTTTAAGAATATAATCCACCCACTGTTATCATCTTCAATGCCTTGTACCAACATAGAGCAGAGCAGCTATCTCAACACTACTCCAACAGAGGTCGATTATTTTGTTAATAATTTTACCTCCTCACTACGTACGACTCTGGATACTGTAGCTCCTGTGAAAACTAAGGCCTCAAATTTAGAGGATCATCATTTAGCCTGGAGAAATAGTTTGCTGCTTTATAAGAAAGCCCTCCGCAGAGCCAGAACATCTTACTATTCGTCACTGATTGAAGAAAATAAGAACAACCCCAGGTTTCTCTTCAGCACTGTAGCCAGGCTGACAAAAAGTCAGAGCTCTACTGAACCAACAATCCCTTTAACGTTAACTAGTAATGACTTCATGAACTTCTTCACAAATAAAATTTTTATCATTAGAGAAAAAATTACCAATAATCATCCCACAGATGTAATATTATCTACAGCTACTTTTAGTACCATCGATGTTAAGTTAGACTCTTTTTCTCCAATTGATCTTTCTGAGTTAACTTCAATAATTACTTCCTCCAAACCATCAACGTGTCTTTTAGACCCCATTCCTACAAAACTGCTCAAAGAAGTCCAGCCATTAATTAATTCTTCGATCTTTAATATGATCAACCTATCTCTAATAATCGGCTATGTACCACAGGCCTTCAAGGTGGCTGTAGTTAAACCTTTACTTAAAAAGCCATCTCTAGACCCAGCTGTCTTAGCTAATTATAGGCCAATCTCCAACCTTCCTTTCATATCAAAAATCCTTGAAAGAGTAGTTGTCAAACAGCTAACAGATCATCTGCAGAGGAATGGCTTATTTGAAGCATTTCAGTCAGGTTCCAGAGCTCATCACAGCACAGAAACAGCTTTAGTGAAGGTTACAAATGATCTTCTTATGGCCTCTGACAGTGGACTCATCTCTGTGCTTGTCCTGCTAGACCTCAGTGCTGCATTCGATACTGTTGACCATAATATCCTATTAGAGCGATTAGAACATGCTGTAGGTATTACAGGTAAATGGTAAATGGTAAATGGCCTGTATTTGTATAGCGCTTTTACTAGCCCCGCCTAAGGACCCAATTTGTTCAAGTAAATGGAGAGTCCTCTTCACACACTAAGGTCAATTATGGTGTTCCACAGGGTTCAGTGCTAGGACCAGTTCTATTTACGTTATACATGCTTCCCTTAGGCAGCATCATTAGAAGACATAGCATAAATTTTCACTGCTATGCAGATGACACGCAGCTCTATCTATCCATGAAGCCAGGTAACACACACCAATTAGTTAAACTGCAGGAATGTCTTAAAGACATAAAGACCTGGATGGCCGCTAACTTTCTGCTTCTTAATTCAGATAAAACTGAGGTTATTGTACTCGGCCCGAAAATCTTAGAAATATGGTATCTAAGCAGATTCTTACTCTGGATGGCATTACCTTGGCCTCCAGTAATGCTGTGAGGAACCTTGGAGTCATTTTTGACCAGGACATGTCCTTCAATGCACATATTAAACAAATATGTAAAACTGCTTTCTTCCATTTGCGCAACATCTCTAAAATTAGAAATATCCTGTCTCAGAGTGATGCTGAAAAACTAGTTCATGCATTTATTACTTCCAGGCTGGTCTACTGTAATTCTTTATTATCAGGATGTCCTACAAACTCGCTGAAAAGCCTTCAGCTGATCCAAAATGCTGCAGCAAGGGTACTGACAGGGACTAGAAAGAGAGAGCATATTTCTCCTGTTTTGGCTTCCCTTCATTGGCTTCCTGTTAAATCCAGAATTGAATTCAAAATCCTGCTCCTCACATACAAGGTCTTAAATAATCAGGCCCCATCTTATCTTAATGACCTTGTAGTACCATATCACCCTATTAGAGCACTTCGCTCTCGCACTGCAGGCTTACTTGTTGTTCCTAGAGTATTTAAAAGTAGAATGGGAGGCAGAGCCTTCAGTTTTCAGGCCCCTCTTCTGCGGAACCAGCTTCCAGTTTGGATTCGGGAGACAGACACTATCTCTACTTTCAAGATTAGGCTTAAAACTTTCCTTTTTGCTAAAGCATATAGTTAGGGCTGGACCAGGTGACCCTGAATCCTCCCTTAGTTATGCTGCAATAGACGTAGGCTGCCGGGGATTCCCATGATGCATTGAGTTTTTCCCTTCCAGTCAACTTTCTCACTCACTATGTGTTAATAGACCTCTCTGCATTGAATCATATCTGTTATTAATCTCTGTCTCTCTTCCACAGCATGTCTTTCATCCTGTTTTCCTTTTTTCACCCCAACCGGTCGCAGCAGATGGCCGCCCCCCCCTGAGCCTGGCTCTGCCGGAGGTTTCTTCCTGTTAAAAGGGAGTTTTTCCTTCCCACTGTCGCCAAAGTTCTTGCTCATAAGGGGTCATGTGATTGTTGGGTTTTTCTCTGTATTCATTATTGTGCTATCTACTGTACAATATAAAGCGCCTTGAGGCGACTTTTGTTGTGATTTGGCGCTATATAAATAAATTGAATTGAATTGAATTGAATTGAATTGAATTGAATTGAATAGAAACCTGGGGTTGTTCTTATTTTCTTCAATAAGTAAGATGTTCTGGCTTTGCGGATGGCTTTCTTATAAAGCAACAAACTATTTCTCCAGGCTAAATGATGATCTTCTAAATTTGTGACACGCCATTTCCTCTCCAGATTACGAGTTATCTGCTTCTGGCTACGTGTTTGAGAATTATACTACAGAGTCAGGTACTTCGGATTTGAGGCCTTAGTTTTCACCGGAGCTACAGCATCCAGAGTCGTACGTAGTGAGGAGGTAAAATTATTAACAAGATAATCGACCTCTGTTGGAGTAGCGCTCAGGTAGCTGCTCTGCTCTATGGCATTGAAGATGTAACAGTCGATGGATTACATTCTTAAACTTAGTTACAGCACTTTCAGAAAGACATCTACTGTGATAAACTCTACTCTCCACTGCTGTGTAATCAATTATTGTAAATTTAAATGTTATCAGAAAATGATCAGACAGGAGAGGGTTTTCAGGAAACACTGTTCAGTTTGTATGCCATATGTTAAAACAAGATCTAGAGTGTGATTAAAGTGGTGGGTGGGTTCTTTTACATTTTGAGAGAAGCCAATTGAGTCTAATAACAGATTAAATGCGATGTTGAGGCTGTCATTTTTAGCATCTACATGGATGTTAAAATCACCCACAATAATTATTTTATCTGAGCTGAGCACTAAATCAGATAAAAAGTCTGAGAAATCAGAGAGAAACTCTGTGTAAGGCCCAGGTAGGCGATATATGATAACAAGTAAGACTGGTTTCTGAGTTTTACAGCTGGGGTGGACAAGGCTAAGCATCAGGCTTTCAAATGAATTAAAAGTCTGTCTTGGTCTTTTGTTAATTAATAGGCTGGTGTGAAAATTGCTGCTACACCGCCTGTGCTTTGAGATTTCTGGTAGTTAGAATGACATGGGGGTGCTGATTCATTTAAACTAACATAATCATCTGGCTGCAACCAGCTTTCTGTAAGGCAGAGTAAATCAATTTGTTGATCAATTATTAAGTCATGTACTAAGAGAGACTTGGAGGAGATCGACCTAATATTTAATAATCCACATTTCACTGTTTTACTCTTTGGTTCAGATGTGGATACTGTATTGTTCTTTCTTTGTGATTTTTTTATGTTTAAGTTGTTTGTTGCTGGTTTTTAGTTTGTTTTTTGTCTGTTTGGGAGCTGATACAGTCTCAGTGGAAATGGGTTTTTGGGGGGGTAGCAGGAGGAGAGAAGCTGCAGAGAGGCGTGTAAGACTGCAACTGCAAGTAATAATAAGACGGTTGCATCTCTCTCTCCACCTTCATTCCTACTTCGACTTGAAGTATCTTCATTTTCATTTTATGCTCCTCCTTTATATTCTTCTACTTTCTCATGAAATTCAATAGCCAGTTTTTCATGGATTGTGAGCAATGTTCCCTCTAAGCTGCGCACATGCGCAATTGCGTACTGCTGGCACGGTCTCAGCACACAAAAAAATCTGTGTTGCCCACAAAAAAATCTAACCTGAATTGAAATTAAAATTAAAACTTTAACAATTCCGTTTTGCCTTGTTAGTCAGTAAGTGACTTGCTGCTCCCGTATGGGATTAGAATGATGCCACCTTATCCCATAGTCCAGCCAATCACGTGATTCACATGCGTATATACGCAGTTAATCGACGTTGTTGACAGGCTATGACAGCGTCTTTATGTGCCGACACCAGTGTTTTAGCTAGCAAAGCGGCGTGGCTGATGAGGAGTCAGGTTAATAACGTGTACAACCATTGGAGCTGTGAGCAGGTCAGACAGAATGACTGACGGAAAAAGTGTGGACTATATACCAGTTTTCAAATTGTGTTGATAGGCCACGTAAAACCAGAGTTATTATAAAAATATATGCAATGTTTGGTTTTCTTCCTGAATACTATCGTTGTTTATATTTACAGTGGGAAGAAACGGTAACAATGGTGTTTTATAAGGAAAACGCTTAAAAGCACTCTCCGCCTGTGAGCCAAAACCAAAAAAACCCCCACCCTTTCCTATTGGTCGAAAAATGCACCATGTCGACAGATCAAAAAAATGATATGGCAAAATGCCATTTATTGTTTAGGGAAGCAGAAGCTTTAGGAGTGACAGCGGTGTTTTGAGATGTGAGAGACTTGCGACATTTAGCGCAAATCTTGTGTAGTTAGTGTGTAGTGTAGTCAATAGTTTTGTTGTGTGTGTCAGAACAATGATGCGACTGCTGAATGTTACAGGTGTTACAGTAGTGATACATCTCCTGTTGTCAGGCCTGCAGGTTATCAGGCTGTTGTTTTTCTTTATCTCATAGTGGAAGAAAATTATTTTTTGGAGTGGCACAAATAATTTGTGTGGCATCAAATTTGATGCAGAACACCCGATTGTTCTGTAAATGTTTTGAAATGTTTGTTTAGAAAACGCCTTGGCTGCATTTTTAGCTAAACAGCTGCAAAAAACTTTGTTTGCAAAACTCAGTAACTTTTTTGAAGAAGTAACTATATAATTAATTGCCCAGCATTGCTCATTATATACTTTATTTTGCAGACAGAGAGTTAACTTGGATGGATTTGATGCTGGCGTGACCAAAGTGCACACGTCTGCTGTCCGCTCAGGGAGTTTGTGTGTTCGCTCAGACACGTGAAAAATTAGAGTGAACATTGATTGTGAGTTTTCTGTTGTGTGAGCAGAGCTGGAAAACATAGCTTCAAAGGATGTGTAGGGTAAATTGCCTTGCAACTCTGCAGTTCTGATTATTCTATCTGTCAGCCAGCACCCATTCCTGTGCCAGCTCCCAGGGCAAGGGCAGCTGAGACCCACTCTACTCCTCAGTGTTAGGGAGTAACGGAATACATGTACCGGCGTTATATATTTAAAATGCAAAATATAAGTAACAGTATTCCGTTACAGTTACAGTTGAAAAAGGTGGTATTACAGATGTTACGTCCCCACAATGAATGTCTAGGGGTGTGTGTGGGGACTGGTAACAAATGGGTCCAGAACAGAATTAAAGGAGAACAGACAGAGGTATTTAATAAATAAAATAGTTTGTATTATAGAGAACCTTAACATAAAGAGCCGGCAATGCCGTTTTACCAATAACACTTGGAAAAGGAAAAAAAAAGTCGCAACAACAAAGAACACAACAACCAAACAAAAAAACTCCACACCATGATGGGGCACTTCCAGGGACCCACAAGCCCACTCTGTCACTAGCAGCAGCTAGCTTTACTGCTGCTGAGGCCCACAAGCCCGGATGATCTGATATCGTCGTGTTGGTGTTGTTCCCAGATCATCATGAAAATGTTGTTCCAGGTTCAACATTGCAAGTGACCAATCACATTGTTGTGACGTTATTCTTTTGCGCACCAAGCCATTCGTGCATTTATGAAATTCCAATGTTGCAAGGACAATATCAATTCTGCTTACCGTTTATTAAAGGGTTAGGGTTAGGATTAGGGTCAGGGTCCGTTGATCGGTGGACAGAGGCGGTTTCTCGCAGCTTACGTACAGTTTTTTGTTTTACGGCGGTTTTTCCCGAAGTCGCAAAAGTATGACGTCACAACATTCTGATTGGTCACTTGCAATGTTGATCCTGGAACAACATTTAGTACGATGTGGGAACAACACCAACACGACGATATCAGATCGTGCCACAAGCCCACACTACTCACGTAAAGCAGCTACACTGTACACTGCTTCCACAACGCCACACCACAGGCAGGACAATTAAACACCCAGAACACAACACGCAGACACAAGAGAAAAACCATCCTCTCACGTCCAGTTCATCCCCAGCTTATATGACCTCAGAGAGGTGATTGCTGACTGGGCCCAAGTGGTAAATGAGAATGAGGCCAATGAACAGCAGCTGTGTCCTGGGGAGAGAGAAGAGTGAGAAAGAGAGGGTGGAGCAAGAGAGGAGGAGGCGGAGAAAGAACACGACACCCACACAAGGGCAGTTTCAGGAGGCCCAACTACGGCCGTAACACAGAATACAATTACTTTGTTGAAATAAATGGATTACACGGCGGTCTTTTCCTGTTTCATAAGGTAGCCTGTCCCCTCTCTATTTTTGGTAATTGCATGCTGGTGGAAACCCAAACAAAACACACATTAAGAGGCTCTAATGACTGTGTCTCAACCTCGCGGCCCATGTCACCCCTACTTGCAGCCCGCATAATGACGTGAAGAAATATTTTTTTTAATTATTATTCAAAAAAATAATTTAATATGAAAGCAATAGGCTGAGTGTTACATAGTCCTAAAGAATGAAGCCCCATTGGCAGTGTAGCCCAGTTATAAGTGAATAATTAAGACTCGACTGTACACTGTGTTCGTGTTTTCCTCTCAAAAAATAAGTTCCGTTGGAGCAGCCTTTCAATGCCTCTCTCTGTCTCTCACTTGCAAAGTTGAATCAGACAACAAAGTAAAGCTAGTTTTCGGCTACGAGCCCGAAACGGAGCCCGACACGGAACCCGACGTATTAGCCAGAGGTCCCTTTACTACGGTTCGGAGCCGCAGACCTGTATTATATAAGCACGGAATAGTTTTCTATAGGAGATTGCCGCAACAAGTGCACCCTTACCTAATGTCCACCATACTGTTACTCATTTTACATTAATTTTTAAAAATCTAGTTGGTATTGGTATGGCCAGTATCCTTCAGTAATAGTAATAAATCACACAGCAATAGTACATTCATGTAGTTGTAAAAAGCTTGATAATATATTTAGTAATCCAAAGTATTCAGAATACATTACTCTCATTGAGTAACGTAATGAAGTACATTACAAAATACATTTTGGGGCATGTATTCTGTAATCTGTAGTGAAATACATTTTAAAAGTAACCTTCCCAACACTGCTACTCCTACACCCATTTCTAGTCCTCGGGTGGGGGGTTGCTGGTGCCCAGAAAGCTCCCGTGCCTGTCTTAGCGCCCAAGGTCCTAGCGGGCAGGATCCAACCTGACCTCCCTAGAGGCTCAGCTGAGGGTTGCCAGCCATTGTCCTCACGCTCTGGAGGCTCGGAAGAGCTTGCCTGTCCACTTGTCAGTCCACCACCTCATCCAGCTTTCCAGGCCCTAGCTCAATCCCTAGTTAAATTAGAAGATCTGTTTCCAGTTCAAGCCCCAGGTGTATTAGCTCAGGCTGAAGCACTGTCACCATCACCTGTTTCTGCACCTGCTGGACCCACCTCTGTTCAGCCAGAGGTTTCCGCACCTGCTGGGCCTGCCTCTCCTCAGCCAGACCTGCTCAGTCGCCATCTTCCACGCAGCCGGCCTCTGGACCTGCTCAGTTTCCGCCGTCGTCTTCTGTTTGGCTGGCCTCCGGATCGACTCCAGCACTACCGCTGGCCACGTAGCCACCCTCCTGAACTGTTTCACATCAGGCACTGGCCACATGGCCGCTCGCCAGAACTGTATTATCTTGGTCTTTGAATATCATGAAATTACGAAATGTTATAACTCTGTAATAATCAATAATCTTATTTCCAAAAAATATGATTATAAAAATATAGCCTTAATATAGTGGGACGATTAAGATGTTTGCGAAATTAAAACTATTGAATAAAAATTCCTGGTCGGGGATGAGTTCCTGCCCCAAGTGGAGGAGTTCAAGTATCTCGGGGTCTTGTTCGCGAGTGATGGGAGAAGGGAGCCGGAGATCGACAGACGGATTGGTGCTGCGGCTGCAGTGATGCGGATGCTGCACCGGTCCGTCGTGGTGAAGAGGGAGCTGAGTGTAAAAGCGAAGCTCTCAATATACCGGTCAATCTACGTCCCTACCTTCACCTATGGCCACGAGCTGTGGGTAGTGACCGAAAGAACGAGATCGAGGATACAAGCAGCAGAAATGAGCTTCCTCCGAAGGGTGGCTGGCCTCTCCCTTAGAGATAGGGTGAGAAGTTCGGCCATCCGGGAGGGGCTCAGAGTAGAGCCGCTGCTCCTCCACATCGAAAGGAGCCAGTTGAGGTGGTTCGGGCATCTGACAAGGATGCCTCCTGGGCGCCTCCTGGGTGAGGTGTTCCGGGCATGTCCCACCGGGAGGAGGCCCCGGGGCAGACCCAGGACACGCTGGAGAGATTATATCTCTCGGCCTGCCTGGGAACGCCTTGGTGTTCCCCCGGATAAGATGGAGGAGGTGGCTGGGGAGAGGGAGGTCTGGGCTTCTCTGCTTAGACTGCTGCCCCCGCGACCCGGCCTCGGAAAAAGCGGATGAAGATGGATGGATGGATGGATGGAATAAAAATTCATAATTTTTTGCTAGTGTTATTTTAAGCTAAAAAATTTTAAAATGCATTTATTGAGACAACTGTTTTGGGGGACGTGTGTGTGTGTGTGTGTGTGTGTGTGTGTGTGTGTGTGTGTGTGTGTGTGTGAAAATTTGAGATGGCATGATACCACTTTTTTATGTCCAATACTAATACTGATATCATGTATTTGGATATCCATCGATACCAATATGAATCCAATATAGTCTATTTTATAATCAATAAAACAGTTTTTTCAATGTTTTAAACAAAACAATAAAGCTAATCTATCATAGCAGACCGTTACAGGAATTAGGCCATAAACTGGGTGAGGGGAGTTGACCCTTTTGTGAGCAGGATGTCAGACAGAAACGCACGCACACACACACAGAATGCAGACACTGATGTTGTTTAGATATGCCTGCTTAGGCATGTCACATGTATTTGTAAATGCATATTTATGAGTGTAACCAATAAAAGCAGCCTGCAGAGGAAGCTAGTTGAAGTAGTTTGGAGGCAGCTACTTCCCTTGCGGCAAGTGCAACAAAGAGCTCTGTGCAATCTCGTTCTTGAGTGAGTGTCTGTTTATCCAGCAGTTTCAGGAATATATCTCTGACATTAGCCTTCTTAGACTGTGAGATTTCCATCAGCAATAGGAGACATTTTAAAGCTGATGTATAACGTAAACCAGCACATACAGAACAATTTTGACTAAGGTTTGACTCATCATCCACTGGAGCAAAAACTGGGTGTCATCAGGGAGTGAACCCTATCCCCACAGATACAGTGGCCATGGAAGGAGTGCTGGTTTCAGCGGGGAGTCAAGGAAGTCATTTACAGTGGCTTGCAAAAGTATTTGGCCCCCTTGAACTTTTCCACATTTTGTCACATTACAGCCACAAACATGAATCAATTTTATTGGAATTCCACGTGAAAGACCAATACAAAGTGGTGTACATGTGAGAAGTGGAATGAAAATCATACATGATTCCAAACATTTTTTACAAATAAATAACTGCAAAGTGGGGTGTGCATAATTATTCAGCCCCGTTTGGTCTGAGTGCAGTCAGTTGCCCATAGACATTGCCTGATGAGTGCTAATGACTAAATAGAGTGCACCTGTGTGTAATCTAATGTCAGTACAAATACAGCTGCTCTGTGACGGCCTCAGAGGTTGTCTAAGAGAATATTGGGAGCAACAACACCATGAAGTCCAAAGAACACACCAGACAGGTCAGGGATAAAGTTATTGAAAAATTTAAAGCAGGCTTAGGCTACAAAAAGATTTTCCAAGCCTTGAACATCCCACGGAGCACTGTTCAAGCGATCATTCAGAAATGGAAGGAGTATGGCACAACTGTAAACCTACCAAGACATGGCCGTCCACCTAAACTCACAGGCCGAACAAGGAGAGCGCGGATCAGAAATGCAGCCAAGAGGCCCATGGTGACTCTGGACAAGCTGCAGAGATCTACAGCTCAGGTGTGGGAATCTGTCCATAGGACAACTATTAGTCGTGCACTACACAAAGTTGGCCTTTATGAAAGAGTGGCAAGAAGAAAGTCATTGTTAAAGAAAACCATAAGAAGTCCCATTTGCAGTTTGCCACAAGCCATGTGGGGGACACAGCAAACATGTGGAAGAAGGTGCTCTGGTCAGATGAGACCAAAATGGAACTTTTTGGCCAAAATGCAAAATGCTATGTGTGGCCAAAAACTAACACTGCACATCACTCTGAAAACACCATCCTCACTGTCAAATATGGTGGTGGCAGCATCATGCTCTGGGGGTGCTTGTCTTCAGCAGGGACAGGGAAGCTGGTCAGAGTTGATACGAAGATAGTTGGAGCCAAATACAGGGCAATCTTGGAAGAAAGCCTCTCGGAGTCTGCAAAAGACTTGAGACTGGGGGGGAGGTTCACCTTCCAGCAGGCCAATGACCCTAAACATAAAACCAGGGCAACAATGGAATGGTTTAAAACAAAACATATCCATGTGTTAGAATGGCCCTGTCAAAGTCCACATCTAAATCCAATCAAGAATCTGTGGCAAAATCTGAAAACTGCTATTCACAAACACTGTCCATCTAATCTGACTGAGCTGGAGCTGTTTTGCAAAGAAGAATAGGCAAGGATTTCAGTCTCTAGATGTGCAAAGCTGGTAGAGACATACCCTAAAAGACTGGCAGCTGTAATTGCAGCAAAAGGTGGTTCTACAAAGTACTGACTCAGGGGGCTGAATAATTACGCACACCCCACTTTTCAGTTGTTTGTAAAAAATGTTTGGAATCATCCATGATTTTCGTTCCACTTCTCACATGTACACCACTTTGTATTGGTCTTTCACGTGGAATTCCAATAAAATTGATTCACTTTTTTGTGGCTGTAATGTGACAAAATGTGGAAAAGTTCAAGGGGGCCGAATACTTTTGCAAGTCCCTGTAGATGTAATGTTTATCCTGAAGTGCTTTTACACCAGGAGGGACCTCCACTGCAACCTTGTCCTTCTGTGGGGAAATGGTCAAACAATTCAATTCAATTCAATTCAATTCAATTTTATTTATATAGCGCCAAATCACAACAAAAGTCGCCTCAAGGCGCTTTATATTGTACAGTAGATAGCACAATAATAAATACAGAGAAAAACCCAACAATCATATGACCCCCTATGAGCAAGCACTTTGGCGACAGTGGGAAGGAAAAACTCCCTTTTAACAGGAAGAAACCTCCGGCAGAACCAGGCTCAGGGAGGGGCGGCCATCTGCTGCGACCGGTTGGGGTGAAAGAAGGAAAACAGGATGAAAGACATGCTGTGGAAGAGAGACAGAGATTAATAACAGATATGATTCGATGCAGAGAGGTCTATTAGCACATAGTGAGTGAGAAAGGTGACTGGAAGGGAAAAACTCAATGCATCATGGGAATCCCCGGCAGTCTACGTCTATTGCAGCATAACTAAGGGAGGATTCAGGGTCACCTGGTCCAGCCCTAACTATATGCTTTAGCAAAAAGGAAAGTTTTAAGCCTAATCTTGAAAGTAGAGATAGTGTCTGTCTCCCGAATCAGAACTGGAAGTTGGTTCCACAGAAGAGGGGCCTGAAAACTGAAGGCTCTGCCTCCCATTCTACTTTTAAATACTCTAGGAACAACAAGTAGGCCTGCAGTGCAAGAGCGAAGTGCTCTAATAGGGTGATATGGTACCACAAGGTCATTAAGATAAGATGGGGCCTGATTATTTAAGACCTTGTATGTGAGGAGCAGGATTTTGAATTCAATTCTGGATTTAACAGGAAGCCAATGAAGGGAAGCCAAAACAGGAGAAATATGCTCTCTCTTTCTAGTCCCTGTCAGTACTCTTGCTGCAGCATTTTGGATTAGCTGAGGGCTTTTCAGCGAGTTTTTAGGACTTCCTGATAATAAAGAATTACAGTAGTCCAGCCTGGAAGTAATAAATGCATGAACTAGTTTTTCAGCATCACTCTGAGACAGGATATTTCTAATTTTAGAGATGTTGCGCAAATGGAAGAAAGCAGTCTTACATATTTGTTTAATATGTGCGTTGAAGGACATGTCCTGGTCAAAAATGACTCCAAGGTTTCTCACAGTGTTACTGGAGGCCAAGGTAATGCCATCCAGAGTAAGAATCTGCTTAGATACCATATTTCTAAGATTTTCAGGGCAGAGTACAATAACCTCAGTTTTATCTGAATTAAGAAGCAGAAAGTTAGTGGCCATCCAGGTCTTTATGTCTTTAAGACATTCCTGCAGTTTAACTAATTGGTGTGTGTTACCTGGCTTCATGGATAGATAGAGTTGGGTGCCATCTGCATAGCAGTGAAAATTTATGCTATGTCTTCTAATGATGTTGCCTAGGGGAAGCATGTATAATGTAAATAGAATTGGTCCTAGCACTGAACCCTGTGGAACACCATAATTGACCTTAGTGTCTGAAGAGGACTCTCCATTTACATGTACAAATTGGAGTCTATTAGATAGATATGATACAAACCACTGCAGTGCAGTACCTGTAATACCTACAGCATGTTCTAATCGCTCTAATAGGATATTATGGTCAACAGTATCGAATGCAGCACTGAGGTCTAGCAGGACAAGCACAGAGATGAGTCCACTGTCAGAGGCCATAAGAAGATCATTTGTAACCTTCACTAAAGCTGTTTCTGTGCTGTGCTGAGCTCTGAAACCTGACTGAAACGCTTCAAATAAGCCATTCCTCTGCAGATGATCAGTTAGCTGCTTGACAACTACTCTTTCAAGGATTTTTGATATGAAAGGAAGGTTGGAGATTGGCCTATAATTAGCTAAGACAGCTGGGTCTAGAGATGGCTTTTTAAGTAAAGGTTTAACTACAGCCACTTGAAGGCCTGTGGTACATAGCCGATTATTAGAGATAGGTTGATCATATTTAAGATCGAAGAATTAATTAATGGCAGGACTTCTTTGAGCAGTTTTGTAGGAATTGGGTCTAAAAGACACGTTGATGGTTTGGAGGAATTAATTATTGAAGTTAACTCAGAAAGATCAATTGGAGAAAAAGAGTCTAACTTAACACTGATGGTACTAAGAGTAGCTGTAGATAATATTACATCTGTGGGATGATTATTGGTAATTTTTTCTCTAATGATAAAAAATTTTATTTGTGAAGAAGTTCATGAAGTCATTACTAGTTAACGTTAAAGGGATGGTTGGCTCAGTAGAGCTCTGACTTTTTGTCAGCCTGGCTACAGTGCTTAAGAGAAACCTGGGGTTGTTCTTATTTTCTTCAATCAGTGACGAATAGTAAGATGTTCTGGCTTTGCGGAGGGCTTTCTTATAAAGCAGCAAACTATTTCTCCAGGCTAAATGATGATCCTCTAAATTTGTGACACGCCATTTCCTCTCCAGCTTACGAGTTATCTGCTTTAGGCTACGTGTTTGAGAATTATACCACGGAGTCAGGGACTTTGGATTTGAGGCCTTAGTTTTCACAGGAGCTACAGTATCCAGAGTCGTACGTAGTGAGGAGGTAAAATTATTAACAAGATAATCGACCTCTGTTGGAGTAGCATTCAGATAGCTGCTCTGCTCTATGTTGGTACAGGGCATTGAAGATGATAACAGTGGGTGGATTATATTCTTAAACTTAGTTACAGCACTTTCAGAAAGACATCTACTTTGATAAAGTCTACTCTCCACTGCTGTGTAATCAATTATTGTAAATGTAAATGTTATCAGGAAATGATCAGACAGCAGAGGGTTTTCAGGAAACACTGTTAAATGTTCAGTTTCTATGCCATATGTTAAAACAAGATCTAGAGTGTGATTAAAGTGGTGGGTGGGTTCTTTTACATTTTGAGAGAAGCCAATTGAGTCTAATAACAGATTAAATGCGATGTTGAGGCTGTCATTTTTAGCATCTACATGGATGTTAAAATCACCCACAATAATTATTTTATCTGAGCTGAGCACTAAATCAGATAAAAAGTCTGAGAAATCAGAGAGAAACTCTGTGTAAGGCCCAGGTAGGCGATATATGATAACAAGTAAGACTGGTTTCTGAGTTTTACAGCTGGGGTGGACAAGGCTAAGCATCAGGCTTTCAAATGAATTAAAAGTCTGTCTTGGTCTTTTGTTAATTAATAGGCTGGTGTGAAAATTGCTGCTACACCGCCTGTGCTTTGAGATTTCTGGTAGTTAGAATGACTCGGGGGTGTTGATTCATTTAAACTAACATACTCATCCTGCTGCAACCAGGTTTCTGTAAGGCAGAGTAAATCGATTTGTTTATCAATTATTAAGTCATGTACTAACAGAGACTTGGAGGAGAGAGACCTAATATTTAATAATCCACATTTCACTGTTTTACTCTTTGGTTCAGATGTGGATACTGTATTGTTCTTTCTTTGTGATTTTTTATGTTTAAGTTGTTTATTGCTGGTTTTTGGTTTGTTTTTTGTCTTTTTGGGAGCTGACACAGTCTCAATGGAGATGGGTTTTCTGGGGGGTAGCAGGAGGAGAGAAGCTGCAGAGAGGCGTGTAAGACTGCAACTCTGCTTCCTGGTCCCAACTCTGGATAGTCATATTTTGGGGGGGTTTAATAAATTGGTCCATATTTCTAGAAATGAGAGCTGCTCCATCCAAAGTGGGATGGATGCCGTCTCTCCTAACAAGACCAGGTTTCCTCCAGAAGGTTTGCCAATTATCTATGAAGCCCACATCGTTTCTGGGACACCACTCAGACAGCCAGCAATTTAAGGAGAACATGCGGCTAAACATGTCACTCCTGGTCTGATTGGGGAGGGGACCAGAGAAAACTACAGAGTCCGACATTGTTTTGGCAAAGTTACACACCGATTCAATATTGATTTTAGTGACCTCCGATTGGCGTAACCGGGTGTCATTACTGCCGACGTGAATTATGATCTTACTGTATTTACGTTTACCCTTAGCCAGCAGTTTTAAATTTCCTTCAATGTCGCCTGCTCTGGCCCCTGGAAGACAATTGACTATGGTTGCCGGTGTCTCTAGCTTCACATGTCTGAGAACAGAATCACCAATTACCAGAGTTTGACCCCCGGCGGGTGTGTCGCCGAGTGGGGAAAAACGGTTAGACACATGAACAGGTTGGTGGTGTACCTGGGGCTTCAGTTTAAGACTATGCTTCCTCCTCACCGTCACCCAGCCGCCCTCTTTCCCCAGCTGCTTGGGGTCTGCCGGGGAACAGCTAGCGGGGCCTACGCTATCTTCGGCTGCACCAGCTACAGGGGCCTGGCTAGCTACGGGTGAATGAAGGGTGCGAAGCCGAGTCTCCAATTCAGTAATCCTGGCCTCCAGAGCTGCAAATATGCTACATTTATTACAGGTATCATTACTGCTAAAGGAGGCCGAGGAGTAACTAAACATCTGACACAATGAGCAGGAAAGTGCAGGAGGGACAGGTGAAGTAGCCATGGTGCTAACGAGTCGGCTACGAGCTAAGCTAAGCTAGCGAAACAGTAAAGAGACAGTGAGTGAATACTTTGGCTATAAATTAGGTAGTGAGTACACAGAAAGGGTGATTCAGATGAAGCACGTTAAGATTATACTATGAAAAAGGGATGGTTCAAAAGATTTAAATTAAATTGCTAAGCAGAAAAGCTACTCAGAAACACCACTGTGTTTGAGCAGGAACAGGAAGTGATACTCTACCACAAAGCGAGCGAACACCAAGTGACACCAAGTGTCACCAAGTGACAGCAATTGTTTCTGGACTTTTGAGATCACACGCCTCAGTAGAAGAAAACTTGAAATGTAACCATTTATACACAAAGGCAAAGATCTAATTTAACTAAAAACATCTAAAAACATATGTGCCTTTATTGTAAAAGAAAATGTCATCACGTTTGATTTACAGTTTTGTTGATATTTGTAATCAATTGTTCTTACCATCGGTGTCTTGAGAGTGATGAAGTCAGTGTAACTGTCACAAGACGGCTGTGTGTAGGCAGGAGAGGACCCAAATGCAAACTCGCAAAGATGAAAAGTAAACTCAAAAGAACACAGCTTTATTGCTGGCGAGGTGATGATACAAATAACAATACAAAACTAAACTGGCAAAAATTAATGCACGAGGAGACAGGGAGAATCACACACAGCTATCAGGGAGGACGCGACACTGACAAAGAGAAATAGAGGGCTTAAATACACTGAGGGATAATGAGGGAAATGAGACACAGACGGAGAACACAACTGGGAGTAGTTAGACTGGATGAGACAAGGGAAATAAAACTAGAAATGCTGACATGAGACAGACCTTCAAAGTAAAACAGGAAACACACCGAATGAACTCTAGACATGTAAACTTAACAGACTGGGGAGACAGAACATAGGGACCTGAAACATGGGACAGAAAGGCAAAGTAGACACAACACGAAACACAGGGAAGCCATCACACAAAATCTAAGAACTAAACCCTTGACAACCATAACTGAAACCTAGGGAAATAACAATAATGAAAACTGTACAACCAAGGACTCAGAACACAAACCATAATATAAAAATACAAGAACTCAAAATGCTGGGTCACAAAGACTCAGGAGAAGCCGTGCTGCTCTCTGGCAGGAAGCACCATGTCCTCCTGTGTTTTAAATGCACTTTAGAACAGCACGCAGCAACACTACATATGAGCGGGCGGAGGGAGGGCCTCCCTGCTACTGCGATACGGGGGCAGTCTGCTGGCCTCCACCCCAGGCCAGCAGATGTAACCCCTTTCCCCAGGGAAAAGGGTTACATCTCCTGGGTCTAGGAGCGGTTTGCCCCTCTGGGGACCTGGGGTGTAAAGTATGCTGGAGGAGTGTGATTGTGTGTACAGTGTCTATTTGTGTCTGTCTCCACGTTGGGTGAGTGCTAAGTATTTGTCTATGTGTGCATGGGGGTGGTAATGCACACTTGGGTCTGTGTGTGCCTGTACGTCTGTGTCTATATGTCAGGTCGGGTCTTAGACGCCACCACTCTGGGGTCATCTCAGGCTCTCAGAGATATTGAGGCCTATCTCCCCTCACCACATTCCCTGCCGGTGGCTGATGCGCTCAGACGTCAGTGCGTTGGTGGTTCTTGGTGTCTGGGGCTGCGCACTCAGGTATGTACCAGCTCACTCCTGGTGGCTGCTTGGTGGGGCCTGGTGCCTGTGGCTCGGTTGGCCTCCTTCCTAGGGGTGGGGGGCCCTCAGGCCTCTGGGCCTGGGGCTTGGTCCTCTCTGGCGTGGCTGGCTGCTGGCAGAGCCCGTGGGGACGTCACTGCAGCCCCCTCTGGGCTCTGCTCCTCGGCTCCTGGGTGACTCCTTGTCTGGGGCTCTCCTCAGCTCTTCCCAGAAGGGTGGCACGGTTGCCCCTCTGATGGTCCTCCTTGAGTTCTCGTACTCTGGGGCCTCTGTATGTCTGGGGCCTGGATCTCCTCCATACCTGCTTCATGCCCTGCGGGACAGGGCTATGGCTCCCCACACCCCCTAGCGGTTGGTGGTTTTAGTTCTTATGTTTTGTTGTATGGCTTCCTCTGTTCCATGTTGTGCTTTCTTGGTGCCTTTCTGTCCTGTGTTTCAGGCCTCTATGTTCTGTCTCCCCAGTCTCTGTTAAGTTTTCATGTCTGGAGTTCTGTTGGTGTGTTTCCTGTTTTACTTTGAAGGTCTGTGACTCATGACAGTGTGTCTAGTTTTTCTTCCCCTGTCTTATTAAGTCTGATTTCTCCCAGTTGTGTTTCCCTCATGTCTCTCATTTCCCTCGTTATCCCTCAGTGTATTTAAGCCTTGAGTTTCTCTTTGTCAGTGTCGCGATCTCCGTCATATGTCTGTGTGTTCTGCCTGCTTAGTTTATTTTGTATCCTCTTAAGTTTATTTAAGTTCTCCTAGTTTACAATAATAAAGCTGCCATTTTGAAATTTATGTTTTCCCTTGACCTTTTGAGTTTTGTTTTGGGTCTTCTTCCTGCCTACCCGCACACGGGGGGAGGCGGTTCTGGAAGGTCTGAGGGGTCCGGAAGGTCCGGGAGGTGTGGGGGGTCTGGAAGGTCCGGGGGTCTGGAGGGTCTTGAGGCGGGTGTGTACTACTTCCAGCGCCCCTCACATGTGGCAGCCCGTTACAGCAGCTCTGCTCTGTGGTTAGAGGAAAGGAGGGGGACTGGCAGTGTTTGTGAATGACAGATGCTGTAACCCTGGGCACTTCACTGTGAAAGAACATCTCTGCAGCACAGACATTGAGCTGTTAGCTGTTAGCATGCGTCCATACCTCCCCAGGGAATTCTCGCATGTTATCGTGATAACAGCATATGTCCCCCCTTCGGCCAACCCAGATGCAGCCGGTGACTCTCTCCACTCTGTGGTCAGCACACTGCAAACGCAATCTCCGAGAGCCCTTCTCATAATATCAGGGGACTTTAATCACTGAACTCCACACTGCCCACCTTCACCCAGTATGTGACTTGCCCCACCAGAGACAATAGAACACTGGATTTGCCGTATGCCAATTCTGAAGAGGCATACAGTTCATCACCTTCCCTCCCCTTGGCAGATCTGATCACAACCTGGTGCTCCTTGTCACTGTGTATGTGCCCTTAGTGAGCAGGGAGCCACCAGTCACCCGCACAGTGCAGAGATGGTCAGAGGAGAGCGAGGAGGCTCTTAAGGATTGTTTTGAGTCTATTGTGTGGGAGGTGACGACCAAGGAGAGGACACCAACAGCCTTGTGACATGCATTACGGACTATATAAACTTCTATGTGGATAACACCATACCTACCAGCACTGTGCGGTGTTTCTCTAACAACAAACCGTGGATTAACCCAGAAATTAAAGCCATCCTCAAGCAGAAGAGGAGGGCCTTCAAATCCAGGGACAAAGAGGAGTTAAAAGGGTGCAGAGAGAGCTGAGAGGACTGAGAAGGAATGGGAAGGACAGCTACAGGCAGAAGATGGAGAACCAGCTTCAACAAAACAACTTTGGTGAAGTCTGGAGAGGCCTCAGAACCATCTCGGGCCACAAAGATCAGAACTCTCTGCCTGGGAGAGATGTGAGGTGGGCAAAGGAACTGAATCATTTCTTTAATAGGTTTGATTCAGCCATGAGGCAGTCTTCAACACTGGCTGCAGACTCACCCACCCCCACTACTGCTGTTTCACCTCTGGCACCTCAGACACTTCACACCTCCTCTACTCATCCCACTCACTCTTCCCCACCCCCAATAACAGCATCCAATACACACTCAACACAAGGCTCCAGCCTGTCTCTCTCAACCACCCAGATTAGGAGGGAACTGAGGAGGATTAAAGCCAAGAAGGCAGCGGGTCCAGATGGCATCAGCTCAAGGGTGGTCAGGTCCTGTGCAAACCAACTGTGTGGGGTGATGGAGCACCTCTTCAACCTGAGCCTGAGGCTGGGGAGAGTCCCACAGCTCTGGAAAACCTCCTGTGTTGTACCAGTGCCAAAGACTTCACGCCCCAAGGACCTCAACTGCTACAGGCCGGTGGCTCTGACATCCCACATGATGACCGTTTGGTTTTGGCTGTTTGGTCTCTCCAATGTAGAGGTCTGGTCTTTGCATTCATAAACTCAGCAAAGAGGCACAGAAAACAAGATGAGACACCATAGGGGGAGGATAAGAAAGACAGGCGCAACAACATTGTCATCCCCTATGTAGCCGGTGTATCAGAAAGACTCAGGAGAGTTTTCTCCAAGCACGACATCCCGGTGCATTTCAGACCCAGCAACACACTTAGACAAAAACTGGTTCACCCGAAAGACAAAACTCCAAAACACAAACTTAACAATGTGGTGTATGCTGTACAGTGTAGCGAGGAATGCCCAGACCTCTACATTGGAGAGACCAAACAGCCACTTCACAAGCGTATGGCACAACATAGAAGAACCACCTCCACAGGACAAGACTCAGCAGTTCATCTGCATCTTAAGGATAAAGGACACTCTTTGAGGATGCCAATGTTCACATTTTGGACAGAGAGGACAGATGGTTTGAAAGAGGAGTGAAAGAAGCCATCTATGTCCACTGTGAGCGACCATCTTTGAACAGAGGCGGTGGTTTACGACAGCGGTCCTCAACCCCCGGGCCTCGGACCGGTACCGGTCCGTGAGTCGTTTGGTACCGGGCCACGAGAGTTGAGGCTCAGGTGTGAAATGTATGGTTTTCAGGGTTTTTATCGGTTTTCAGAGTTATTTTGTTATCGTTTTTATCGTTAACTCGGTTTTCCTGGGTCTTTTCATGTGTGTTATGAATAAATCTTCTTTTTTTCGGTGCCAGTACTAGTTTTATTTTGTTGTATTTATCCGCAATACCTTAAAGGCCGGTCCGTGAAAATATTGTCGGGCATAAACCGGTCCGTGGCGCAATAAAGGTTGGGGACCGCTGGTTTACGACACCAACTGTCTGCCATCTATAATCCAGTTTTGAGTTCCCTCCCCAGACGCCTTAACGCCCACTCACATCCTGGGCCATCTGACCTCAGGAAATCACATGATAAGGTGGGGCCAGGTTTCACAATGAGCTCACCCGAAACCCTGGCTGATTGGGACCCACACCCATTTTCACACCTTGGCTCAGGTGATTAGAGGATCTTCAGGGGGTCCTTTTTTGTCCTTCTTTGGGGGGATACTCCCAGTGGGTTTAAATCTGGGACTGTCCACCATTTGACCTTAGAACTGAAGAAGCTTCTCGGATGAGAGGTGAAACGTCTTCAAGCAACTTAAAGAAGTCTAGACGCTTTTCTTTGCAAGCTCCTTTGACTAATGACCCCAATCACTTCCCTAACAGCAGGATGTCCAAATGCCTTCACTTTACAACAGACTTCCTATGAAGGTGCAATAAAATCTGGGGCCCACTCGTAATTACATTCCACATGCATGCATGCATGCAACTGGTGTCAGGAGTGATCTTACTATACTAAAGTGATATGGTTACATATGTGATTAATACAACAAAAAAGAAATCTACTTCCCCATGGTTTCTGTCTGTGTTCCATGATTGTTCTGTGTTTTCCTCCTGTCTCCCATTCCCTGATTGCTCCCCCTGTGTATTTAAACCCTGTGTTTTCCCTGGTATGTGTTGCAATCTCCCTCATCCCATACGTGTTCCGTCTGTCAGACTGTTTAGTTATTTTGTTATGTTTAGCAATTAAGCTGAGTTGATTGTAAATTTTTTGCCTCCATGAGTCTGCACTTTAGGTCCACCATTCCTGCCTACACACAGTACATGACAAATTGTAGCTTTTAATCATGATGTAAATAGAAGTTTGACTCCAAATAAAAGTGAATGTTCTGTGTGGGGGACTGAATCGAGCTGAAACTGAGAGGAGACCAAACATTCTCTATTGTAGCTCCGAGGCTTTGGAATGATCTTCCTCTTCACATTAGGCAATTGATATCAATGCTGGTTTTAAAATCCAGATTAAAAACTTAGTTTTATTCGCTGGCTTTTGACTCAGTGGGTAACAGATTTTTTTTACTTATATTTTATTATTATTACTATAGTTATTATTTTGTCGTATTTATTATTCTTATTGGATCTCCTATATTTCTGTTGTTCAGCACTTTGGTCGGCCTTGTGTGTTTTTAAAGTGCTATATGAATAAAATTTGATAATGATTATCATGATGATGATGACAGTGGTTTTGGACCCCATACATCACACCCTGTGTCTCCCCAGCTGACTCAGCGCTCTCTCTATTGCTCTCTCTGTCGCTCCCTCTCTCTATCATTCCCAAATAATAAAAATGGTTTCTCTTATTGAACAAAAAGGACATTTATCTGAAACCTCAGGCTTAATAACAGACACAAAATAAATAACAAAATAACACCATGTAAGATTCACCACTGTAAATCACCAGTGTTCTTAGTCAATGGAGGCTTGTAGAGCAACCCCCATACAGGTGTCACATCAAAACCAACTTTACAATGGTCTCTACTAGGCTTTTCATTTTCATCTCTTAACTTTTTGTTTAGAGCCTTAAAGCAACTCTTATACAATACCTTCCCATTCATCGAATCCAGTGGTATTCATAGATATTTCTCCTTCTCCAAAAAAGAGCCTACCTCAGCCTTCAAAGTTCCACACCATTTAAAGGCCAATTCAGTGGGGTGTTATTGATTACCTTGAAGGGTCCAAATCATGGATATTGGGTGTTTTATTATTTAAACACCGAGAAAGTATTTTTAAACAATCACTTACTTTTTGGAGGTCTGAGAGTGAAAGTATGGTGTCACCTGCTTTAATGTAGCTATGTATAGCTATGTACTATAATTTTGCTTGAATGTGGGGTATGTGAAATTGAAAGAAATCACCGTCTAATCAATCGCCTTTCCAACTACGCCCATCCCCCACCCTTCTCTCCCCTATCATGTGACACAGTCATGGACAAACCTGTCTTCTGATTGGCTGCAGTTGATAGCTTATTAAGGTTTTGATGTTTCTGGCCATCCACTTCAAATTACCATCTTCATCAGGCTGGCAATTCATCTCCTGGTAAGAGTTAAAAACAGTTTACTTTTTGTTTAATTTGTGTTTATTTATTTGTTTATGCTTAAGTAATGTTCATTGCTTTATTTTAGCTCCCCCCATTTGATTTTTTTCTGCTACAATTCGTTTTTAGTAATAGATGCTTTTAGCCCACTTTCAGTTTCTCTTTTGTTTAAAGTGTTATTTAGTGTGAAATTTGTGGGCTAAATTTGGAGGTGGAACAATTGAGAAAATCTTGTGTAGGAGAATTTGTCCTTTTCTTTTTTTATATACTGAGAACCCTAAATCAATGGTGTTTTATGTAACAAAACTTGCTGTCATGGGGACAAAGCATCAAATGTTTTACTGTAATGATATCTCTTTATAATAGTCTTTTATCTCGATTACATGACCAAAAAAAGAAATGGCAAATGCAATTTGACATGACTCATGAAGGTAACTGCTTTTAAAAATGTATCAAACTATTGGTTTTTTGCAATGGAAATATCTCATTTGAATTTGAGAAAAAAACAGATCTTGTTTCGACTGTGATATCTTTATTACAATATATTATTATATATTATAATTATATATAATATTCTTATAATACTAATATTAATATATACTCTGAAATCTCTTAGTTTGACAAATACATTGTGATACAAAAATATTGAATTTGAGATGCCTAACCATTTCAGCTCATAGTACAACCCAGACAGTGGAACAAGTGGCTGAAGTGCTGTCATGAATCGTGGTACGATTGCCCGTAGTTTACGGAAGAGGTACTGTGTGGAAAGAAAGTCAGAGGATAGTGGCTTGGGTAAGAAGAGCGTGGAGACCCAGGGTGAAGAAGAGGTGAGTGGGGCGCAGCTAGTTTCAATGTTGTATCGATTAATTGATGTTGCACATTAACTCGCATAGTGTAATCGCAATTACACAATGGAAGGTTAATTCATGAAGAAAATAATCGATTTTCTCTTTGCAGCTACTTAACACTCAGAGTTGACTGATGAATGAAAGTTGATGTAAACAATTATTTGGCAAAGTATTGAGAATTCTAACCTCTTAAGTTCTGTTTGTGTGGAGAAAGACAGTCCAGTAATTTACTTTATATTTCATCATTTAGTGGCACAATTTTTTTTAACATAATGATAAAGAAAACTTGTGCTATTTTGTCATTTTTATTGAGAAGAAAAAGTTACTGTCTATATGCCATCCATCCATCTTCTTGCGCTTATCCTGGGCCAGGTAGCGGGGGCAGCAGCCCAACCAGAGAAGCCCAGACCTCTCTCTCCCAAACCACCTCCTCCAGCTTGTCCGGGGGAACACCGAGGCATTCCCAGGCCAGCTGAGAGTTATAATCTCTCCAGAGTTTCCTGGCCTCCTCCCGGTGAGACACGCCCAGAACACCTCACTCAGAAGGCGCCCAGGAGGCATCCTTATCAGATATCTTAACCACCTCACCTGGCTCCTTTTGACTACAGTTCGTCTTGTAATCGGAAGGTTGCCGGTTCGAACCCCGGCTCCAACAGTCTCGGTCGTTGTGTCCTTGGGCAAGACACTTCACCCGTTGCCTACTGGTGGTGGTCAGAGGGCCCGGTGCCGCCAGCGTCTGGCAGCCTCACCTCTGTCAGTGCGCCCCAGGTGATGGCAAGCTACAATATAACTCTGGAGAGATTATAACTCTCACACCAATGGGTGGATGACTGAATGTACTGTAGTGTAAAGCGCTTTGGTGTCCTTAGGGACTAAGTAAAGCGCTATACAAATACAGGCCATTTACCATTTTACCATTTGATATGAAGGTCTCTACTCGAAACCCTCTTGGATGGCCGAACTTCTTACCCTGTCACTAAAGGAGAGGCCAGCCACCCTTTGGAGGAAGCCCATTTCTGCCAATTGTATCCACAATCTCGTGACTGTAGGTGAAGGTAGAGACGTAGATCGACCAATAATTTGAGAGCTTCGCTTTTACATTCAGGTGTCTCTTCACCAAAAGAGACTGCTACAGCGTCTGCATCACTGCAGCCACAGCACCAATCCATCTGTTGCTCCCCCGCTCCTTTTTCCCATCACTCCTGAACAAGACCCAGAGATACTTAAACTCTTCCACTCGGGGCAAGAACTGGTTCCTGACCCAGAGTGGGCACTCCATGCTGGCATAGACCTTCCCAGGGAGGCTGAGGACTGTGATTCCCCTATAGTTGGAACACACCCTCTGGTCCTCTTTCTTAAAGATGGGAAATCACCACACCGGTTTGCCAGTCCAGAAGTACTGCCCCTGATCTCCACGGAACATTGTAAAGGCGTGTCAACCAAGACAGCCCTACAACATCTAGAGCAGTGATTCTCAAACTGTGAAGAGCAACCTTTCCTTATCGCCAGCGGTCGCAGCTGCTAAAGAGCGCTGGCGGGCTCGTTTCCCTGGTCAGTCATAATGGTGGTACTTCAAGAGCCATATATTTTATGAGGTGGTACTCATTGTGAAAAGTTTGAGAACCACTGATCTAGAGCCTTCAGGAACTTGGGGCAGATCTCATCCATCCCAGGGGCTCTGCCACCAAGGAGTTGTTAAACTGCCTCAGTGACCCCGCCCCGTGAGACTGGCAGGTAATCCCCTTTGTCCCCAGACTTTGCTTCCTCCACGGAACATGTGCCAGTGGAATTAAGGAGGTCCTCGAAGTATTCCTTCCCCCGCCCAACAATTTCCTCTGTCAAAGTCAGCGGTGCTCCACCCACACTATACACAGTGCAGGTAGAACACCGTTTTCCCCTCCTGAGTCGTCTGACAATTTGCCAGAATCTCTTTATGGCAGTTCGAAAGTCCAATAACAAAACACTGCTCGTGTTCAGATTCGGGAGGATGTTGCTCCCAATCACGCCCCTCCAGGTCTCACTGTCATTGCCCATGTGAGCATTGAAGTCTCCCAGTAGAATAACCAGGCAGAGCACCCTCAGGTACCCCACCCAGGGACTCCAAGAAAGCTGGGTACTCTGAACCACCACTCGAGGCATAAGTGCAGATGACGATCAGAACCAGTTCCCAATCCCAGAGGCACAGGGAACAAACCCTCTCTTACACTGGGAGAAACCCCAACATACAGCCAGCAAGCCAAGGGCATACTAGGATACCCACCCCAGCCCATCGCCTCTCACGAGGGGCAACTCCAGACTGAGACAGTCCAGCCCCTCTCCTGGAGACTGGTTCCAGAGCCCAAGTTGTGCGTTGAGGTGAGCCCGACTATATCTAGTCAGTACCTCTCAACCTCACGCACTAACTCAGGCTCCTTCCCCACCAGGGAGGTGATATTCCATGTCCCAATTGCCAGTCTTGGTAGCCGGGGATTGGTTTGCCAGGACCTCCGCTCCTGGCTGCCACCTGGCTCACAATGCACCCGACCCCTACAGTGCCTCCTTCTGGTGGTGGGCCTGCAGGAAGATGGGCCCATGTCCCTTTTTCGGACTGTGCCCAGCCAGGCCCCATGGACTAAGGCATACCAGATGCTTTCCCTCTGGCACCCTCCCCAAGGGTGGCCCCAGTGAGGCCCCAGTGACTCTATCCCATGCAGGGTGAATTGTTCCCTCAATGGTCTTGTCATAGGGGTCTTATATGGTCTTGTCATTGGAGTCTTATATGCCCCTTGAATTTTAAAATTGTCTTTTGATCTTTAGGAGGTGAGTTCCTTGCAAAAAGGAAAGTCAGAGGATAGTGGATTGGGTGAGAAGAGTGTAGAGAATCAGTGTGAAGAAGAGGTGAGTGGGACTAAACTGCTTTCAGTGTGGTATAGATTAATTGGAGTTACACATTAACTCACACAGAATTACACAATGTAAGGTCAAATCATGAAGAAAACAACCTATTCTCTCTGTATGAGTACTTAGTACTCAGGATTCACTGTTGACTAATGAAAGAAAGTTGATACAGTCAATCAGTTGGCAAAGTATTGACAATTCTAACCTCTTAAGTTTTGTTTGTGTGGAGAAAGATAGACCAGCGATTTACTTTATACTTCATAATATAGTGGCCCAAATATTTTGAACATTCTGATAGAGAAAACTTGTGCTATTTGCCATTTTTAGTGAGAAGAAAAAACAAGTTACTGTTTATATGCCCCTTGAATTGTCTTTTAATCTTTAGAATATGAGTTCCTTGCAAAAAGGAAAGTCAGAGGATAGTGGATTGGATGAGAAGAGTGTGGAGACCCAGCATGAAGAAGAGGTGAGTCTGACTAAAATAGTTTTAGTTTTAAATGAATTAATTATATATCAACGCCCATAAAATAACACCAGGTAAGGTGCAATCATGAAGAAAACAATCCCTTTCTGTGTATAATTACTTGAAATTTAAAACATTCTTTTGGGTCTTTAGGAGGAAAGGTTATCAGAGGAAGTGGATTAGATGAGGAGGGACTGTTGCACCCAGATGAAGAAGAGGTAAGTGGGAGTAAACTGGTTTTAATTGTGTATAGATGAGTTGGACAAGTGGATGGCTTGCATACGTTTAACTTGCATGATGTACTCATGATGTACTAAGTATATGTGAGTTAATGTATAAACACCTTGATAAGAAAACTAAACTGCAAATGCCACGATCTATGTTTGTAAGCAGGAGCCCACAGTGACTTCTTTCTGAGGCCCAAAAAAGATGGTGAGAGTGCTATCAGTCTGGTCATTGTGTTGTAGTGGTTCTGATTCAAGTTTCCTGGGTGCATCATTGGCTATAGCAGATGTTTTCTTTAAGCTAGGACTTGGCATAACAGAGTAAAGGAATACGATTTATTATCAGATTATTAGGAAGTGGAGTCTCTTAAGTGTTTTTGGTGTGCATGTGGCTTAACTCACAACAAATTGAAACATAAAAGCAACAATCTTGAGGACCATTTATGGCTTTAACCTCCTAAGACCCAAACTCTTCCACAACATGCATTTTTAATTTCTCTTTGATATTTGGGCATATTTGGGCCCAATGAATGTAAAAACAAAGAATTACCAGATTTGTTTTAACCTTATTTTTGTTTTTAAGGAAAATAAGAGCCACATATGAGGATATTAGTTTAAAATTTTGATACAACAGTAGCAGTATAATGTTCTCTTAAGTGGATATCAGGCCCTAGTAGAGCAAAATTGAGTATTTTGGTCTAAATAATCGAAAATGTGGACGCCAGGTCCTAGGAGGTTAAGTAGATTTAGCTGAATAACCATACACAGATCTTCCCTGTTGTGCAAGACATATTGAGAAGACACTGATTTACATGTGAGCATCTTTGTTATATGGAATGGTCACATGCCCTAAATATGTCTTTACTGTTTCACTTTTGTGTTACAGCCAGAAGACATGGATGTCACAGTTCCAATGGATGACCAGGAAATCCAACTGCCACGTCTGGACAGATGTTCAAAGTGTTTCTGCTTTCATCATTTCAATTTTGTGTTAGAACAAAAAACCTTAAAGGCTGAGTAACAAAAAAGTTCAAGACACCCTTGAAGGAAAAACAAAGTTTGTTATGTTTTTTAAGACTTTGTTTTTTTGTTTTTAAATGAAGCATTTGTTCATATCTGTGTTCTAACTATCAAATAAAATAAAGATATTTCAGATCTGTGGACTTGTGTTTATGAAGAGTAAATAGCAAACTTAAAAATCTTATTTAACAATACTTTAATTTTAGTATTTTTATTCATAATTATTGGTATCTAGAGGAAGTAACTAGTACTTTAAGAAATATCGCCTTCTATGTAAGCATTGGGTCAAAAAAATTGTTCATATTAAGATGCTGGGTCATTCCAAGCACAATAATGGAATGTTGGGTGCTTTCATTTGACTCAACATCTTTTATTTCTTCAAATCTTTCTGAGCTATTGGTTTTCGAAGTTGTTTGCTTCAACCAACATTCAACTACAGTACCCCTTATACCCATAAGTAAGTTCTGTACAGGGATGTTTGGCTTCATACTAAGACACTAGGTGCTACGAACAGCAATAACTGTGGAAGAGAACTTTGCGGCTATGTTGGGTGTAGGAGGTAAAAAACACAAGTTATGAGTGAAAAAAATGGGTGCTATATGAGGACCAATAACACATTGCAAAGATAGACTTAGTGCACAGGTGTCGAACTCCAGGCCTCGAGGGCCAGTGTCCTGCAGGTTTTAGATGTATCCTTGATCCAACACAGCTGATTTAAATGGCTAAATGACCTCCTAAACATGTCTTGATGTTCTCCAGAGGCCTGGTAATGAACTAATAATTTGATTCAGGTGTGTTGGCCCAGGGTGAGCTCTAAAACCTGCAGGACACCGGCCCTTGAGGCCTGGAGTTCGACACCCCTGACTTAGTGGGTTTTTAAAAGTAATTTCATTCTTTATATTTTTATTTATATTTTGTGTGAGTGTGTGTGTTTTTGTGAGAATGTGTTTGTGAGACAGAGTGTGTGTTTGCATGTGTGTGGGTGAGTGCTAAAGAGTTTTGACCTCTGACCTTTCCAGTTTGTAGGGCAAGCCATGCAGATTCTAAGGAGAAGACAGATAAACTGTAGAGTGTAGCCAGATCTGAGAGCCGCTCTCTGATCATGGCCACCGGATGGTTCTGGGATGCAGGTATATCATAGAAGGGTGCTTTTAAATTTCACCAGTTAATCTCTGAGTGTGTGTTTCTATGTTTGTGTGTGTGCGTGTGTGTGAGAGAGAGCATGTGGGTTTCTGTGTCTGCGTGTGTTTGTATGAGAGAGAGTTTTTATTTTTAAAAAATATGTTTATTTCTCATTAGATAATTGACATATTACCACACCCGTGATACTGAAGTGTAACACAAAATCAATCAAAAAAAGCACAATATATCAAAAAATTACATCAACACCTGCCCAAAAACTAGGCGCCCCTCCACCACACTACAGATTGCCTCTCTGTAACCCCAGACCTGAGAAAAAGTTTGTAGGTCTGAGGCTGCCTTATAGAAATTTAATTCTAGCAACAGCCTAGACATCACCATGTTGACAAACACAGGGACTACCTCAACATTCAGCCCTTCTGTCACCTTTCTCTTCCTGCTCATATACACTGCCATTTTTGCCTGTCCTAACAAAAAATCATAAGATGAGTAAATTTAAAACCACAAATAAAAATAGTCAGTGTAAAGGGGAAGTTGTAAAGGGATCTCCACGCTGGTTTGATGTCAGGTGCTAAGGAGAGATGGGTCCTCCACACCGTGTCACTGCATCCATTCAGCTTGCCTTGATCGAGAGTTTTTACCAGCAGCCTATACAAAGTTTTTCCAGAGGACCCTTCCAGGGACACCCCCGCAACATCCACATTATCCAGTAAAGGACCAAAGCAGTTCTTAAAACCAGGAAACAGTTTGATGGAAGGATAAGGATCTAAACGATTTGGAAACAGAGTGCCGTCACAATAACTTGCCAAAAGTGAACACTCAACTCCATCTAACTTGCGTTTCCAATTATCCAAAAGCTGACCAACAATCGGAATACACCTTATCCCAAGCTGTGGAGCAAGGATAAACCTTAGCCAGATTATCCAGCTAATGTCCAACCAACTCTACCACCCTTTTCAGAGAAAAGACTTATGCAGCGTGGAGCTGTCTGGATATAGCTATCTGGATAAAGTAGTCCTCCCCCAGACAGGGTAATCCAGCAAGCTGCCAAACAGTACAGGTTCTTCCAGCAACCAGTACAAAGATTCCACCTGCTGTTGCCTCCCTTCCCTCAGCAGAGCCCATACAGAAAAAACACTCTTGTAAAATGGTGTAAGAAAATATTGTTAAAAAGCAAAACATACTAATGAATGTTTTATGAAAATGGCACATACTTTCAAATCATAACATTAAAAGTTTTATAAAAATCATGTTCTTCAGTGATCATGTTACATGTGTCACTCTTTTAAACACATAATAAGTTTTCATAAAAATTCTTGATCTCTGAAGGCAAGGTGTGATGGACCGAGTTGAAAAACAGGAGGAGTCCCAGGAATTATTAGAAAAAATATAATTTCCATTTATTTAACCCCCACAAACTATATTTACAAAAGTAATAAATGTTGAGCTCATAAAAGAGGTCAAAGAAACAAAACTGAACTCAGGCAAAGACTGCAAACTTAACAAACCAAATGACTGCCCAAACAAACATAATTGACCTAAACATGAAATGACACACAGGGGTATATATAATGGCTGATCAGACCATTGTGACACATGAGGGATAACAAACAAACACAATCATAAATCACAAAACAATGCAGTACATTCTAGTTTGTTAATAAGCTAAATACTAAAAAAGAAAACCAAAAACCCCATTAAACCCTAAACTCAAATATTTAACTAAATACAAATACTTTGTTTTTAAAGTAAAGAAAACACATATTCTCCCCTTTAGCAGGAAGTGGTGGTGTGGTCCAATTATCCCTCTTTTGCATATAATGGTTTCAAACCCTGGCTACCATCTTTTGTCCAGCAACTCCCAGGGATGATGGCAGTAAGAAAGAAAAAGACAAAGGTTAGTCAAAAATCAAAATAATGAAGTGGTGTGAATACATAAGTAAACTAAATGTGCGCGCTTACAAATAGAACAAATGTATCCAAACCAATCAATAAAGTTATTGGAAACTAAAGTGTGTTACTATGTTCAAATGAAGAAATGAAAATACAAAAGTTACTGACTTTAGAGTGTGGCCACGGGTTTGGCCATCACACAAGGGAATCTGCCCATCAGGCCTTTGATTACATCTAGCATATTGAAAAAAAAAAGAGCAGTGTGAAGGAAATTTCTTTTCCATCTAGTGCCTTGCTGGTCGAGGAGCTCATCCACCCTGGGCATTAGGTGGCCATCAAACTGTAACACCTCATTCAGCTTGTGGTAGTCGACACAGAACCATACACATACATCTTTCTTCACAACAAGAACTATGGTGTTACAACATACACTGTGTGACTCTTCTATTACTCCCATCATCAGCATTTCAGCCAATTCCTCCTGGACAATTTTTTGCTTATGCTCAGGTAACTGATAGTGATGCGCTATGAGAAAGGTACTGCGGGGCAGGGGAAGAAGACACCTGCAAAAAGCTTTTGGAACGCAGCAACATCGACTCTCTGGGCCTGTATCAGATGGTCATCACAGTGGAGGGAGGTGGGAATGTTGTATTTTTGCATCTTGGGCCAGAACATTTCTCTTGCACCAGAGACGAGGTTTCTTTCTTCTCTCCATGCTTTAAGGAGATTAAGGTGATATATTTGTGTGGCTCCTCCCCTGTCCAATTGTACCATTTCATAGTCTATGGCCCCCACTCACCCTTGCCACATAGCGAGTAATTTGGAGCTGGAAGAAGGAAAAATTGCCTGAGTCTAGCTCGTCTGTTGTACATGCACTGCTGGTGAAGCAAATTGTCTTGTGACAGTGCAGCTTTGCTCTCAGACAGAACATGCACTGAATCTCAATTTTAGCTGGACTCTGACCTTCCTCCCAGTTTTCTTTAATCAGGTATTAATCAGGAGAAAATCTTGTGGAGGACTAGGGGAACCTCCTGCACTGCAAACCAGAGAAGGTCTAACCAGCAATCCTAATTGCATTCATCTTTATGAATGAACTTACAAATCATCCACTTTAAAGTCTTATTCAGCTGTTCCACAAGCCCATGAGTCTGAAGGTAGTAGATGCCGGTCCAAACAGACTTACTGCCTAATAGTTTGTAGACCTCTTTTAGTAGGAACTTGGAGATGACCTGAAAGAGTGGCTGTGCCACACTCTTTGCAACATGATATTCAGAAGCAGTGCCTCTGCACAAAATTTCTGCAAAATCCACCAGAACTAATTCAAATCAATATCTGTGTTCACTCAGTGAAATGGCCCGTTGAGGCCCATGCCAATACGCTCAAAGGACATCCTTTAATTGTAGTGGGAAGAGAAGTGGCTTTGGAATGGCCCAAAACCATGGTAGCTCCAGTCAATGTTTTGCACATGTCTTGCCCTCATTGTTATCATGAAGCCAGACATCAGTAGATACATCACAGCAGATGCATCTTTCACCCTCTCCTTCCCTTATCTTCCCTGCTTGTGTCTTTGTCCTTGATTGGTCTCGCTAGACTCTAACCCTGGGAGAGCCTCTCATTCTTGTTCTTGTTCTGTGGCACCAGTGTCTGGCAGCCTCGCCTCTGTCAGTGCGCCCCAGAGCGAGTGTGGCTACAGTTTGTGAATGTGTGTATGAATGGGTGGATGACTGAACGTGTAAAGCGCTTTGGGGTCCTTAGGGACTAATTAAAGCGCTATACAAATACAGGCCATTTACCATTTTACCATTTCCAAGACCTAAAGAAGAACTATGGATTTGATCAACTGGTCCCTTATTGCAATTGACACTCTACTCTAGAGGAGAAGCCTGGGTTCAGGAGAACCTGAGTGTGCTGGCTCCCTGCTGGATACATGATGGACGTCACACGTCATGTGCCTAGTGGGACTGTCTATTGAGGACATTGAAGACATCTACCTATTCAGAACTACAATAACGGCGTTCTTGCTGATCAGAGCTGGCTTGGCCATGGCTTATCGGAAATTGAAGAAAGTGGTGACAGCTCTTCAAAACCCCACAAAGCTAGCCACTATGATCAAAAGTCTGGGAAGAGCTGTGAGTACTCAGACTGTTCTTACTGAATGGAATATGGGAAAGATCTTGGAGAAGGTCACAGCTCTTCAACGGGAGATTGATACACCTGGTGACCAGTGATGGACATTAAGAACCACCGTACAATTCAGATGCAGTCTGTTCATCCTAAAACAACATAACCATCATCTTTCATTTCCAATTTTTCGATGCAGGTCAACTGCAAACTACAAATAATGGCATTCATTCATTCATTCTACTGTGACAGTAACAGGTAGGGATGGCACCTATGTTTGGCTTTGCTGCTGCCAGGTGCAGTTTGTCCCGCTCTATTGTGCTGTTTTTCTCTGCTCTGCTGTTTCCACTTTGTATCACTGATGGACTGGCTGCCTTAGTTTATGATCGTCTGAGGCTGTTATCCATCCAGTCTTCACTGATGGCTCAAGATGTCCTATCCTCCTCCTCCTTTGGCATTTTCCATTCTCCACTAGATGATGGATCCTCGTCTGGCGTCCTCAGCGGTCCCCTCAGACTATGGAGAAGGAGAGGGAGAAGAGCAGGTATCCATGTGAAGCTTAGACTTTTCTGGTGGCAGGATCTGGCTGGAAAGCAATGTCGAGGATTTTTTTTTTTTTTTTACTGTGCTCAGAAAAGCTCAATTGAGGGGAATTTGTTTTCTACGTCCTTGCTTGGATACGCAGGCCCCGGCTCTCCAAGACTGTGCTGCCTCAGGAGGGTTTATCCAGACTCTCCTGCTGACTGGCTTTTCATCCCCTCGGTGAGTGGAATTTACAAGCATGAAGGTCAAACCCCGTGTATTTACGTCCCTTAACGCGACCCTCTGCTATAAATGATGCTTCTACCCCGCTGAGCATGGCACATTTTAATGCTCAATCTATGACTAACAAATCGTTCTTGCTAAACAATTTTATATTTTCCAAAAAACTGGATGTTTTATTTCTGACTGAGACCTGGCAGCGCAACTTGGACTATTCGTCCCTCTCTGAACTGTGCCTGGATGGCTATTCCTTCATCAGCCAGCCTGTGGCATTTCAGGGTCGGTTCTCCTCCCGCTCAGTGAAAGTTGGACATTTTCTTTCATTTGAACTATAGCCAGGGTTGGGGAGCAACGGAATACATGTACCATTACATATTTAAAATACAAAAGTGAGTAACTGTATTCTGTTACAGTTACAATTTAAAAAGGTAGTATTCAGAATACAGTTACTTTGTGGAAATAAATGGATTACACACACCAATTAGTTAAACTGCAGGAATGTCTTAAAGACATAAAGACCTGGATGGCCGCTAACTTTCCGCTTCTTAATTCAGATAAAACTGAGGTTATTGTACTCGGCCCGAAAATCTTAGAAATATGGTATCTAAGCAGATTCTTACTCTGGATGGCATTACCTTGGCCTCCAGTAATGCTGTGAGAAACCTTGGAGTCATTTTTGACCAGGACATGTCCTTCAATGCACATATTAAACAAATATGTAAGACTGCTTTCTTCCATTTGCGCAACATCTCTAAAATTAGAAATATCCTGTCTCAGAGTGATGCTGAAAAACTAGTTCATGCATTTATTACTTCCAGGCTGGACTACTGTAATTCTTTATTATCAGGATGTCCTAAAAACTCCCTGAAAAGTCTTCAGTTAATCCAAAATACTGCAGCAAGAGTACTGACAGGGACTAGGAAGAGAGAACATATTTCTCCTGTTTTGGCTTCCCTTCATTGGCTTCCTGTTAAATCCAGAATTGAATTCAAAATCCTGCTCCTCACATACAAGGTCTTAAATAATCAGGCCCCATCTTATCTTAATGACCTTGTGGTACCATATCACCCTATTAGAGCACTTCGCTCTCGCTCTGCAGGACTACTTGCTGTCCCTAGAGTATTTAAAAGTAGAATGGGAGGGAGAGCCTTCAGTTTTCAGGCCCCTCTTCTGTGGAACCAGCTTCCAGTTTGGATTCGGGAGACAGACACTATCTCTACTTTCAAGATTAGGCTTAAAACTTTCCTTTTTGCTAAAGCATATAGTTAGGGCTGGACCAGGTGACCCTGAATCCTTCCTTAGTTATGCTGCAATAGACGTAGGCTGCCGGGGATTCCCATGATGCATTGAGTTTTTCCTTTCCAGCCACTCACTATGTGTTAATAGACCTCTCTGCATCGAATCATATCTGTTATTAATTTCTGTCTCTCTTCCACAGCATGTCTTTCATCCTGTTTTCCTTCTTCACCCCAACCGGTCGCAGCAGATGGCCGCCCCTCCCTGAGCCTGGTTCTGCCGGAGGTTTCTTCCTGTTAAAAGGGAGTTTTTCCCTTTTAACAGGAAGCATCCCTCTGTACAGCCCGTGCTGCTTGTAACTGAACCGGTTGTAGGTTGTCAATGTAAAGTTGTTGATGCACCTCTATTACATCATTAACTGTACAAATGTCCATACCAACATAAGAAAAGCTGTCATGTTCTTCACAGCCCACAAGGAAGGTAGATTTCAGTACAGGAATGATATGAGTTGCAAAGTGACTTGAACCAGCCCAAAGGAAATCATCAACGTGACATGCAAGCACTCCTGTAATCTCAGATTGTTCATTCTGCCAATAGAACACTGCAGGATCAACCTGTGATATTTTACCACCAGTTTTGAGCATAATGTCTTTGACTTTATTGTACCAATAAAGTGAAGCATCTGCAAGTCCATAAACACACTTTTTCAGTTTCCATAGAACATTGTCCTTGCCAGCTTCAGGTGGGGGACGAAGATAAATGTCTCTTGACAGTTCCATTCCCTGCAAGAAGGCAGATTTAATGTCCATTGAATTTACTCTCCACTTGTTTTGACATATCACAGCTAGCACCAGTCTGAGGGACTCAGACGCACATGTTGGAGTCTTTTTGTAGTTCTTTAGTATTTACCTCTTCAAACCCCCGTGCCACAAGTCGAGCCTTTCGGACAACACCATTAGTAGTTTCTTTGAGTGTACAGACCCATCTAGTAGACACACATTTTTGACCCAGGTCTTTCACTTCATCAAACACACCATTACTTTGCCAGCTCTCAATCTCCTGCTGCTTAGCAGAATCAAAGGAAATATCTTTTGTTATGAGTACATCTGTGTTAAGGGATTTTGGGGTTTTTACTATGTTATGCTTAAAAGTACGTTTCATTATCTAAATGTGTTTGCTCTTTTCAGTATTCAGCTTAACCTCTGCAACTCTGTGCAGACTCCTAAATGGGGAAGTTACACAGGAAGCCTGCAGTCCTATTTTCTCTCTTCCTGTATGTGCACTCTGAATAAAGACTCTTCCTTTTTACTGCAGCGGTGCGAGTCTCCCTCGACCGTGTACACGTAAACCTGTCTGAGCCTTTTTATTCCGACCTGGGTTGCAATTCAGGAAAACTCCTGACATTTCTTGGTCCTTCGAGCCGGATGGGATACAGCATTTTTGTGAGATCCCACAGGAAAGCCTCACCGAGTCCTGACGCCGTGAGAAGCCCACGCTGAAGTCTGTCGACAGCTCCTCTCTAGGTAGAGGATATAAAGTCCAGAGACGTAACGTTCGGGTTCTGGCCAGCGTTCTTATAAGTGGTCCACGGCGGTGGGGGTCGATGAGGTTGACCTGAGAGACCGGCAGCAACCAGGTGAATATTAACACTCTGAGACACCTTGCGTAAAACGTTTTAAAATAAAATAGAGCTCGTCTGGGACTGGTAGCTCCCCCATAGTGGGTAAAGTAGGCTCGCCCAGAGAGGCTAGTAGCGTTTAAAATAAAGATTGAGCTCGTCTGGGACTGGTAGCTCCCCCATAGTGGGTAAAGTAGGCTCGCCCAGAGGGGCTGGTAGCGTTTTAAAATAAAGATAGAGCTCGTCAGGGACTGGTAGCTCCCCCATAGTGGGTAAAGGTAGCGCGCGTATAAAAGTACTGTTTTGTTTTGTATTGTTTTATTTTTGTTGGTGGAATAAGTTGATTTTACAGCACAATAAGGAGGCTGAACTATTCCACTATTTTGTTTGCTGTTGGCCACCCAAGTACTGGTGAAAAGAGAGAAACAGGTTGTGTTGACACCGCTTTCAAGAATAGCTTGAAAGTAGAAGGCCGTGTCAACTACCTCTCTCGATTCTCGTGCCAGAGAAGGTGCCGCAGTTGTGTAGTTGTAAAGTGTTAAAAGAATTAAGAGGATTAAAATGGGTAACTCACTGCTGACGAGCAGTGGTTAGAAAAGAAATGTCCAGGTGCCGGACAAATTAGTGCATATAGATGGAGAAATCCAAAGAAAACCTAAATGTCCCACGTGGGAGGGAAAATGCATTGACTAAATTATAAGAAACCCTCCAAGCAGAAATAAATACTGAAAAGGAAGCTAAAAAGAAAACAAAGAGTACACAAGAGTTGTAATATTTTAAAGCATGGAAAGAGGAATGAAGTGGAATAAACAAAAGGTTAAATTAAGGTTAACTTAAAGTAAAGCAGAGCTTATCTAGTGATAAGCATGATAATAGGAGATAATAGGAAGGTTAACAACCTGTAAACTGGTATTAACAATGAAACATAGTTGGCATGACGACCGTGCCTAGAATGAATAGAATGCATGAAACCAGATAATTCACACGAAAATATATCAAATAAAAAGAGAGATGCATAAGGTATATTAAGGCTGTGTCATTGTTCAGCCAAGGAAAAGGAAAATGTCTCCAGCTTGGGAAGGTGTGAAGCTGCAGGTTCACACAGACCCGTGATGGATACATAATAAAATATAAACTAATATACTATTGTATATTAGTAGTAAAGTAGTGTATTGTAATATACTATTGCTGTTATAAAAAAGGAAAAACAATACAATGATAACATTAATAATGACATACTATTAATAAGAAGGGGCACCTCAGTCAGTTATGATGTGAGGTGGAAGATTGTTAAAAGTAGTCTGATTCAAGCTTAAGGTTTGCTCAAACTCAGTACAATGATATAGGAGATGAAGAAAATAAGGAAATAACTACACTAATCAGGTGCATAGAGACACTTGACCTGCTCATAACCCTGTCATCTTAGATGAGACTTTGTTAAGATGAAGACCTATACTAACAACTAATGAGAAGCTGAATTAAATATGTGGACACTACCAAGCTAATGAGGAGCAGTGACGCGCATGGAGATGCTGGTTTTGCTCACTACAATTGTAGTTAGAGTTTGAATTCATTACTGTGGATGTACAGTGAGTGACCTCTATATATCTTGAAAAGCATGTCTGAAATGCTCGTATGAAAGCATATTTTGAGTGATTCTAACTGTGTGAATGCTGTGAGTAGTAGGTTTTGAGTGATTGGGTGTGATTTGTACAAAAATAATAAAACATAAGTAATACTAACACTACAAAGGTTCATAGTAGAGTGAGTGAACAAGTGGAAGTTTGAGTGTGTGTGATGATACCTGATGTCTGAAAGGGCTCCATTCAGGAGTGTGAGCGTGACATAAAGGTGTATTGGTTTTAGATCAAGATTTAGCAGAATTAAAGAGGGTTTATAGACTATGAATACAAAGAGAAACAAAAGAGGTCGATTAGTCTGCAGAAACAGGAAATATGTATATAAATATATATGTGTGCCTGTGGTGTGTCAAGACAGCCCACAGAGAGAAACAGAACTCTATGAATAGACTCTATGAATAGAATGAATAGACAACACATACTCAAATTGTTATATGTGAAATCATTTCTGGAAAGGGTCAGAAGAGATAATTTGAACTTAGAACTCAGTGATATGACGCATGAAGTAAACCTTATGGCAATAAACACTTGCAATGAAGAAAGCAGCTTACACTCAATTAATATGAACGCAAAGCCTTAGGCCATAGGCAATTTGTTTTATTTTTGTTTGTTTGCTGATGCCTAGTTTTAGAGCTGTGAGCTATGAACTGTAAGCAATGCAAGGTTTTTCCTACCTCAGAAGTTCGACACATGCCAGACAACTTTCCTATGTAGGCATTTTGCTCACACTGTCACACATCAGAATTGCTGTATGCTGTGTCACGCGCTGACCTTCACAGCACCCCACAGGCTGTGATAGCAAACCAATACTACCAAAGTCCCTACACATATCAGCAGCATTATTGTCAACAGGAGGGGGGGTAGGAGTGGTAGATAAAATTTCGGAAATTTGTCGGAACATGCATGATTTGCCAAAAACATAATGCACATAATGCGCATAATGCACACCACCTCATCCTTTTCATACAATCCACATGAGTTTTATTGAGCTAAATGAATGCCAAGGCTCAGAATACGCTCTAGAGATCATAGACGTGATCTCAAAATGGCCAGAAATCTATCCAGTAAAAAAGCAGACGCCATCTCAGTAGCAAAATGTTTGTGCAACCATTTTATTTCAATATATGGCATCCCCACTCTGATAAGATCAGACAATGGGACACATATTGTTAATGAAGTAATCAGTAAGGTCTCTGAAGCACTAGGAAATAAAACAGAGACTGAGAAAATGCCTGGAAGAAACAGGGAGACCATGGCCTGAGTGTATAGGCCTGGTAAAAAAGTGGATGAGACTGACACAAAGTTCTCAGAAACTCACACCTTTTGAAATCATTCACGGTAGACTATTTCCGCTACCAAACACAAGTGAGCCTATAGATAAGTCAATAAGAAAAACTACACTAGCCAAATGGATGACTAAATTACTTTGAAATAAAGAGATTGTTCTAAACAACTCTCCAGTATCTTGCAGGTTGAAACCAGGTGATTGGATCCTGATCAAAGTACTCCAAAAGAAAAATTGGAGTTCACCAAGGTGGGAAGGTCCTTATCAAGTGCTACTCACCACACCTACTGCCTGCAAAATAGCAGAAAGACCGTCCTGGATTCATCAAAGCCACTGCAAAAAAGTGAGTGACAACATAGACTAAGAGACGCCGACGCCCCTGCCTGTAGGTGATCTAGGAAGGTGGAGAGAGGGCTGTTTGGGTAGAATCCCGCCCTGTTCTTCTCGCCCCTAGTCTACTCACCTATAGGACTTGGTGCGTCTGGTCATCATGAAGACGCTCGTCCTCCTAGTGGCTAGTATTGCACTCCTGGTGAGTTTATTAACACTCACCCGAAAGAAAGAAAGAAAGAAAGAAAGAAAGGAGGAAGATGGACACGTGATAACTCACTTCGTGACATGACACAAGACCACATTCATCCATGGATGAACAACGCATGGTATCGATATATACATGACAGCACACCCAGAAAAGACTGCTATGTTTGCCCCTATATGCCCCCAGCGACACAGTACGCCACCTTGTATGCGAAGGGAATGGACATAATTCAAGCAAAGTGTGCCGCAAGCTACGCCAGCCGTGGGCATCAATTCCAGGGAATCGTGGTCAACCATGAGGAACCTCTCCAGATAGGATGAAATGGCACATGTGACGAATGGTTCTGGGTTGACCTGAATGTGAAGCACATAAGTAAGGCTAAATCATTCCCAGTCTTTCTTGAAAACAATGGGAATTAGAGCCACAGCCTATGCTACCGCCAAGAGAACGGATCCACGCCAATGGGAAACACCACCACCAACTGCAAAGCAGTACAGACACACGCCCGTGAAGAGCAGCAACATCTCAAATGGCACCTTCTGGGTGCAAGGGATTGCCTGGGATATCCTTCCTGGGAACTGGACAGGTCAGTGCGCTCCCATTTTCATATCTGACCACACTTTCAAGATGACCATGGACGCCACGTCAACTTCAACGTCAACAACAAGGAAAAGACGAAGCACCCCAGACCTCAAGCAGCATGATTCCATATGGGGTTCCGATGTCCCAGAGGAATTTAAACTTTGGACTGAAAGACAAAAGGTTCTGAATGCTTCATGTAAATTCAACGACGAATGGGATCAGGAGATTGATGCTCTGTGCATTGCAGTAATGCACCACAGGGGTAGCACTGGACATAATTCTCGCCGAGAAAGGAGAATTCTCTTTAGCAACACATGTTGCACATACATTCCAGATAATGTGCACTCACCGAACATGACTGATGCTCTGAAAACACTCAGACAACTTCTGGATGCACAACAACGAGACTATGCCGCAAACACAGAAGACTGGCTTACGTGGCTTTTAAGCGGCTCTTGAAAGTCCCTGCTGATTAAAGGACTTGTTTTTGTTGGTGTTTTAATACTGTTATTCTGCTTCAATTCATGCTTACATCACCCTGTCACAGAATGAAGAAGATGATAATGAGATAGACACTTGGATATAACATATTCACGAAACCCACTGTTTTATGGTGTTTACAAGTGGCCATAGACTGATACAATAAGCTATGAACTGTACATATACATATGTACAACAGGAGGGAATGTTAAGGGATTTTGGGGTTTTTACTATGTTATGCTTAAAAGTACGTTTCACTATCTAAATGTGTTTGCTCTTTTCAGTATTCAGCTTAACCTCTGCAACTCTGTGCAGACTCCTAAATGGGGAAGTTACACAGGAAGCCTGCAGTCCTATTTTCTCTCTTCCTGTATGTGCACTCTGAATAAAGACTCTTCCTTTTTACTGCAGCGGTGCGAGTCTCCCTCGACCGTGTACACGTAAACCTGTCTGAGCCTTTTTATTCCGACCTGGGTTGCAATTCAGGAAAACTCCTGACAATCTGCATCTCTGTTTTCAGCTTCAGTGCAAAGACCATCAACAAGTGACATGTCTACAGCTTTCTTTTCACCTTCACTACCATCATGCTCAAGATATTGCACATTGTACCAGTTTTTGTATTGCCCTTTTTATTTTTTTATTTTTTTTATTTTTTTTTTAACCTTTTTTTTGTATTGCCCTTTTACTTTTCCCGTTCTGCCTAGCACTCTGGCTGTGTATTGAACACCTTTGTCTCTGTTGGTAAAAGTGATCAGCTGTCCTGCCCTTAACTTTGCATTTGCAGAGGAGACAGGATCAGTGGGTGTAGAGGGCTCATTTGCAGTATGTGTGACAGACATGTTTTCTGTAGTGTTAGTTTCTCTGTCAATAGTGATGTCTTCTTCCTCACTAATACTCTGTTCACCATCGGGTGTGTCAGTGTCATCATTTTCAACTGTGTCTTTGTTGTCAGTGTCATCATCAGTAGTACTGTGTGGTATTTGTTTATCTCCACTCTGTGCATCCACTTTACTCAACCTTGACTGGTGTACTCTTACAAGAGTCCCCCCATGTCTTACAAATACAACAGTTCCATCCTGCCCAATAACTACACCTGGACCCTTCCACTCTGTACAGTCAACTCGTTTGTAGTATACTTTATCTCCTGCCTCATATTTGTCATCTGTGGGCCTAAGTTGCTTGCGTAGTGCTCTCCTGATCCTTTCTGAACACTCTGCCTCAGTAAATGCTTTCCTGGAAGCATGTAATGCTGATATATGTTCAGCTACTCTTGCACTTACAGTTGTGCCCTCTAAGACAGGTGGCTTATCCATCAACACAGAAGGAAGGTTGGGATTTTGGCCAAACACAAGTTGATGTGGACTATAACCATGAACATTAAGCATACTGTTCTTGGCCATAAGGGCCCAGTCTAACACAGTGTGCCAGTCACATCCTCGTTCCTTTTTTACCTTCAGGAGGATTTCTGTAAGTGTCATGTTATGTCTCTCCAGTAGTCTGTTGCTCCAGGGACTATACCCCGCCATTGTCTTTACCTCAATGTTGAAGTTTTCAGCCATGTCCCGAATCTCTGTGTTGTTGAACTCTCCGCCGTTGTCTGTGTAGAGCCGTCTGGGGGCACCATGAATGCTTATCCAGGTGTGAATGAAGGAGTTGATGATCTCTGCAGCTTTCTTTGTCTTTACAATGCTGCCGGCGCTGAAGCGTGTGAAGTGGTCGATGATGTGAAGGTACCACACATTGGGCTCCAGCTCATGTAGATCCATCGCTACTGTCTCATTATACTCAGAAGCCAGGGGTAGACCAACAGCAGATCTCGGCTTGGTTTTGCAATATCTCTGACAAATGTCACAGTCACGAACTATCTCTTGTAGAATAACTGCACATTGTTGGTCTGTATTGCCAGAGCTTTGGATGAGCCTCAATAACCTCTCTGCAGATGCATGACCAAACTGCTTATGAAGCTTCACAAGAACTTTCTGTTTCTCTTTTGTAGACATTTCAGCAGTTACCATGAGAACTTCATTTTCATTGCAGCTTTCTGTAGTATTTTCATCTCTAATGTCCACACAATAGTGTCCCGAACTAGTGAGCTCTAGGGGAACAGGCTGCTTGAGCATGACAACACTGTCATTCTCCATGTCTAGAACCGTCCCTGCTTTCTTGAGAGACATTTTGCTCTGTAGTAGTGGAATGTCAAAAGGAACTACTTCACTTTCAATGTCACATTTCGTTTGTCCAATTTTGGCTGGAAGTTTCACTTTTCTGCTGGAATACACTACAGTACCATCCCCAAAGCGAAATGGTCTGGAACTGGGGGCTTCTGATTGCAACAACTTGTTTACTTGGCCTTGGCTGAGGTCACGCATGTAACTATCTAGCCACTTCTGACCACAAACTGTACGTGTACATGCAGTATCAATAATGGCTGACCCCAGTGCTTCAGTCAGGAAGATTTCAGAGTCTGTCATTGAGGCTTTAGTGTACAAAGTAATGTTACACTCCTCCACTTTCCCATCTTTTCCATCTTTAACTTGGTCACCATTACGATGAGGACAGTCTTTAGCCCAGTGGTAAGTGCTCTGACAAATAGCACATCTTGTTCGCTTGCCAAACTTGTCAAGTGGGTTGGTACCTTGTAGTGGTTGTCACTGTCCACTCCGCAACGAAGTACCGTTGTTTCATTTGTATTTGGGACCTTTTTGTTCCGTAAGGAAAACTGCATCTTGGTTCAGTTGAATTCCACTGAAAACTCCGGCTACTTTCCCTCCGAAAATCCGTTTCAGTGCAGACTTCATAGACGCAAACGTTAAGTCCGTGCACGCTGTCAGTGCAAGCTGTCGACTTTTCTCATCAAGACAAGCTGTATCTAGAAGCTTAAATGCTAGCACAGCGTCAGGCAGCGTCATGTTGTACTTTTTCATCCGGTTATAACGCTGTTCAAAGTCTATAATGTAGTCTGCCATGGACACGCTGTGGTTCTTTGCAATGGAGTCAAAACACGAGTAGGCTTCATAAGCGCGGTCTTTCTCTTCTCTCTGAAACACCCCGTCAAGTTTTGCAAGTAGTATTTCCATACCATCATCTTTGTTCAAATCTTCCGCGGGTATCTCCATGGCCGTTTCTCTGGCTCTTCCCTCGAGCCCCAGCGCCACCGCGAGTGCCTGTTTCTTTTTATCCAGCTCCGTAACTCGTCTCCAGATATTGACTTCATTCTTCCAGCACTCGTATGGCCTGGCTTCATCAAGCTTTGGTGGTACTTTGTAATTGGTAGCCATCCTCTGCTACCAATGTTAACTCAAAAGACACGACGTCGTAGTCTCACACTGTCAGGGGAAAATTCCCAAATAGAAGGCTGCCAAAGTAAAACAGAGATACAGTGAGACAATATAATCAATCACATGTACATGGGGTGAGCGTCTCAAGAGACAGTCACACCAGTACTCTTCTTTATTGCAGTTTATATAGGCATGTAGGTTACACAGCAGACGGAGGCAGTCTCCGCCTGTTCTCAGAATATAGATTGCTTAACTGACAAATGCATATCTTACTAATCATTCTGTCCGTACTATACTAAACGTCTGCTTAAGTGGCATTTTCCGTTGCTCTTTGCACAGGAACTTGTCTTCACAGGCATTTGATAAGCATAGGCAAGGTTTCATGTTTTATCAGGGTGAATCGTCATTCAGAGTTTACACAATCACAAGCAAAGCATATTTGAATAATAAACAAAATCTTTTCACATTTCCCTCCTGTTGTTTAACTTTCACACTAGTTAAAACACCATTGGTTTATTATCTGTGCATGATTTCTTGCAGCGCATTTTTAATCAGCACGTCATACATTGGTGTATCACAGCATTTCAGTGTCAGGGGGATTTATCATCATCTTCGTCCATGGGCAGTGTCAGGTATGCCTGCACATGAACTGCAACAACTTTATTAATCATTGATTGTGCACATGGCAAAATACAAGAAGTAAAACAACAGAGTAGGAGTAGAAGAACTCCTACAAAAACCAGTCCTTTTATTAATAAGAGATTTCCAGGAACCACTCAACAGCCAGGTAAGCCAATCTTCAGTGTTCGTGACATAGTCCTGTTGCTGAGCGTCCCTGAGTTGTTTCAGCGTGCGTAAGGCGTCGGTCATGTTGGAAGAGTGAACATTATCTGGAATGTATGTACAGCATGTGTTGTTAAAGAGTATACAGAGTCCTCCTTTTTCAGCCAGAATCATGTCCAGTGCGACTCGGTGTTGCATCACAGTTATGCGCAGGGCATCAATCTCTTCATTTTGTTGATTGTTGATTTTGCACGAGGCATTCAGGAACAGTCCAAAGCGGTAATCCAAAGTTTCAATCCTTAAAATGTTCTTTCCGGTGCCCATCCATGGAAACAGTGAGTGGAGGACCTTTTGTCCGGTGGTCCAAAGCTTAAATCCCTCTGGCACATCACTGCCATAGATGGGGTCATGTGGTTGCACTGCGGAGACGTCTCGTCGTCGTCTTGTAGTCTGAGAGATATTTACAGCTGACATCCTGAAGGTGTGGTCTGAAATGAAGATTGGGGCACAGGTGCCCGTCCATCCGGGTGGCAGTATGAAGTAGGCATGTTGTCCACACAGCCAGGCCATTCCCTGCACCCAGTAGGTGCCGTTGCTGGGCGCAGACGTGTTTACAGGTGCGCCCTCTCCGTTGGCTGTGGTTTGGTTACAGTTGGTGGTGTCGCCTAGGGGTCTGTTACCGTCGTCTTGTCGGTAGCACATGGAGTGGTTCTTCTCTGGGGTTTGGTCCAAGAACACTGGGAAGTGAACGGACGTGTTCCGATTCGTCACGTTGAAGTTGATCCAGAAGAGCTGGTCACACGTTCCGTTGTCAAGTCCAGCGTTTTCGACGGTGATTACCTCGTATTGGGGTGGTCCCTGAAACATACTAAAGAAGGTTAAGCGCATAGATGACAGAGCTTGTCTCATCAATGATGATTTTCTTATGTTGATAGCCAATGCCCGTGAAGCTGGCAGCGCACTTGGCTTGTGTTTTATTCATGTAGTTTCCATAAAAAGTGGGATGTGTTGAAGTGCATGGCATGTGGGAGCAGACGTAACATGCAGTGTTATTAGGCTCTCCCTTAGTCCTGTCATGTACGTAGCGGTACCATGCGTTATTCATCCATGGGTGAATGTGGTCTTGTGTCATGTCACGGAGGTGTGAATTGTCATGCGTCCATCTCGTCCGTAGATGGTGCTGTTCGTTTTCTGTACCATCCTCTAGAAACATGAGGAGTCCTGCTGAGAGTAGGAGGACAGCCACGAGGACAACAGGAGTCTTCATGGCGACCAAACACACCTAGGTCCTCAGGTGAGTAGACTACTGGCAAGAAGCAGAGGGCGGGATATACCCGATCAGCCCTCCCTTCACCAGTCAGATCACCTGAGGGTAGGGGTGCCGGCGCCTAGGGGTCTGGGCTGTCACTCACTTTCTTGCAGTGGCTTTGGTGAATCCAAGATGGTCTTTCTGCTATCTTACAGGCAGTTGGTGTGGTGATAAGCACTTGGTATGGGCCTTCCCAACGGGGCGAGCTCCAATTTTTTCTATGGAGAACTCGAATCAGGACCCAATCACCTGGCTTCAACCTGCAAGATACTGGAGAAGATTCAGAAGGCAGTTTATTGTTCAAAACAATATCTTTGTTTTCTAGTAGCTTCGACATCCATTCTTCTAGTGTAGTTTCTCTGATTGATTTATCTAAAGGTTCACTTGTGATTGGCAGTGGAAATGGTCTGCCATGAATGATTTCAAAAGGTGTAAGTTTTTGTGAACCTTGTGTTAATTTCATCCACATTTTTACTAGGCCCATGCACTCTGGCCACGGCCTTCCTGTTTCTTCCATACATTTTCTAAGCCTCTGTTTTATTGTGCCGTTTGTCCTTTCTACTAGGCCGGCACTTTGAGGATGATAAGCACAGTGATATTTGATGCTGAATCCTAGTGCTTCAGAGACTTTGCTGATTACCTCATTGACAAAGTGTGTCCCATTATCTGATCTTATCAGAGTGGGGATGCCATATGTTGGAATAAAATGGTTACATAAGCATTTTGCTACTGAAATGGCATCTGCTTTCTTTACTGGATAGATTTCTGGCCATTTTGAGAATACGTCTATGATCACTAGAGCGTATTTTGAGCCTTGGCATTCATTTAGTTCAATAAAATCCATGTGGATTGTGTGGAAAGGATGAGGTGGTGTGGGAAAATGACCTCTCTTTGGTCTAAGATTCCCTTATACATTGTGTTTTTGGCAAATCATGCATGTTCTGACAAATTCTTTTGCTGAAGTTTTGAAATTTAGAGTGTAAAAGTGTTTTGGAGATTATATCTCCTATCCCTCCTGTTGACGCATGGAGAGTAACTCCATGTGTCACTAAGGCTGCTGTTTTGTGTAGAGATTTTGGAAGTATTATCCTATACTGCTGATTCACTGCTGATTTACTGTGAGTGAGTTACACTGTTTCACGACATTTCATACTGCCGAGTTATGAAGAGAATATTGTATTCAGAGAGTAGGGGCCTCTCTCTTTTTTTTGTGATAGTAAAGAGAACAGAGCACATGCCACGGGAGCGTCACCCCCACCCTTGGTGGAAGCAGAAAAACAGGGAGCCAAGGTCATAACTCAGGCTCACAAAGAGTCAGAAAGAATGTGAATACTTAGTTTTGTGGCTGTGGCGCATTTTGTATAGCTTTTTTTCTTTGTTTAGTAGCTTTCTGCCTTCACCTGAGGGTGTGCCCTAAGCATGTGACTTCAGGTCTCCATAATTGGAGTTTATTTAAAGATAAATAAGATGATTTCATATATTGCTCGCAGATCATGCACTAGACGATATGTTGCAGTATTAGCCTGCTTCAACACTTAAACAAAACATCACTCTTTGTTTTATTATTATTGTTATTATTATTATCCTGTCTCAAAACAGAAAATGAAATTGTAGTTGTTCTTGGCTGAGAAACACAAAACCTCTCTTTTTTTTTTTTTTTTTTTTTTTTTTTTTTCTTTTTTTTTCAAAACAAGAACCTAAGTTTTAATTTCTCAGCCTTGTCACATAAAACAAAACAGATAACCCAGCTCTCAGCTGGCTCTGGACTTATCATCATCAAGGACACATGGTGAGAGCTACTTCAGAAGTTACAGTGCTCATCACTCAAGCAACATTTAAAAAACAAAAGAACAAAAACAAAACTCAGCACACTGCACAGAGAACAACAACAAGACAGAACTGAAGATGTTGTTCTTGTTTGTTCTCCTTGAATTTTAGAATAAAGTTATTACATCTGCATTAGTAAATCATATGCCTAATCATTCTGTGCCACTGTGATCCACAAGTATGATCACAGATTTATTCATTTTTCAAACCAACAAAACAAAAAACAAAGACAAAAAACAAATTGCCGATGGCATGAAGGCTTTACACACATGAGTCAAGACACAGAAAGAAAAGAAAAAGCTGCTACCAGAAACAGAGCAGAAGTGTGAGGAAAAAACTGAGCTCACAGACAGCTGCATGTGTGACCTTTAATATGCAGCTTCTGCTCTAAAAAACAAATAAAAATGTGTAACTTGCTCATCAGCTTGGTAGTGTCCACATATTTAATTCATTTTATTCAGCTTCTCAAACCTGTAGCTTTAGCTGTTGTATTCAGGGTTTGGCTCATTAGTTGTTAGTATAGGTTTGCTCTTCATCTTAACAAAGTCTCATCTAAGATGACAGGTTTACAAGCAGGTCAGGTGTCTCTATGCACCTGATTAGTGTAGTTATTTCCTTATTTTCTTCATCTCCTATATCATTGTACTGAGTTTGAGCAAACCTTAAGCTTGAATCAGACTACTTTTAACAATCTTCCACCTCACATCATAACTGACTGAAGTGCCTCTTCCTATTAATAGTATGTCATTATTAATGTTATCATTGTATTGTTTTTCCTTTTTTATAACAGCAATAGTATATTACAATACACTACTTTACTACTAATATACAATAGTATATTAGTTTATATTTTATTATGTATCCATCACGGGTCTGTGTGAACCTGCAGCTTCACACCTTCCCAAGCTGGAGACATTTTCCTTGGCTGAACAATGACACAGCCTTAATATGCCTTATGCATCTCTCTTTTTTATTTGATATATTTTGTGTGAATTATCTGGTTTCACGCATTCTATTCATTCAGCTTGGTTGTCTTCCCAATTTTGTTTCATTGCTTTAATTTAAGTTAACCTTAATTTAACCTTTTGTTTATTCCACTTCATTCCTCTTTCCATGCTTTAAAATATTACAACTCTTGTGTATGCTTTGATTTCTTTTTAGCTTCCTTTTCAGTATTTATTTCTGCTTGGAGGGTTTCTTATAATTTAGTCAATGCATTTTCCCTCCCACGTGGGACATTTAGGTTTTCTTTGGATTTCTCCATCTATATGCACTAATTTGTCCGGCGCCTGGACATTTCTTTTCTAGCCACTGCTCGTCAGCAGTGAGTTTTGTTGCTTTATTACCCATTATTAGTTTATGCTTCTTTTAGCGCTTAGTAATACACACACACCTGCGGCGCTTTACACTGACACGAGAACAGAGAGAGGTAGCTGACACGCCCTTCTACTTTCAAGCTATTCTTGAAAGCGGTGTCACCTTTACGTGATAAAACACGACCTTCCTCTCAGCTCACCAGTACTTCAGCGACCAACAGTAAACAAATCAGTGGAATAGTTCAGCCTCCTTATCGTGCTGTAAAAATCAACTTATTCCACCAAAAAAAGACAATAAAAGACAAACAGTTTTAACGCGCGTTCACGCTACCAGCCTCTTAAGGCGAGCGTAGTGCTTCCAGCCACTGCGGGCGAGCTAGGCCTATTTTACCCTTTCGGGGAGCTACCAATCACTTATGACGAGCTCAATATTTATTTTAGTGCTTCCAACCCTCTGCGGGCGAGCTGACTACCAGTCCTCAAGACGAGCTTAATGCTTCCAGTCTGTCTTGGACGAGTCTTAAGTTTCGTTTTCGTTTTTGCGCAAACCTTTATTATCTCAAAGTAGTCTGTCTTACCTTGGCGCTGGTTTCTTCAGATGCACCTGATCAGCCCCCGACGGTGCGGACCACTTGTAAAACGTTGACCAAGACCCGAATTCACGCTCTTGGGTTTTATCACACACCTAGTGCGTGAGCTGCCGGCAGACTTCAACGTGGGCTTCTCGCACCGACGGGACCTGATGAGGTGCTCTCTGTGAGAGCTGCTTTAAATAGGCTGTCTCATCCGGCTCGAAGGACCAAGAAATGTCAGGGGAAAATTCCCAAATAGAAGGCTGCCAAAGTAAAACAGAGATACAGTGAGACAATATAATCAATCACATGTACATGGGGTGAGCGTCTCAAGAGACAGTCACACCAGTACTCTTCTTTATTGCAGTTTATATAGGCATGTAGGTTACACAGCAGACGGAGGCAGTCTCTGCCTGTTCTCAGAATATAGATTGCTTAACTGACAAATGCATATCTTACTAATCATTCTGTCCGTACTATACTAAACGTCTGCTTAAGTGGCATTTTCCGTTGCTCTTTGCACAGGAACTTGTCTTCACAGGCATTTGATAAGCATAGGCAAGGTTTCATGTTTTATCAGGGTGAATCGTCATTCAGAGTTTACACAATCACAAGCAAAGAATATTTGAATAATAAACAAAATCTTTTCACACACACCAAGCGCTTTATTCGTTATGCCATTATTTCTTCACACACAACAACAACACGCGGGCAACAGTACTCTCGTGATATAATAGAAAATAACAAGTTAATAACTCTGACCTCTTTGCCAGAGGTTTTATCAGCACTATGGATTCTTTTTATTTTACCCAGCATGTGTCTAACCCCACACATAACGGACACGCACTAGACCTTGTTTTCACTTTGGGTTTAAATATTGATTTTACTTTTTCTGAGCACCTTTTTTTTTATCTCTGATCATCGCTGTATTCTTTTAAACTTGTCTTTTCACGAGCCTCTGTCTCCTGTTCACCAGACAGTTAGTTCTCGCATCTTAAATTCCTGCAAAGCAGAGAATTTCTCAGACGCTTTTAATTTAAATCTATCCCCTCAAAACGGTGTTTTTACAGTGGCCATAAGAAGTCTGCGTTAGCTGTTGTTGTGTGTTCATGTACTGTGTTTTAAGAATCTCTGCAGGTTATTTCTTCTGAGGAAGAGCTGCGGGGTGCTGATTGGATAATGGACCATGTGACTGGCGTTTAAAGCCACTCCGACTGCTGCTGGGAGAGAGAGAGGCGAGCGTGAGAGTGATCAGTTTGACAGCAAACTCAGACACGGCCCTGGCTACCAAACTTTTTGTGCTATTCTGTGTATGTGTGAGTGTGCTCTTTGAGAGCCACCAAACTTGTGTATATGATGTCAGTGCTTATGTGTGCATAGGCTGAAGCCGAAGGGGTGAGCTGCCTTTTCTTTTTGACTGTTTTCTCCTGTTTCTGAGCTAGGAAGCTAGGGATAGTGGTTGTCTTTTGTTTGTTTATGTTTTCCTTAGGGTTTAGGTAGTACTCTTCGACCGGGTTTAGTTGGTTTTTGTTTATTATTTTGGCCTTGGTTCACCCTGGAGTTGTGCTTCTTGTTACTTAATAAAATCACCTGTTTTTTTTACTCATAACTGGGCCTTATGGTTTGGTATGAGAACCAGGGCGGGTGCTTACGCTCTCTCCCCCCAGCATCCTGTGTTGCATCTCTACACTCCTAGACTGGTTGCGTAACATAGAGTGGGTGCTTGTCCAGGATTTGAACCCAGGAACTCTCACTTCTTAAAACACAGTACATAAACACACAACAACAGCTAATGCAGACTTCTTATGGCCACCGGCCGTAACACCCCCCTTCCCAAGATCAAAGCATCTCCTTTGTAGATTTTTTGACATTTAGGAAGAAAGGAAACTTGGAGACAGTGCATCCGCTAGTACATTCTTTGTACCCTTGTTATGGTGAATTTACAGATTAAAATCTCAAACCAAGAGAAAACATCTCATAAGTCTTTGGTTCGAATTCTGCATTCACATTAAGAACACTCGGGGATTGTGGTTGGTGTAAACCACAACAGGCGAGAGGCTTGAACCAACATACACGTCAAAATGCTGCAACGCAAACAACAGGGAAAGGGCCTCTTTTTCAATCGTGCTATACCTTTCCTAGGTAGCATTGAATTTCTTGGAGAAATACCCGATTGGTTGATCCACACCTTGTTGATCTTCCTGTAACAATACGGCACCTGCCCCGCTGGCACTGGCATCTACCTCTAATTTAAATGCACGTGCAAAATCAAGGGCAGCCAGCACTGGCGTACTGCAAAGGAGAGTTTTGACAGCCTGGAATGCACTATGACATACAGAGGACCACACAAAAGGTTTTAACACACTAGTGAGACTAGTGAGGGGTGCGACCACTTTGACAGAAGCCCTGGTAGTAGCTCATCATGCCAAGAAAACGGTGAAGCTCACGCCCAGTTCGAGGGGCAGGAAAATCCAGTGTAGCCTGAATTTTTCCCAAAAAGGACGCACCTGTTTCCCGAGATACATCACAATGGCTTTGCTGAACTCACACTTAGTGAGATTAAGGCTGAGGGATGCCCTTTCCAAGCGATGAAATACATCAGTGAGCATTTCCATATGCTCTGACCAGCAGTCTTCACAGACAACAATATCATCTAAATACACTTCACATAAGACGTTGGAATGTGGCAGGGGGCATTTCGCAACCCAAAAGGCATGACAGTGTACTGGAGGAAATCAACACAATCTTCCATTCGGGGGGTCCTGAGAGGTCCTTGTATGTGCTCCTGACAGACATGTACCTAAGATAATGAATGCTCTTGGTCCCCTTTCAACATTTGTGAAATCGTCTATCTGGAACCTAGGGGTAATTTTTGATGTAGATGTTCATGTCAAATCTCTGGTTCAGTCTTGCTTTTATCACTTAAGAAAAATTTCTAAATTAAGTCCTATTGTATCTCGCACTGAACTGGAGATTGCTATACATGCATTCATTTCATCACGATTGGACTACTTTAATTCACTGTTTGCATGTCTAAGCAAAACCTCCCTGGAGCGTCTGCAGATTGTTCAAAATGCTGCAGCAAGGCAACTGACCAAAACATTTGAATGCTCACATGCCCATTGACTTCAGAGTCCATTTTAAGATTCTGGTTCTGACCTTTAGAGCTCATCATGGACAAACACCAACCTACATCATTAAACTTCTACAGCCCTATGTCTTTAGCAGGTCCCTGAGGTCATGTGATCAAGGCTTACTTGTTATTCAACATACAAGGCTAAGAACTAAGGGAGACAGAGATTTTGCCACTGTAGCTCCCAGACTGTGGAATTCTCTCCCACTGAGCTTAAGATCTGTGGACTCAGTAGTCTCTTTTAAAAAAACAACTAAAAACACCTCTTTTTAAAACTGCATTTTGTTAACTTTTGTATGTTTTGTTTTATACTTTGTAATCTCTGTGTGAAGCACTTTGTGATCTTTTATCTAGAAAGGTGCTATTTAAATAAAATTTTACTTACTGACTTAGTCGTCATATGGAAGTGTAAGACTGAGGCCTGTTCAGCCAAATATAGGTGTTCCCTTTTGTATTATGTAAAGAGGGAGAATGAATTCAGTCTGACCCTAGTTTTAGTCTACTGGACACATTGCTTAGCTGACTGGGTCTTGGGCAAGTCTTGCCTTGTGTTCAGTCAAGTTATACCTTTCATTTCATTCACCTGATCATGTTTCTTTACCACCAATCATTTTTATCCTTACAGACACTGGTTTACCTCAGCGGGATGGGCAGATGACCATATGTCGCATGGCTGAGAGCAGCCTCTACAGTCAATCTCTACAGTACGTAAAGATCAACAAAATTATTGTCATATAGACAATGAGAATAAGAGGTTTGTATTGAGATATTGGGTTCAGTGATGAGATGTTGGGTTAAACCAGAAATCCTAACATGAGACCCAACATTTCTTTACAATTTGTTGGGTCATATCCAACATGATATTGGTATGTTGCAATCATAATACCCAGCATGTCTTTACTGCACTTGGAAGGTTGGGTCATTCTATCCATGTCCTAAATACAGATATGTTTTTTCACCAATTAATTAAGTAGGAAACCATATTTCCTAAAGTACTAGTTATCTGCTTCTTACAGTCACTGGAATTATTTCCAAAAAGAACAGCACACACGGGGTGTGCGGAAACACAACAGCGGGGAGCACGAGAACAGACGTCGGAGGGACACACACACACGGGATTCAAGGGAGCAACGGGGATTTATTGTGTTTACAGCTTTCACTGTAAATAAAGAGCACTGTTTGCATCGCAGAGTCTGCGTTTTGGGTCCTCATTCCCCATATCCCCACGGTCTGTCAGCCAGACCGTGACAGTAATTGTGATGGTTCGTTACTGGATCACATAACCATGTAAAAAATATTGAAAAAATTGAAATGGAAAAGTGAATGGAAAAGGAAAATAGATTTTGTGCCACTCCTAAAAGTTTTGACCATGGCTATGCTAATCCTCTTTTGTTACTCAGTCTTTATTTTTAAGACCTTGGTTGCAACAGAGCAGTGAAACAAAAATGAACCCCTAAAATATTAACAATTTGCTTATCCTCAAGGATGTGGCAGTTGGATATCTTGGTGAAAAGTGAAACATAGAAAAAGAAATTTATTTCTTCCTCAAAAGCGGTATGAACAATTTACTTGTCCTCAGGATTGTGGAAGCTGCATTTTGTGGTCATCCAATGTGATTGAGTCATCCATCTTTTTTGGCTATGACACAAAAGTGAAAAAAAAAGTTATTGATTATTTAGGGGAATAGAGCCATTTTTAAATATAACATAAAGTCTTCACATGTTAATCAGTGGGTCTTCAATGTGTCTCTGAAAGTAAGCAGGATCTGCTCATTAAAGTTCAGTAGAAATGTATAAAGACCCACAAATCTTCAAGATTTAAGCATTCAATATGTAATTTGGTGTGACAACAGTACTGAAGAGTTTCCACTTCCCAATACTCTGACAATTGACATTTCTTTCTGACATCTGTTTTGCTTTGAGCCAGTCAAACCCATATGTCTTGCCCTAAGAAAACATATGATAAAGTCACTGATCATTAATACTCTTGTCAGCTGAAGACCTGGTTTCAGGATTACTGTAATACACAGTAATTGATTGCTCTTACCCCAATTTCATAGATTGCAGATATACATTAACTCTCTATTGGCCCCCAATTTATGGATATAGCGCAACTATAATATAAAGACTACACTGATTGTACTGTTTTCAAGGGCCTTCTCATCAGGGTTGCCGACATTGACACATAATTCTTTATGGGTTTTTGCTTGAAAAAACTAAAGAATTTCCATTCTGATTTTTGTTTTAATATATTTATACAGATTAGGATTAGGATTTGCATGATGTACTTTTGATGGGTCTGTGCTAGACAGACCCACTGCTGGAACGAGACAATTCCACTACAATGGCAAAAGCAAGACGGAAGTTCTTTGTGTTACTCGTGCATGAGGGAGACCCAACTGAAGCCGAGTGTTGTTTCGCCCACTTGACCTCCGTCGGGCTCTTGTCTGCTCCCTCATAACACTGCTCTTTATTATGGTTACATGACTATGCATGTTGACTAAGTTCATTAACATATGACGTTTTACACAGGCATACATGTGAACAAAGAGTACCTTGTCTGTGTGTACGTATAGGCATGCGTGTGTGTGTGTGTGTGTGTGTGTGTGTGTGTGTCCCTGTGAAGACTCACCAAACTGGTGCTAGGAGTGCAGCGGTCCACCTAAACAAAGGGCTCTTATACTTATACTATACCAGATAAAGAGTAGGTGTCCTTCCATAGTATAAATCAGTAAGGGAAGGTATGACCTCTCTCATGACCTTAAGATGTGCGTGCATGCCAGAGTTCTCTGGGACGCACACAGAGTCTTTGCAGATTGCTAAGGATCAGACCACTATCATTAAGCAATCGATTATATAACTCTAAGCATACATGGTTAAATATTTCTAAGCTATCAACACATACGCCCTGTTTGTAATCAGGTACCCTGCTGGGATAATAGGTTGGCCAAAATAGGAAATAGAAGGCACTGACATCAAAACAAGGAAGCTCCTCACCATGCATGGAGGGTTTCATCCCAAATCCAGCACCCAGAGGCTGTATGCTAAGCAGAAGGAAGGTAAATGGTAAATGGCCTGTATTTGTTTAGCACTTTACTTAGTCCCTATGGACCCCAAAGTGCTTTACACTACATTCAGTCATCCACCCATTCACACACAGGTGATGGCAAGCTACATTGTAGCCACAGCTACCCTGGAGCGCACTGACAGAGGTGAGGCTGCCAGACACTGGTGCCACCGGGCCCTCTGGCCACCACCAGTAGGCAACGGGTGAAGTGTCTTGCCCAAGGACACAACGACCGAGACTGTCCAAACCGGGGCTCGAACCGGCAACCTTCCGATTACAAGACGAACTGCCAGCTCTTGAGCCACGATCGCCCCAAGGAGGTCGGGGACTGGTGAGTGTCAGCACCATGGTCCAGGATGAGATAACAAACATCCACGAATACATCAGAAAGATGGCCCCAACTGACCGCATGCTCAGTGCATACCTCAGGCAGCAGAAAACCAAGAAAGAGGAGGAAGAGGAGGAACCATCATGGAAGGACAAGCCCCTGTACAGTATGTACCACCAGCAGATAGAGGAGGTGGCTGACATCCAGAAATCCTGCCACTAATCATGGCAGCACAGAAACAAGCTCTGAGCACAAGATCCATAGAGGCTGGGGTCTATCACACCAGGCAAGACCCCAGGTGCAGGCTGTGTAAAGCTGCCCTGAGACAATTCAGCACATAACAGCAGGGTGCAAGATGCTAGCAGGCAGGGCATGCATGGAACGCCATAACCAAGTGGCCGGCACAGTATAAAGAAACATCTGTGCTGAATATGGCCTGAAGGTCCAGAAGTCAAACTGGGAGACAACCCCAAGGGTGGTGGAGAATGACTGACCTAAGATCATGTGGGACTTTCAGATACAGACGGACAAAATGATGGTGGCTAACCAACCCAACATAGTGGTGGTAGACAAACAGAAGAAGACGGCCATAGTAATAGATGCAGCAGTTCCTAATTACAGCAACATCATAAAGAAGGAACACAAGAACCTTGAGAAATACCAAGGGCTCAGAGAAGAGATTGAGAAGATGTGGAGGGTGAAGGTAACAGTAGTCCCAGTGGTAATCGGTAACTAGGTGCGGTGACTCCTAAGCTAGGCGAGTGCCTCCAGCAGATCCCAGGAACAACATCCCAGATCTCTGTCCAGAAGAGCGCAGTCCTAGGAACAGCTAAGATACTGCTCAAGCTCCCAGGCCTCTGGTAGCGGACCCAAGCTTGGAGGATAGACCACCCTCGGGGGAATTTATTTTATTTTTTGCACACACACACACACACACACATATTATATATATATATATATATATATATATATATGGACAGTGGAACCCCGACTTACGAAATACATTCATTCCAGAGGGTCTTTTGTAAGTCAAAATTTTCGTAACTCGAAGCACCTTTATCCATCTCCTTTTGAGGGAGGTGATGCTGGCTGAAGACGAAGTTCTTGGTGGAGAAGGACCTCGCTCATATTTATCAATAATTTCTCTCTTTGTTTCCATCGAGAGCACTTTCTGCAAGTGATTCGAGTGAAAAGAAGAAGCGTAAAGTTTTTTAGGCCCCATTGTGAATGAACGATAGGCTAATGAAAAGCAAATAAAAATCACACGAAATAGCGCACTGCAACAAAAATATGTCTTTCATGTGGAACAGCGAAACGCAAGTACGAAACCCAAGGGGTTATCACATGATTCAGAAGGCATTCTGGGCTCAGCCAGTGGATTTCGTTACGCGGGCATTTTGTCGTACAACAGGCAGAAATAATGTCATTAAGTGCCTTCATAACTAGAATTTTTCGTTAAATGGGGTCTTCCTACCCTGGGGTTCCACTGTATATATATATGCATAATAAAACACGTATTAATGATTTATAAAGTGTGTTAAAATCTCCCAATTCTTTCAATCTTTGGGCTGAAGGAAGGACAATACTCGGTGTATAAACGCTCAATCAACAATTATTTTATTCCATACAATTCAACACTTTATGAGCATGAACCATCCGGATGGGGAGACATGCATGCAGAGGGTCACAGCAAATCTCAAAATGGTGGAGGGTTACTCAAGCTCTTATAGCCTCTGATGGCCCCCACCTAGTCGTAAAAACCTAAACATTCACATTCTTTCTCTCTTACAGCGCCCAAGTGACGGCCTTGGCTCCCTGTTTTATCTCCTCCTGATGAGATGGGGCAGAAAACCTCTCCAGTATGCTCTGTTCTCTTCTAATCAGACAAATAAGGCGATGACTCTCTGAAAACAGTGTTTCTTATACCTCAGCAGTATAATGCATCATAAAACAATATCATTCATTCACCATAAATCAGCAGTCTAATGTAATACAAATCAGTTTAATAAATGTAATAGTTATCACCTTCTTCTAAGTCAGGAGAATAATGCAAACTAAAACTACATAATAATTTCACAATCTTTAATTAGGGGTATAACGTGGCATAAGATAATATAATAATATCTCACAATAATCTCACAAGTGTTTTTAGCTTAATTAATAACCTATCTATAAACTGTTTTTTAGCCATCTATAAGGGGAGTGTTATTATAAAGTGGTCCCCTAAAATGTTTCAATTTATTGGTAAAGCTACAATAACACTATATATACTGTATGTATGAGTACATTATAATTCTGGCCATCACATTTTGACTCAGGTGCCATTTTTTCCATTACATACAATTTGAATATCGTAACTCTTGATGCAGCCCCATATTTGTCTTTTTTCATCATCCATCATCGTGTAAGAATGAAGACAATTTGCTTAGACAGTGAAAAACAAAATGTTTATTGAACTTTACTTAAACGTTTGTGGATGATTTCTTGAAAATTAGTTGTGGTAATGAAGCAGGAGCAAAATGATCACGTAGAGTGCAATGATTGCAGAAACAGCCATGAGGACTGTGCACATGAACAATTTGTCCAAACGTCCACACCTGCACCTGAAAGTTTAGTTATTAGTTAGTTATTTAGTTTATTCCAATGAAATGTAAACATCACTGGATTTGTTATCATTAGTAAACTATCAGTGTATATCAGAGAAACTGCTCTTGCCTGCAAGGTTTTTCTATAGGATGTTCAGCTTGTTGGTTCTGAAGTTGACCACATGGTGCTTCATTGTGAGCAACACTTCGCATTTGGATTTCCTCTGCATGGAGAGGAAATTATTTTTAGGATCTACAGCATCAGTTAAAACCAATAAATCTGAGAAGTCAAGCGCATAGAGAATATACACTTAAACACACCTGACATTGTTGGCCCTTTTTATTCTGCTTATTGCTGTTTTCCAAAGACATGCTGCAGACAGGAAAAAAAAAGCAAAAAAGCCCTTACTGTCTTTGAATAATTTATTAATATTTCTGTTCTATGGGTTGATTTAAGAATTGGGATGGAAAAAAATGAAAGTTGATGAAGTTTTCCAAAATTGGAAGATCTAGAGATTAGGATGAGAAAAAATTGAACAATTAGTAGTTTTTATAGAAGGTACAGCAAATGGGCTTACCATTAACTCGAACCCTAACCCTAACACACAGAAGCATGCCTCTCTTCATCCCAGTGTGGAGTCCATGCAACTCTTGCTCACAATATATATAAAAAATAAAAATATCAAAACAATGGTGTGGTTTCTCTCAACAACCACTTCAAAATCAAATGTAATAGCTGAGTAAAACAGAGAAATATATAGCGAAGTAAACTCAAAAATAAACTACTACTAAGAAGTTATAATATTTAAATCCCCACTAAGATGGATCAATTACAAAACACATGTTCATACAAAAGTAAATTTTCCCAACATGGCTGAAAATACTATTTAACATGTAGCCTTAGATGATGAACTTATACACATAACACAAAATCTGTACCGTACTCTAACATTTACACATAACTAAAAGACAAATTGCAGCGGGAAAAATCAGTATACACACACAGCAGGTCTCTCTTCATCCCTGTTTAACACAAGGGTGTAAAACACATACATGGGTGGTATAATGGATAAAAGGCTGTTTGGATTACTATTTACCTCATTCAAAGTAATCAAAAGGACTCTGGGGGCCTTTAGCCCTAAGAACTAATACTTAGTAAAGCAGAATGTACCAAATTTGAACTTCTAATTTAGCACAGGGAGAGGAGCTACAGAGAATGTGCCTTACCAGTGTGGAGTCCATGCAGCTCTGGCTGGGAAACCCTACAGATGCAGCATGTTTACTAGCGGTGTCCCAATGATTAATGTCCCACTACAACAGTGACATGTGGAACCTTATTACGGTAGCTTGCAAAGTATTCGGCCCCCTTGAACTTTTCCACATTTTGTCACATTACAGCCACAAACATGAATCAGTTTTATTGGAATTCCACGTGAAAGACCAATACAAAGTGGTGTACACGTGAGAAGAGGAATGAAAATCATACATGATTCCAAACATTTTTCAAGAATAACGAACTGAAAAGTGGGCTGTGTTTAGTTATTCAGCCCCGTTTGGTCATTGTGCAGTCAGTTGCCCATAGACATTGCCTGATGAGTGCTAATGACTAAATAGAGTGCACCTGTGTGTAATCTAATGTCAGTACAAATACAGCTGCTCTGTGACGGCCTCAGAGGTTGTCTAAGAGAATAATGGGAGCAACAACACCATGAAGTCCAAAGAACACACCAGACAGGTCAGGGATAAAGTTATTGAGAAATTTAAAGCAGGCTTAGGCTACAAAAAGATTTCCCAAGCCTTGAACATCCCACGGAGCACTGTTCAAGCGATCATTCAGAAATGGAAGGCGTATGGCACAACTGTAAACCTACCAAGACAAGGCCATCCACCTAAACTCACAGGCCGAACAAGAAGAGCGCGGATCAGAAATTCAGCCAAGAGGCCCATGGCCCATGGTGAGGCCCATTGCTTTCATGACTATGTCTATGTCTACACAATGCTTATGCTTGAAAAGGTCTCAGTAATAGTCATATGGGCTTGAGAAAGTGGTCAATCACGTCTTTTGTTCGTCATTAGAGAGTAGTCACATGACTTTTGCTGATCTTTAGCAATTTGTAGCTTTTAAACATAACATCGTCAAGAGCCACTTTCTCTCTGGCTCTTAATGAAGGCAGTCGCACTTTGTCCCTCTCCCTTCCCTTATCTTTCCTGTCTTGTCTGCTTCTCTCCCTCTACCCTGGAAGAGTCTCACATCCCATTTCGCTGCAGGGCAACTTGCATGTGACAAATAAAGGCTTTCTTGATTAAATATCCTCTAAATTCAAATGGAGTAGGTATTTTTGGCGTTTATCTAAGTACAAACCCTGCTGGAGAAATTTGACAACCAACTGCAGCAGCAAAACAAGACACAAGACAAAGCTCTGTGTGTGATATACGCGAGGGAAGCCGACTGAGGTCAAGCGCTGTTCCTTCCACTTGAACCCCGTCAACCTCGGCCTAACTCCCCATAGCGCTCCTTTTGTTGTGATTACATGAATATGCATAGTTCCTTTAACACGTGACAGTCTCAAACAGGCGTGTGTGTGAGCAGAGTATATGCCCGTCTGTGTGTGTGTGTGTGTGTGTGTGTGTGTTTATGTGTTGTGTGTCAAACAGAGGTGTGTGTGTGGGTGTTGAAATATGACCCTGTGAAAACTGCTCAGCCAGGCCTAACAATGTTTTTCTATGACCGGTGCTAGGAGCCTCCCGGGAGAATAGTGGGAGTCCTTCTTGCAGGAGCCCAACTAAGACAAAAGACTATTGTAACTGAAAAGATATAGTGTGTGTTCCGCTATACCATATACCACCAAACAAGATGCAACCTTCCCATTAACTTAACATGTGTATGAGGTATGCCAGAACACTAGAAGTAAGTGAACATCCTCCCATCTCATGGTGCACACAGAACCTTAGCAGACCTAAATAAGGATGAGACATTTTATCAACATACAGACGATTATATATCTCCAAGCATAAATGATTATGTTTCTAAGTACAAATGACAATTTTAAATTATCAATATGACAGTATTATTGTCTACAATGAAGGGTCCCGATGGCAGATATTGGGAGTTTAATCTTTATATACTGAGAAGGTGGTCCTATAGGACCCTCTTTATTATTGGGAGGTTCTAGAAAGTTGTACTTGTTCTTTCCCAAAACGGTGGGGCCCCAGAGCATTTCCTCTTGAATTTTAAATCATATGTTTCCAATTGTCCAGTGTCTTGTTTTTAGTTTGTCTTTGTTTTGTTCATTTCTTTTAAATTGAAGAGTCCCAAGGGTAGATGTTGGGTGTTCCATTTCTTTTATATAGTGAAAGTGGTGTTATTCAACCCCCTCATCTTTGTGGTCAATTTTAAGTCACTTCTTCTTTTGTTATATGGAAAAGTTAAATGTGGGACAGGGACTTGAGTCATCAAGAACTAACTCAAAGTGGAACTTGACAGGACTGGTCCAGAAAATGTGATAAATGTTTGAAGATTGATGGTATCACATCTCAGCAGCCCTCAGAGGTGAACTTGTGCAGATTCAAAAACCGGAGGCTTGAAATGTGGTGAAGTACTGCTACTATTACTGCTGTCACCCTCCCACGGTATGGGCTGCCAAAGGTAGATCTCTAGAGATTTCTGTCCAGGGCCATTTTTATTTTTTAGATGGATCCAGGTGTAGTCCACCGTTTTTGCTTCTGCCTCAAGGTCTCATCGCCAGGTGTTTTTTGGGCAGCCTCTCTTTCACTTGCCATGGCGCTTCCACCTGAGAGCCTGCCTAGAGATGTTGGTTGGCAGTTTGTGTAAAGCATGCTCTACCCGGCGACATCCTGATTTCTTCCTCTACTGGGAGTTGACAGGTTCTTTCCCATAGTCACTGATGTCACTGATTGTGTCTGGCAGCAAATGTGGAGGATGTATATGTGTGCATGAGGGTGGGAATGCATGTTTGTGTCTGTGTGTGCCTGTTTGTCTGTGTTTATATGTCAGGTCGGGTCTTACACTCCACCTCTCTGGGAACTCCCAGCCCCTCCAAAGGCCTATCTCCCCTCACCACACTCCCTGCCGGTAACTGATGCCCTCAGAGGTCGGTGCGTTGGTGGTTCTTGGTGTGCGGGGCTGGGCGCTCAGGTATATACCAGCTCACACCCGGTGACTACTTGGCGGGGCCTGGTGCCTGTTGCTTGGTCAGGCCTCTTCCGGGGCAAAGGGGGCCCTCAGGCCTCCGGTCTCTGGGCCTGCGGCTCGGTTCACTCTGGCACAGCTGGCTGCCGGCAGAGCCGGCGGGCACGCCAGTGCAGCCCCCTCTGGCTTCTGCTCCGTGGCTACTGGGTGACCCATCATCTGAAGCTCTCCTCAGCTCTTCCCAGGAGGGTGGCACGGATGCCCCTCCGGTGGTCCTCCTTGGGCTCTCTCACTCTGGGGCCTCTGGATGTCTGGAGCCTGGATCTCCTCCATGCCTGCTTCATGCCCTGGGGGACAGGGCTATGGCTCTCTACATCCTCTAGCAGACCATTACATGGGGAAACTTTTGAATACAAGCACGCTGATCCACACAGGTGTGCACACGGGTGTTCACTGTTCATAGACATAAACTACACCTTTATTGCCTGCTATTTCCAAGCACAATGTGCGCTGTCGGTCCTGCTTGCTACACAACAACATTCAATATTTAATATTTACTGCTGTTTACACTTAGCTAGATTAACGTGATGGTGTTGTGTTTAGTATGTTGCTCTGTTTTTTGTTGTTGTTTTTTTTGCTTGTTTTCTCTTTTTCTCTCAACAGGTGATCCAGGAGATTTTTTTTTTCTTTTTTTTTTTGATCATGGTAGTCAGGGTCAACTTTCTGGATGCCCAAATGTTCTTGAGATGGATGAAGGAGACTCTTGCTTTGCCAATCCTTTTCTTGACGTCTGCATCGGTTCCACCTTGCTGGTCAATGATGCTGCCTAGGGTAGGTAAAAGAGTGTACTTTCTCCAGAGGACGTCCAGTAAGGATGATTGGGTTGTTATTATTGGAGTTGATCTTAAGGATTTTGGTATTCCCCTTGTTGATGATGAGTCCAACCTGTCCTGATGTGGCTGCCAATATGCTGGTCTTTTCTTGCATCTGTTGCTGACCAACTGAATGGGGACAACAGCTGATTCAGCAGTGACTCGACCACAGGACCCCACCCCACTTAAGAGGGAAAAGCTGAAAGGCTGGGTATCACACTGGAGGGGAGCCTGTGTGTTAGGTTGATTTTGATAATAGTTGTCATTGTTGTAATTAAATTTGTAAACCTTGTCCTGAACTGCATGTTTAGATGTTTTTCTGTTCCTCCTCTGCCTGTTGGAGGGTGGGGGAGGCAATTAATTATAGTGTTTAACTGCAGACAATGCATGTAAGGTCCTGGGTGTCCTTATTTAGAATAAGGATGTTTACTTCTTGCCATTTATGGCTCACCTATGGTTGTATATGGTGGGCCGTTAAAGGAGTTAAGCCATATACAGGGTGAGGTCAGATGACCCTTTTTTTATGACCAGCAGGAAGTCACACACACACACACACGCTCACACCTGCATACACACACACACACACACACACACACACAAAATGGGTGTTTGTGAAACTATTTGTGACTGAATAAAATGTGGCAAGGTGACACTGGGAGTCAGAATCGTCTGAGGTCAAGTGCAGAGTTGCAGCTCTGAGATTCTGACCAGGCTTCCCTTGCACCGCAAGTTAAAACCAATCGATCGTTGTTTGTCTTGCTTTGTTCATGGGTGTTAAGTCTCTGAACCAGCGGGGCCTGCTAGTGCAGACCCAACACTGTGGGATAGCAGGCTGCACGAAACACATGCTCTTTTGTTCACACGTTTAAACATGTGAAAGGAGGGATTGTTAGGATTGAAAATCTTTGATTTCTCTTGCTAAAATAAGTGGCTATAATCATTTTCATATACAGTATACACTGTAAATGTGCTCATATGAGTTGGCACTCAGTCTTTTGAAGGTCAAAAGCTTAGTTTGGCGTGACTGTCCGGACTGATATATTGTAGGAAGGACTTGAAGTGCAAACACGCTTACACACATCGATAATGTTTAGAATATGTCTCTGGGTCAGAGAGTCCCGAATATGATATTCTAAACCAACTTTGAATTACTAAAAGAGCAATGGATAATAACATTACATTCTCAAGAGAAGAATATATAGGGCACCTATGCTGAGATTAAAAACTGGCACCTTCCGCACGTACAGTTAAGCCCATAATTATTAGTGGTGGGCGGATCGATCCAAATATCGATAGTATCGATCCCAAGTCGGGATCGGTATCGGATCAATACTAGCCTGGTTAGATCGATTCTTTACTTTGAGTTCTGCTTGTTTGCTATGCTGTGCTTTTGGCAAAAACGAAACAGCCAGGTCGCTGGACTAGCCGCTCCTGTGTCAGCGGAGAGCAGGCACACTTTGCTCCCCCGCCCCCCTCTCTTATGTTTCGGTGTTGCGCTGACACGTCACGTGACTTAGACACTTTGGGGGTTATTAAGTTGTTTACATATTAATTATATTTTTACCAATTGTTTTTGTTGTTGAAAATTTTAATTGTAATTTTCGTATTATAGTTTATCAACACTATTTGTTTTAATTTGTTTACTGGTTTGCGTGCACTTAAGATTAAAAAAAAAGAAAGAAAAAAAAGATCGCCACCACGGCAGACCCGATGGCATTTTCATGCTTCGCCGCATCATTTATTCTTACAATAATCACATGGTTGCTGTAACAGTACATTCAACGGCTGCGAGCTGCAGCCGTACACATCACCACCACCAAACCTGCAGCGGCATCGCAGAACACGCCCTGCCACATACCCCCATCGCCCGCTTCACCCCACCCCGCGAGCAGGTGAGGGAATCGGCCCGGACCATCGGCGCCCCATGCCCCGGCCCAGCGACGGCGAAGTGTCCACTCTAGCGGTCGCCCGTGCCTCCAGCGGAGGCCTGATGGCCACCCATATGGCAAGCAGAGGCGGCGGAGCAGGAGTGGAAGTGAGCCGGGGCTCAGAGGCAGCTGGGCAGACGGCCGGCACGCAGGACCATGCAGCCTGCGTGCCAAAGCGGACAGCATGCCGCCCTCAGGCAGGACCCCCGCGCACCTCGACCTCCATCTCCAGCTTGGCAGGTCCCGTTGGCGCGCCAGCCTCCGGCTCACCCCGAGCCGCGTGCTGTCCACCCTTACAGTGATCACCCGGTTGCTGTAACAGTAGCCTACATTCAATGGCTGCAGCCCTCCTGCTGCCAGCTGTACACATCAACACCAAAAACAACAACAGCACAAGCAGCGCACAGGTTTTAAGCCGGTGAGGCATAATTGTAGATGCAGTGAAGGTGAGTCCACCTCATCTGCAGCAGCATCGCAGACCACGGCCCGCCACAATAATAAAGCATTTTTTATTTAATTATAAATAAATTATTTCTCCTAATTATGTCCTGGGTTTTAAGTAATTAATAATATAAAAGGAAAAATCACAAAAAACACTTAAGGTCATGAAAATTAATTGCGATTTAGCAATTCAATGAGGCATCCACCTGATTTATTAAAAAGTATCGGTATCGGTATTGGTATCGGCAATACTGGCCCGTATTTACTTGGTATCGGATCGATACCAAAATATGCAGTATCGCACACCACTAATAATTATTCATACCCCTGCCAAATTTTGACTTAAAGTTACTTTTGTTCAACAAGCTAGTTCTTTTTTGAGCAGAAATGACACAGGTGTCTCCCCAAAGATAATAAGACGATGTACAAGAGGCATCATTGTGGAAAAAAAAATATTTCTCAGGTTTTATTTATATTTTAGCAAAAAGTATCATGTCCAGAATTATTCATACCCTTCTCAATAATCAATAGAAAAGCCTTTATTGGCTATTACAGCAATCAAACGCTTCCTATAATTGCAGACCAGCTTTTTGCATGTCTCCACAGGCATTTTTGCCCATTCATCTTTAGCAATGAGCTCCAAATCTTTCAGGTTGGAGGGTCTTCTCGCCATCACCCTGATCTTTAGCTCCCTCCACAGATTCTCAATTGGATTCAAATCAGGACTCTGGCTAGGCCACTGCAAAACGTTAATGTTGTTGTCTGCTAACCATTTCTTCACCACGTTTGCTGTATGTTTTGGGTCATTGTTGTGCTGAAATGTCCACTGGTTCCCAAGGCCAAGTTTTTCTGCAGACTGCCTGATGTTGTTGTTGAGAATCTTCATGTATTGCTCTTTTTTCATGGTGCTGTTTACTGTGATTAGGTTCCCTGGTCCATTGGCTAAAAAACACCCCCAAAGCATTAGGTTCCCACCACCATGTTTGACAGTGGGGATGGTGTTCTTTGGGTTGAAGGCTTCTCCATTTTTATGCCAAATGAAGGCAACATCATCGTGACCAAATAATTCAATTTTTGTTTCATCTGACCATAACACTGAAGACCAGAAACCTTCTTCTTTGTCCAGATGAGCATTTGCAAAGGCCAAATGAGCTTTTGCATGCCTTAGAAGTGCCTGGAGAAGTGGCGTTTTCCTTGGTCTGCATCCGTGGAACCCAACAGTGTCCGTTGGACTGTCTGCCTTGAGACATTGCCACCAGCAGAGCCCAGATTCACCAGAATGGCCTTGGTGGTGATCCTTGGATTCTTTTTCACCTCTCTCACTATTCTCCTGGCCAGCACAGGTTTCACTTTTGGCTTCCGACCACGTCCTCTGAGATTTTCCACTGTGCGGAACATCTTGTATTTTTTAATAATACTTTGCACTGTAGCCACTGGAACTTGAAAACATTTGGATATGGCCTTGTAGCCCATTCCTCACTTGTGAGCAGCCACAATGCACAGCTGCAGGTCCTCACTGAGTTCCTTTGTCTTAGCCATGAATGTCCACAGACCATCTGCAGAGAGCTGCTGTTTTTCACCTGTTGAGTTGAGTAAAACAGCTATTTCCAATTAATCAGGGTAATTGGGATGCTTTAGAACAGCTTTGACTATTTGGAATGGTATGGAACTTTGGATTTTCCCAGAGACTGTGACAGTTTGTAAAGGGTATGAATAATTCTGGACATGATACTTTTTGCTCAAATGTAAATAAAAGCTGAGAAATATTTTTTTCCACAATGATGCGTCTTGTACATCATCTTATATCTTTTGTGAGACGCCTGTGTCATTTCCAGTCAAAAAATAACTTGCTAGTTGAATAAAAGTAACTTTAAGTCAAAATTTGCCAGGGGTATGAATAATTATGGGCTTAACTGTATGTATTAGGAGTTGGTGGGAACGTGTGTTGTTGTTCCTGGGTTTTGTTTCCCTTCTCGGCACAGGTAGGCGGGGCAGTGCTTGATGGCATTCCGGCACACCTGCAGCGCATCGGACATCATCAGTTGGAGCATTTATGGAGCTGTGTGACGGACGTCAGGTGTCGGAGTATTGTCGCTTCCACAAGTGCCTGTCTCGCCGCCTGCTCGCCTGCCTGTTTCGTTTTGTGTTGGCCTCCTCGGATTTGTGACAGAGATTTACCTCGCACCAGCCTGTGACCACTGCCCATACCCATCTTTCTGTGTTTCAAGTAAGCTCTCCAACTCTACCCGTTCACCTAAGTTTAACTCTCGACTTTCAACGTTATCTCCTAACTCTGTTGGTGTCATGGTCCTGGGTCATGCGACCCAGTGTTTTGAGTTTTAGTTTATTTGGATGTTTATTGTTTGTTTAGGTTCATTAAGTTATTCCAGCCCATTTGTAATTATATTACCCTTGTGTTTAGTCTCTCTTGCCCTTCATGTGTGTTATGTCTGTGTGTCTTATGTTGTCAAGTTCTTGTAGTTATTTCTGCCATCTTCCCCTGTACTCAGTCTCCCTGGTTCTGTGTCTACGTTTCATGTCTATGCAATTATGTTAAGTTCATGCCATGTTTCATTTCCATGTCTATGTCTGCGTGTTTCCTGTTTTATTTTGGAAGAGTCTGGTGTTCTTTGTTCATTGTAGTTAGTGTTACTCTCCCCTGTATTGTCATTATGTTCCATTCTAGTCAGCTGTGTTCTCATGTGTCTCCACTTCCCCTGATCGCCTCATGTGTGTATTTAGTCCTCAGTCTTGCTGTGTTCAGTGTCGCATCGTCTGTGTTCCCACCCTCCATGTTGTCTTAGCCAGCCTTTGTATTCATAGTTATGGTTTCCTGTGTCTTCCTAGTTTATCCTAGTATCACTTTCCCAGTTTAGTTTTGTCACTGCGCTTCTGCCTTGTTTTCACTCCTTGTCACCAGCCACAATAAAGGCTCGCTTTTCGTTCGAACTCAGTTTCTTGTCCTCGCCTGTGTCCGCACCTGAGTCCTCCACACACTCTCCACACGGTCTGCCCCGGCAGTCCGTGACAGTTTGTCCCTCATCCTCAGGTCGCTCCGGTGCGCCACCTATCCTCCCGCATACCTCCGCTCCGGTTCATCCCCTCGGCTCCGTCTCCTCGCACATTTACCCTGTCACTGTACATAGATACCAAAAGATGACAAAGAAAATATTGCTTCATCTGATATTTATTTTCACCTATTGTTAAAAACCTTATTTAGTAATACCACAACCTTTAAAACAGCAACATAAAGTTCAAGAAGTAACAAATAGAAAAGGGTAAAACTGTCATATGTTTAACAAAACAATATACACATAGGTAAGAAAAAAACACAATTCAAAGTAGTAAATAAAAAGGGAAAAACATAAGGGTAAATGATCTTTTTTAACAATAAGAAAAAAAACCATGATTTAAAATTCAATAAAAATCTATCCACCCGCTTCTACTCTGCCTTGATTTTTTTTTATGTGTGGTAAAAAAGCTCTGATCATTTAGAGACCGCTTCTTATCTGTCTTGTGCAAGCCATTTGTTTCAAAACTTGGGTCGCGAGTGTCATCTTTATACTGGCTAATAGTCCTCCTCACCTCAGTGTTAGGAAAAGCAGACAGGGGAACATTTAAGCGGGTGAGTGTTTTTAAAAATGCTGGCCACCCTGCAGGCCATGAAACATCTGTTGCTCTACGTGTTGCCGTTGCACTTTGATCAAATCATAGAGATGCGAACCTCTGATTGTCAATAATAATCTCGCCCCTATCATTCCAAGAAACACCCGACACACAAGTGAGCGCTGTTAAAATAAGCTCTGCATTTTTTCTGCTCCTTTTTGCCATATAGGAGACAATCTCATCCACAAACAGGTCTTTGTCTGTCGCCGCCAACATTGCTTTGACGGTCAGATGCATTCTGACCAGTTTCAGAAGGCAAAGATAGTGTTAGCACATTTTTTTTTTCACTCATGCCTTGTTTCACAAGTGAAAGGTATCTCTGAAGAATGGCAGAATACTTTTTAGCCTTCTCATACCAAATCTGGCAGCTGCAGCACTTCAACCATAGCTGTGTCTAGCTCGTTTTGTGATACATGCCTGACGGAGCCTGTCATATAAAATTATATTCCAGAAACATGCTTTGCCGATCCAATAAGCTGTTCAGAACACTTCCTACATTGAAATAGACATCAGCACGAACTATCGCATGTCCGCCATTACCTTCCCGAAACCGGAAGTGATGTCATTTTTGCAGAAAATGTAGTTTTTTACTTATAGGCCTTATAAGCCTATACTGGTGTTTTTAAAAGTCATGTTAGACTCCATCCTTTTCTGAATAGTTTCTGGGATGCTTAGAACTCAAATTGCACTGCTTTAAATAGTTTATTTTGATGCACATGCTGTTTTCTTTGCAAATTTGCATTATAGGATTTATTTTCATTTTTTCTGCAGTATATAAAAATTGATGTATCTCAAAAACAAAACTATGAAGACACTCAAAATAAATTTCTTGTTGTAAACTATTTTTGCAACTTTTTTGTATTTAAAGTTTTGAGGAATAAACCTCTTAAATTTCTCTAAGTAGAAAAGTATGTAAAAAAACAAACCATTTTCAATTTTTTTGCAGTTTATTGCACTTTTTGCAATTTATGTAGTTACTATGGACTTACTGCATACATATCATTAAACTTTGGGCTATAAGAGTTGTATTGATGTATAGCAACTTGAAATGCTCCCAAACATGGCACTACAGCATGTAAAATATAAAGTAAGGTCTGGCGGACTTGGCTCTATGGTAGGTCTTAAAGGGTTAATAAAATCCATGCTTGGATTACAAATAATATTCCTCCGTATGCTGGGTGGGGATTTTTACAACAACTCCAACAGTGCAATGTTTCTCCGCATCCGTGAATACGTATCCCTTTTTTTTTTTTTTTTTTTAATAACCTCTTTAGCCGTTTTTTGGGGATATAAACAACTTAATGATCCGACAACAAATTGGTTCAGAGTCTTAAATAGTCAGACGTCTTATATTTATAGTCGATTAGAAGATACCCATATGGGGTAGATGTGGCATCATTAAAAGCTTCTAAGAAGTATTTTGTATTACCTGGAAACATCTTTCTACCTAAAACTGAAAATTTGGTATTTATCTCTAGGGTTGTTAAACAGAATCAAATAATTAGTATTCAATGAAATTGTCTTACTGGATTTTCCCTGCATAAACAAATTCTGAACTAAGTACATGCTGCTCAAGTTCCTATGATGAACGTATTGTATGAACACATTTTGAACTTCTATGCTATTAGACGCAGTATTCATCACTTCGATAATGAGCAAGTTGTTCTTATCCGGAGGTAAAAGGACATTGTCACTCAGAGATTCCAGTATACCATTCACAAAGGTGATTTTTCTTATCTGAAGAAGTTGATCGTATAAAGCAGGGGTGTCAAACTTATTTTGGTCTGGGGGCCGCATACAGCTTAATCTGATCTCAAGGGGGCCAGACCAGTAAACTCATTCCAAAATTACATAGAACTAACAGTAAGTCCACTTTTTTTCTTTGTATTAGTGCAAAGAAGAATTGTCCTTTTTACACTTTTACTCAGTTTAACATTTATTTAAGTGCATTATACATAAAAATCTGATCATAGTGATTGTACAATGTTTTAAAACATTTAGTCAACAAACAGTTTTGTGGAACTTAAAAACACTGCCCTGCATGTTAAAATACATCAAACACATCTAAATTTAGAAATGAATGAATTTAAAATCCATTTTCCACATCTAGGAAGCAATTCTGAACACATAAATTGAGGCCACACACTTGAAATCTTAAGTGGTAGCTGTTTTAAACAGACATTTGATGAAGTAAATTTGGCCCCTTCCTTGTTAATGCATAAAATGTAAACAAAACAAAACAAAAACTCACATAGATAACATATGTGGCATGCATAAGACATATTTTACTTAACAATAGTCTTCTCTTGTAAATCTGTTTCTGACTACCACTGACTTTCACAGTAATTACTAGAGCAAATATTCACATTTGTTTATTTTATAGTGCAACGTTCAAAGCAGCATTCCATAGAATTTAGTCTTGCTCAGTATTTGCCCCTGAAACTTGGCATCTGTTAGCCTGCACAAGTGCATCAATATCAGGCATCATATCCTGAGTAGCAGCCAGTTTCAGAATCTCATTTAAGTGCTTATGTGTGAGCTTTGAGCGTAGCTTTGTTTTATTAATGGTCATGAGTGAGAAAACTTGCTCACAAAGGTAGGTAGTCCCAAACATGGACAACATTTTTGCAGCCAGTGCTGTCAATTTAAGATAGCGTAGTAGGAGATACTTGTAAAATGTGTCCAAGCACACAGAGGCAAATTTGTCCTTCAATTCTACATCACACTGCAAATCAATGATTTCAAGTTGCATGTCAACAGGCACATCAGAAGCTCTGACTGTGAATGGTGAGCGAAAAACTGCGAATTCTGTCTCGAGTTGCTAAAGACCTGAAATCGTTTCTCAAATTCCCTCAGCAACCCTGAAATCTTGTCTTTGTACTGTTTCACGTCAGGATTAACACTTGCTGTGCACGCATCTCGGAGACAGGGAAAATGAGCAGGGTCTCCGCTTGCTATCTGCGTCTCCCATAACGTGAGCTTTAACTTGAATGCATGTATGCTGTCATAATACTGTGTTACAATTATTTTTTTTATTTTTTTGCGTCCCTGCAACATTCTGTTAAGATTATTCAAGTGCTCTGTAATATCAACCATAAATGCAAGGTCCTGCAGCCAAAGTGGGCACTGTAATTCCTTAACAGGTTTTCCTTTTTTCTCCATAAATTGTCCGATTTCTCCACGTAGATCAAAGAAGCGCTTCAGCACAGCACCTCTGCTTAACCATTTTACTTCAGTGTGGTATGGCAGACCATGGGTAATGTTACAGTCATTGAGAAGGCTGTCAAACTGACGATGATTGAGACCTCTGGCTCAGATGAAATTAACAGTTCGGACAACCACCTCCATGACGTGATCCATTTTTAAGGACTTGCAGCATAATGCCTCCTGATGCAAAATGCAATGAAATGTCCAAAAATTACCCCCTCTATTTGCGGCTTGTACTTTCTCTCTGAACTTGGTCACAACACCTGCTTTTTTCCCGATCATTGACGGTGCACCATCAGTGGCCAGGCTTACGGCGCGGGACCAGTCCACCCCAACCCTGTCCAGTGCTCCAACTATGGAGTGGAAAATGTCCTCAGCTGTTGTGGTGTCGGTCATAGGCACCAACTCGAGAAAGTCAAAGTATCATCAACTCCACGAATGAATATGGCCAGTTGAGCGACGTCTGTAATATCAGTACTCTCATCACTTGCAACAGAAAATGCCAGAAATGACTCCACTTTGCGTTTCAGTTGGCTGTCCAAATCTGCCGCTTGTTCCGAAATCCTGTCTGCCACGGTATTTCTCGTCAAGCTAATATTGGCAAAAGCTTGTCGCTTCTCAGGACACACAATTTCAGCAGCCTTCAGCATGCAGTTTTTGACGAACTCCCCCTCAGAGTACGGCTTTGATGCTAATGCTACTTGGCTAGCAATTACGTAGCTGGCTTTCACCGCAGCATCACTGACCTCTCGGCTCCGGGTGAAAACAGATTGCTGTTTCCTCAGACCAACCAACATTTCATTTACCTTCTGTTTTCTCAGTTCTCCGTGCAAGCTGTTGTATTTTTTACCATGTTGAGTTTCATAGTGGCGCCGAATATTGTACTCCTTAAGCACCGAAACTTGCCGCATGTACACTAGGCACACGGGTTTCCCATTCACCTCCGTGAACATATAGGAAGTCCATTTTTCTTGAAAAATCCGACACTCTGTGTCCACTTTTCTCTTTTTTGACAAAGACATTTCGCTGATGAGGGTGCCCGTTCCAAGAGAAAAAGCGGGTAAAGCGATTGAACTGACTAAAACACAGCGCCCCTAGCGAACAACATAGGAACTGAAGATTTTAAAGAAAATGAAGTTTATTCTTTTTTTTAATAATGCAAATTTATCCCCGGGCCGGACTAAACCCCCTGACGGGCCGGTTCCGGCCCACGGGCCATATGTTTGACACCCCTGGTATAAAGGCTGCCAGCAAGAATAGATCTAAACAATATTATCAATTTTGGTTGAAATAATGGTAGATGCCTTTTCAATGATGCTTTTGACAAGGAAAGTCTTTCCGCAATTACTCGGTCCACTAATAACTAAACTAAAAGGGTGCTGGAGCCTCCCATCTAAGGCTTGATCCTGATCAGTATCCATAAGGGAGTGTTGTATAGTCAGGCAGCACCCTTCTCTTGTTATAGACCACCTGAAATTTCTTTTACAACTGTTTCATTCCCAAGATGAAACCTCTTCATATTGCGTTTGATGGTGTCGGACTCTGCAACTAAATGCGCATCCCTGTTGTCAACAAATGCCCGGACTAAGCCTTTCAATGATTCGTGGGTAACAACTTTAGACTTAACATCAATGAGTGTTACACCTTTACACTTAACCTGAGTCTTGCCCTGTTTTGCGTAATAAGCATAGCATTTTGGACCTCCAGAGACAAACTCGGTAATGGGATCATCCTCTCCAGACCTGCCATCATTGAGCTCATCAGTCAGGGTCTGTAATCAGCTCGCAAGATGGCATGTTTGTTCGCATGGAGAATCGACCCCACAGAGTTCAGAGGTCTCACGGTATATTTTACAAGCCATTCTCAACACCTCGCCATCATTAATGCAGTACTTATGCATTTCTGCCTGTAAATCAAATGGTTTCTTGCAGGCAGGCTTGTACCTTGCCATATTTTTCTCCTTTTCACTTTCAGGCATTTTATCATACCTGTAAAAAGATGGGGCAGGATAAGGGCCTACATAGAATTCGTTAGCCCTTGTGTTAAATGTGTGTGGGAAGAAGCCTTTTTCAAGGTCCTGGAATCCCAAGGCAGAAGGTGTTTTGGCCAGACGCATGGGCAGAAAGCTAAATGAGTCTATCCATCTCTGATCATAGGATTTGTCATACATTAGAACGACACAACTCCCTCTCATTGTTACACGCGGAGCAATACCTTTTTTAACGAGGTATTCCAAGAGAATATAGCTGTCAAAACCCGAAGAATTATGGGCTATAAATGTATAGCCACGGAATTTAGGCCTTCTGTAGTGTTCGACAAATGCAGCCACACACTTTAACGTGTTGAAACAGAATTTCTTCCCATGAATATCCATCGCACACAAAAAAACTGCCTCATGCTTTCCGTCGTGATACTGGTTCTCAAAATCATATATTATGTAATTTTCATGAGGTTTTTTCATTTCAGCAGGTTGAATGAAACACTCATGAGCCATGCCACTGTCCACCAAGTGCTCTCCACAGAGTGTACACACACGGGGTACATTTGTGTTCTGCTTTGTCTGACTTCCTGTATACCTTGCCGCATGTTTCACAGTATTTTATACTGTCACATGCGGCAAGGTGATTGTAACACGCATTGTACATCAGTTGCCGCAGTTCTCTGGAATTAAAATGAGACATGTCCCTAGTCCTAATCCCACCGCTACCACCACCAATCTGCACAGTGTGACTTTCTTTCACGTAATCTACAGCAACAGCTGCATCAAAACCATCACTAGAAGGTGGAAGCTCATCAATCTCAAAATGCCCAACAGAGAGGGCTGCATCAAGATTATCAATTGCATAAGAATGGTCAGTAAGGGGCGATTGGAGGCCATTAAATGTCAAAATCTCAATATGACCAGCAGAGGGGGCTGCATCAAGACTGCCAACTGTATCAGAATGCCCAGTAAGGGGCGATAGGATGTCATCAAATGTCAAAATCTGTATATGACCAGCAGAAGGAGCAACATTAACACTGTCAGTTGTGTCATACCAGTCTACAGAGTGTGAAAGAAGCTCATCAATGTCAAAATGCCCAGCAGAGGGCATCAATATCACCAATTGCATCAAACCAGTCTATAGAGGATAATCTGTGATTACATTCACCGCGACCATCACCATCATCACCAACATCATTAGCATTGCCAACATGTGAATTACCAATCTAGCAAACAGCTGAAACAGGACCCGAGAGATACATCTGGGCTTTCAGTTGATCCATCTACTGTTTATTGAAGTTTCATCAAAAATGGTCTCAGTGAAAGGGAAGGCCACTTATCCTTCCACCTATTCAATTCAGGTTCACAGGGGGCCTGGAGCATATCACGGCTGCCACAGAGTAATAGGCATTAAGTGTGAATGTGAATGGTTTTCTGCCAGTGTGTAGTAGACACACTGGCAGAAAACCATTCACATTCACACTTAATGCCAATTTAGAATCACCAGTTAACCTAACCCCACTAACTGCATGTCTTTGGACTGTGGGATGAAGCCAGAATACCTGTAGAGAACATGCAAGCTCCACACAGAAATGCTCCAGCCAGGTTCAATTTGGATTTGAACCCAGGACCTTCTTGCTGGGGCAACAGCGCCTAACCAGCCCCATTGTGCTACTCTAATGATGAATCACGCGAGTGGTGTTGAACCTCTTTTCAAAATTAATGTAATTATGAACACAGAAAAGTGCTGTCAGAATTTGATTCACCATGCAATACCATCTGGAAAGCATCTGAATGGCACCAGCTTCATTTTTCAGCGTGACAATGATGCCAAACACACTGTCAATGCTGTAAAATCAAACCTGGATAGAAAAACACACAATGCAATGCTATCAGGAGTTCAGGTTGTGTTGAAGAATGATAGCGGTCTGAACAAATACCGACTTTCAAGCTCATTAGTATTGTACAAACTCTGTTTTTCCCTTATATACTGTATTGCATCTATATAAATCACTGCACCTTAAGCAGCTTGAGGTTTACTGCACAGCTAACAGCTGTATAATGTTTTTCCCATTTTCTTTTTTATGAACGTAATTCCTCAGATCACAAACTATGCCTTTCCTCAATATGAAATAGGTAATTATTATTATATGTATAGTATGTTGATAAAAGTGATTTCTGGGATTACTTGAAATATTTTTGCTGTAGTAGGTTAGATGGGACGTCTAAAACAAAATCATTCTGTGTATCATGTAGCTTATTTAAACTAGATCATAAAGACAAAATGAATGTTTTAATATAATCACCAAGGCGCTGTAGTTTAGATGCAGATTTGTTACACCTCTTAACATACTAAACTCTAAATGCAGGAAAACTAAAGCCGTGGCTTTGCGGGGGAACCATATGTAGTTTTTAGTTTGAGATCCCGTGCAATAAAGACACATGTCGCTGCTACACATTGTCAGCATTTGCAAATGTATCTGAAAGATGTTTTATTTTTTTTCAGCTTAAATTAATAATCATGTAATCTACGCTGGGACTCCTCATGGTTAACCCAACCCTACAGACTGTTAGTTGAGGATAAACAGCCCTGATCCCTTGAGCTTCTTATTCCACAAAGGTCTAAAAAAATAAGCCATTGTAAAATCAGACACAAACGCACCACAGCCTGCTATCTGTATTTTTGTAGTATGTAAAATTACAGCTGAAAATAACCAGGTTAAAACTGGGTAGTAAATCAGGTTGTCTCTGCCATGGTTGTTCCTCTGTTACCCAGCAGATGGGGTACTGGTTGGACCCCAGGCACATCAGCCTGCTTCATTCAACCCCAACTGTATTGTGCAGCTTTGGCTCGGCTGTTCCACCCCTCCCACAGGAGGCTCACACAAGGAGCACTCAGCCTCTGTGCAGAGGCATATTTCCTCATCAGCAGCCCGCTCTCCAAGGCCAGAACAGTTTGTGAGCTTTGCTGGATGATGGCCAGCTGCAAACCCACTACTCCTTCACATCGGGTGACCTTGGTCTCATCTGGTCTCATGCTTGAAGAGCAGGAATAATCTCCTTTCCTGTGTGTTAGTTTGTACTCACAAATCCCCACAGACAGTTTAACTTTCAGTGAAGAGGGAAGGGGGAAAAAAGGATATTTTTATGTGTTGACTTAAGAAAAATAACATCTCTGTCTGTTTCTCCGTTGTGGGCCCACAGAGTTAAACAAGTGTAAATGAGGTGCTAAGAAGCTGTGATCATGCAAATACAAATACAGCATCTCTCTTAGATTAAGCACAGAAGAGAGGAGAGCTGCCTCTAGTGTCAGCGGGTCGAAAAGAATGGCACACAGGCCGAGCTAATGCTGGCTGGTGTGTGATAACATGGAGGCAGACTTTGTGTCTGCATGCAAGCGCCTTTAAATGCATGTTACTGAAATATATTCATCTCCTGTTTCAAGTGTTTCGCTGCTGAGTCATGAGTGGACTCAAGAATAAAGCCTGGACCTCAAGTTTGAACAATCTTCTGCCGCCAAGGGAGCTGAGTCACATTTAAGACCAAGATATTAAAGGAAAAGTTCACCCACATTACAACACTACATGTGATCACAATAAACTCATTTAAGCTTCCTGGTTTGAGGGGATTATTTGGGATTTTTATGCATCTCCTGCAGCAAAATGGATACAAATGGAACTTCATGTGCCCGGCCCACAATGTAGAAAAGAATTACATCTAAATAATTCAACGGTAGCCCGTCTTTCGAGCAACATTGTCTTGGTGGGTAATCCACAGACTACAGTGACAGTGTTCACTGTAACCAGAAGAAAGAGCAGTTTGTAACCGCTGTGAGCACTACAAGCTGCAGACCGCATTGAGATGGAAGTGAAGGGTTGGGAAATCTATAAACCTGGATCAGAGGAGGAGAGGGCACTAATAATGAGGTCAAAACACTTAAACATTACTCTGGTAGAATCAGAATTAGCTGCGCCGAACAGTTAAAAGTTTATAATTACATCTTCTGAAAGACTTTTCCAAGTAGCAGGTACATTTGATGGCAGCCTGTCCTAGCCTACAATGAGCGAGAGGCGGGCACAAATCTGCGGCCCAATTTATAGGTGGTGAAAGAAAACTGGACGAAAGGAGGGAAGCCATACAGTCACAAACCGCCCCAAAGTGTCACAAACGCCTCACCGGAAGAGCCGATTCAACCCTAAACCTTTTTGATGTGATGTGCATTTAAAATACTTCATTAACTGAAAGCAGACTTGCTGATTGTGGAATGTGCAGAGTGTTTGCTTATGAGGGAAGATGCATTATTACATATAAAACCAAGGCTGGATTACCTCGACCCCGAGGGACTGGGAAATTCCCTGGTTCATTGAATGTTAATTAGTTTTGGTGATTTGATTAATGGTGCGTTTGTTAGCAAATTAGCACAGCTAAAGTACAATATCTAAGAAAGTGGGGGGTGGTAAGAAAGTTCACCTGTATGCACCTTTAAAACTAACGAACCTGACCAAGAAGAGTACCCCTGAAACTACTACTGGTTGTTTTTACACTCTGTAACTTGTATTTTTAATACATATACACAACGTAATAGTTTGTGAACTTTACAGGTGCTGGTGTGCAAACATTAAGGCTAGCTGTGTCACCATTTCCAGTCACAACTATAAGCCCAGTGGCCTATAGTTTCTTATTTACTGTAAGAGAGCGTTCTCAATCTTCTCCACTAACTGAAGTGGTTTCTTCCTAATCTTAAATTGACCCTCATGCATATTTTACTAAGATCTGAAGGCAGGGGGTCAAGGACGTAAACAACATGAAAGCACAAATCCATCCTGCCTTGTATTAGTGGTTCAGGTTGTTGGTGGTGTAATGGGGTGGGGGATATTTTCTTGGAACACTTTGGACCTCTTCAGTACTAAATGAGCATTGGATAACCTATAACCTACATTTATCTACAATAAAGAGCAACAATACAGCAACACCTTGTTCATCCCATTATAACCATGGTGTACCATCTGCTTTCAACAGGATAACACACCATGTCACAAATCTTAGATTATCTCAAACTGGTTTCTTGAACACGACTGTAATCAAACGACCGCCATAGTCACCAAAATCTCAATGCAGAGAGCACCTTTGGGTAATGGTCGAACAGGAGACATCATGGATGTGCTGTGTGATGCTATTTTGTCAGTATGAGCTGATGACTTTGCAGAATCTATGTCACAAAGACTTAAGCATCTCTGAAGGCAGAAGGAGGTCTGGTACTAGCAAGATGTACCTCATGAATCAGTTAGTGAGTGTATTCATGTGTTGTTGCCATAGTTTTGTCCCATCTGCATTTTTTATTATTACAGCATAGATTTATCCATTTATAGCAGGTTATTTTTGTGTCTCTTGACTATGGGTCATTGACCTTTAATAAACCTCAGGTTGAGAACCACTGCTGTTGTGAGATTCTAGATCATTACCCATCAAAAAGACAGCAAAGGAATGAATTGCACAATTTTAATGTCACACAGTTATGTAGTTCCTTGGTTGTTTGTGTCATTAGTCACAAATTCTTGAGAGGAAAAGAGACAGTTTTTTTTTTTAATCTATTTCAGTTTAAAAGAAGACAGGAGAGGACACATTTACCCAATCAGGTTTTTTATTTGGAACAGAGTGGAAGAGAAAAAAAAATCATAAGGTGAGGCATGCAAAAGGGTGTGTGCATTTATGTGTGTGTGTGAGAGGGGTGGGGTGGGGTGGAGGGGGTTTATTGGATGATGGTGGGACGTGGAGTTGTGCTTTTACACAAACAGACCAAACTTTAAACCAACCGGCAACTGATCAATAACTAATCAATAACATTGAAACCACCTGATCTTGCTGGAAATCACAAATGATGACTATCACTATGACGACGATGATGATGGCGATGATGATGGTGACAACGACGACGAGGGATTCGATATGCGCTCGTGTGATATGATTTACAGTCTACTTAATGTCGGCGCGGTGTGTTTCAGTGCGCTGCGAGTTTTATTTCAGCTGTTGTGTGTTTGGTGTGTGTGTGCGTGCGTGCGTACGTGTGTGTGTGTGACAAGAGCACAGCTCATCTAAAGGGATGACGTGATGTGATGGATAAAAACTCTTCATGGTCATGTAGATGGTTAGTGACGCCAGAAAGGATACGCTGATATTTACATATAAAGCATAAAACTCCTCCTGCTTGTCCGGTTTCTGGTAGGTGACGGTGGCCTGTTTTGGTTCCTCCAGCGTGTAGCTGCCCTTGTCCTTCTTCTTCATCCTGTACACCAGCAGCATCACCAGGAGGCAGCGAACAGGGCGCCCACCACGCCTCCCACTATCACCGTTGGAGCGAGATGGAAACAAGAGTGTTAGTTGTGTCAAATTTGCAGCAGATTAGATGCTACAAACACTCAAACACACGCAGAGACAAACACTAAAATGCCATTAGAGCCGCTGGCACGTCTACGGCCGACTATGACACAACACGGAGCTGCTTTAGAATAACTTCTAGCAAATCTACCACAGCATTACTACCACCTTCCTGCTAAGTGAAGACGGATGAGCCCGAATGTGCCAAAATACATTCTGTGCTGCCAACTGCTTTGTGTTAAAACTGCAGCCCTGCACTGCCACATAGCAGTTTAACCCTGTGGGGGCTGCCGGGGCCAATCAACAGCAGCTGCTTTTTTCCCCACCGTCCTTTGCTTCCTCTGCTTATCTTGTCGAAATGGTTAAAAACGCCCTCATTACAGTGACTGGCATCCACGCCAAAAGCGGGAAACAAGTGCTTTGTTTCCATTCTTTGCGTCGGGAGAATTTACTTTGTTTATCTCCGTTTCTGCTGAAGGGATTTAATTAATACAGTTTTTCCACCGCGCACTTTCACCGCAAAACGTATTCCCCTCGTCTGCCTCGTCGCACCGTTTTACGTAATTAAATCTTCTATAAGATTTCAGTCGGTTTTATCTTCTTTTGCCCAATCATCCAGTGCGTAACTACAGTCTGTGCGTTTCACCGTGTCTCTTTATCTCACCGTCTCTGATTTTATTTATACTCAGACTTAAGGAATGTTCACTGTACCATTTCAAGTTGCTGTCAAGATAGCACATAATGAACCACTTGTCCGTGAATTCCTAATATCAAGTAATCATTAAGACGAATGACTAAATCAAGGATTTTAGTCATGCTGGTGGGGCTGGGCCATGGATGGCATTCTCATTCAGCCCATCTGTCCACTGCTTTTATCCAGAATTAAATTGGACAGAATGCAGTGGCGGAGCGGGGGGGGGCTTACTGGGCTGAAGCCCGGGTTGTTTTATCAGAAGCCCGGGGTCTTTTGGAGTGTAATTTTTTTCATAGTTAGATGCCTGGCTAACAACTGTATAAAACAAAAAACTACACACAATATTCGAAGCACATAGTGCACACTGTGGGAATTTACGACTGTGCGTAAATCCCCCCTAATATTGGTATGATCCGAGCTCAAACACTAAGCACTGAGCGAGGGGGCGGGGGCAGCTGCTGCCTGCAAGTGCGCTGTTGGAGAAACGCAGCCAGGCAGACAGAGGAGAACTGAAGTTTGACCAGGTACCAAAGCAAATCATTCGTACTGTACAAATAATGTAAATATGACGGTGTTTCACAAAAGATTGATATCAAACTGATCACTTGACCCATGTTACGTTACTTGCTCTTCAAGTGAATCAACAAATGGCCAAATGAAAAGCCGAACAACAACAATGCTGTTTCTTTAGAGAGTCTTAGCTTACATGTATGTTTATTTCATATTTTCAGTTGTTACCCTCCACGGCTAAATAAATCGGTTTCAGTAATGTACTGATATACAAGAATGGACATAAGGGACTCCTTTCAAAGAAAAAACTCTGGTAGATGTCATTTTATATATTATGCTTTGTATGTTGTTCAGTATATTTCTATGCAAAACAAGAGGGATTTCAATACACGGCAGTATATTCACAGTTGAAACCAGATATTTACATACACTTTTTTTACTGTACAACATCAATTTAGAGTAAACTTGTTTTGTTTTGGATAAATAAATATTGAAATATCTTTTGAATTTGTTAAATGTCACAATGAAGAGAGAGCTGTCTATTTTTTTTATCACTTTCATCAAATTTAGGAGTACAGATACACTAAGTTTATTGCGTCTTTAATTAATAAGAAAACTCCAGACGATTCCTTTCTGAGCTGAAGAAGCTTCTGATAGGTTAGTAGAGTCCATGTGAGTAAATTGGTGGCACACCTGTGGATGCATATAAGGCAAAACACAGAGCCTGTTTCTTTGAAATGGGAAAATCAAGAGATGTCAACTGTTACGTCCCACCCGAAGGGGTCTAGGCATGCGAGTGAGGGGACCAGTAACAAATGAGTCCAGAACAGAATGAAAGGAGAACAGACAGGTGTTTTCAGTAAATAAAATAGTCTTTAATAGTCTAAAATCTTTCAAACATGCAGTAGTGCAGCCACTGCTTAAGAAACCTGGCCTTGATCACACAGTTTTAGCGAACTATAGGCCTATTTCCAAGCTGCCTTTAGTCTCCAAGGTTTTAGAGAAAATTGTTTTTAGTCAACTGAAAGATTTTCTAGATGAAAATGGCATCTTTTGAGGTTTTTCAATCAGGTTTTAAAACCCTTCACAGCACAGAATCTGCATTATTAAGGGTTTTTAATGACATCCTTCTGGCATGCGATTCTGGTAACCATGTTGTTCTTGTCTTGCTTGACCTAACTGATGCCTTTGACACCGTAGACCACAATATTCTAATTTCTTGATTACATGATGTAGTGGGTATTGGTGGCACTGCACTTAATTGGTTTAGGTCTTATTTGTCAAATAGAACTTTCTCTGTCAGCCTTCTCGGTTACGAATCGTCTTCTGCTCCTCTGTCATGCGGCGTCCCACAGGGCTCAATTTTAGGGCCACTGCTCTTTTTACTGTATCTATTGCCTCTGGGTTCTATCCTTAGAAGGCATGGGATCTCATTTCATTGTTATGCCGATGACTGCCAAATTTATTTGCCACTAAAGCACAAGGATGGCATCTCCATAAAACCTCTCTGTCTAGATGACATTAAAGCTTGGTTGGCTCTAAACTTTTTAAATTTTAATGAAAAGAAAACAGAAGTGTTGGTGTTTGGACTCAGCGGTCCCTGTGAGTCCTCCTCTGTTGATTTAGGATCCCTGGAAGTCTATTTCAAACCTGTTGTTACTGACCTTGGTTTTAAGTTGGACAGTGATTTTAAATTGGACAACCAAATCAGAGCAGTGGTGAAGTCCAGTTTTTATCATTTAAGGCGACTGGCAAGAGTAAAATCTTTTCTTTCGAGGCAGCACCTTGAAACAGTGATCCATGCTTTTATTTCTTCCCGCCTGGACTACTGTAACTCACTTTATGTGGGGGTCAGTCAGTCATTGCTCTCACATCTGCAGCTGGTTCAAAATGCGGCTGCACGACTCCTAACAGGAGCTTGAAAAAGAGAGCATATAACCTCCGTGCTAGCCTCTCTGCACTGGCTGCCTGTGTCTTTTAGAGTTAATTTTAAAATTCTTATGTTTGTTTTTAAATGCCTTCACAGTCTTGCCCCGCCTTACCTCTCTGAGCTTCTTCATCCCCACATACCCTGTCGGTCTCTCAGGTCAGCTGACCAGCTGCTCCTGGAGGTACCGAGATCCAGGAGGAAGCTCAGAGGGGACAGTCCACCTAGTTTTTGAGTTACACGACGTTTTGTAACTCCAAAAAACGGCGCTCTTTGCCTCTCACCGCGATCTAATTCTGACTGCTCATCACCCTGTTTTCCAGGCACTCGTTCTCTTTCCCAGTGGCACAGTTTGTAATGACACAGGTCTGCAACCCAAAGGTCGTGGGTTCAATTCCACCTTGGTCAACATGTTTTTTTCCCTACAAATTAATACACTGTCACTGACCACTAATTCATATTGATCATTTATTACAATTCTGCAAACTTTTATGATTTTAGCAGCTTTTCTAATATTGACCTCAGATCCTTGTTAACACTCCATGGCACAAATACTCTTCCCTTTTTGGCTCTGTGTATGTGTGTGTGTATCAATATTTCTCCCATTTTAAAGTATTACTCCTCCATAATTGTATTTCTCTTAAATCAAAGTACTTTTACTACATCTTAGTACTTCTGCTCAATCATAGTATTTCTGCTAAATCATAGTATTTTGCCAAATTATGGTTTTTGTGCCAAATCATAACATTTGTTTTATGTTATAGTATTACTACTAAGTGGAGGAATTTCTGTCATGTTACAGTATATGTGCTGATTACAGTATTTCTGCTAAATCATAGTATTTCTACTATATTATATTTTTCTTTCTAAATATAGCATTTCTGCTATATAATTGTATTACTGCTATGTTATAATATTTGTGCTAAACCAGAGTATTTCTGCTGAAACATAGTATTTCTGCCAAATGATAGTATTTCTGTCAAATTACAGTATTTGTGCTAAAACATAGTACTTTTTTTTTAAATTTCAATATTAATAGTAAATTACAGTGTCTCTGGTAAATCGCAGCATTTCTGCTATGTTGTACTGTTTTTCTAAATCATAGTATTTCTGTAATGTTTAAGAATGTTTGGCTAAATATATTCTTTCTGTTATCTTATACTATTTCTCCTAAATTCTTGTATTTTTGAGAAGTTATCGTGTTTCTGGTAAGTTACAATATTTCTGCTAAGTTCTGCTATGCTATTGTATTTCTGCCAAGTATTATGTTTCCTCTAAGATATTACAGTTCTGCTAAGTTACTACATTTTAGCAAAGTTCCTTTGCTTCTGCAAAGTTTTTACAAATTCTGCAACTTTTCAGCTTTTTCTGCTAGTTTCAGCAGACAGCTTCAGCATTACAGCATTCACACTGCATTTTCGCAGGAAATGCAAATTTTTCTAGTTATATAAACTTTTCTCAATCTAAATAGTTTACTTTGGTAGAATTAAAAAATAAGTGTAGTGCAGGTCTATGATGATTTTTAGTGCTACTATCATCTAGTTCTGATTCTGGTTCTGTCTTGGTTAAATCCTAAGTAGTCCTGATTTTGAACTGTTGTAGTCCTGTTTTAATTCTGGATCAGTTCTGTGTCTGGTTGAATTGGGGTTTAGTCCGCGTGTCTTGATACAGCCCCGACTTTGTTCTGCCTTGCTGCTTAATTAAAAAACTAGCTTAAGGTGTCCTGCAGATGTGATATATATTTTTCCCTATATGAAGTCATTCTTTTTTGAACAAAACTCAAAACAGAGCCTAATAATCTTTCAGTCATTTCTAACCCCCCCCCCAAAAAAATCCCACATGCATACTACCCTTTAGGGCTAAGCCCCGGGTGTTTCAAATGTCTGCCTCCGACATTAATAGAAATAAAGAGTTGTATGTTGACATGTAGCCCTTTCCTTGCTTAAATCATTGTTAATATTTTTGAAAAATTAACCTGTGATAAGACATAGCTTATCAAGATAGAATATGCTAGATAGAACCATATAACTAAAGATGAACCAAACTTCACAATTTCATATAGCTCTCAGTTTTAAGAAAGGCTGGTGACCCCTGTTATAGAGTCTGACAGCTGCAGGGATTATATACAAATATTCAACTATACCAGAATTAAACCAGGTCTAAATAAAAAAAAAAGGAGTGAGTATCACTACAAAAATTACCAACAGTGGTCCTCATACCACAGTTTGATATCAGCAAACACCGAGAGCATACATTGATAGACACCACAGCCATGCTATCATTGCTAACACTGATAACAGCATAAATCGAATTAAATCGGGACTTGATGAGACCTTTCGAGTATCACTAGAAATACTAGAAAAATTTGCATTTCCTGCGAAAATGCAGTGTGGATGCTGTAACGCTGAAGCTGTCTGCTAAAATTAGCTGAAAAAGCTGAAAAATAGCAAAAGATTGTAATAACAAGACACGCGGACTAAACCCCAATTCAACCAGACACAGAACTGATCCAGAATTAAAACAGGACTACAACAGTTCAAAATCAGGACTACTTAGGATTTAACCAAGACAGAACCAGAATCAGAACTAGATGATAGTAGCACTAAAAATCATCATAGACCTGCACTACACTTATTTTTTAATTCTACCAAAGTAAACTATTTAGATTGAGAAAAGTTTATATAACTAGAAAAATTTGCATTTCCTGCGAAAATGCAGTGTGGATGCTGTAATGCTGAAGCTGTCTGCTGAAACTAGCAGAAAAAGCTGAAAAGTTGCAGAATTTGTAAAAACTTTGCAGAAGCATAAGAACTTAGCAAAAATGTAAATACTTAGCAGAACTACAATAATGTAAAGAAAACATAATACTTGGCAGAAATAAAATAACCTAGCAGAACTTAGCAGAAATATTGTAACTTAGCAGAAACATGATAACTTCTCAGAAATACAGGAATTTAGCAAACATGGTACAAGATTACAGAGATACTTTATTTAACCAAAAATACCTAAACATTGCAGAAATTCTGTGATTTAGGACAAATACTACAACATAGCAGAAATGCTGCGATTCAGCAAATATACTATGCTATGGCACAAAAAGAATGAATTTGCTGAAATACTATGATTTTGCTCAAATACTATGATTTAGCAATAATACTAAGATTTGGCAGAAATACTATGGCACAAATACTATAATTAATTACAAGTACAATAACATAGCAGAACTATCAAGATTTGGCAGAAATACTATGTTTTAGTAGTAATACTATGATTTGGTAGAAATACTATAATTACGCAGAAATATTATATTTACCTCAAATCCTATAAAATAGTAGAAATAGTATGATTTAGCACAAATACTGTATTTAGCACAAATACCGAAAAGTAGCAGAAGAACTATAATTTAGCAGAATAGTAATAACTTACACAATTACAAATATGGACGCATATTGAAACACAAATGCACAGAGGGGCACCCACACACAGGATCTAATCCAGTCAACCAGTCTAACTATATTCAAGCTAAATCCTACAATAAGTTGCTGCCAAAAAAGGGTTGGGTTCTCTCTCTCTCACTAAACACACACACACACACACACACACACACACACACACACACACCCCAACAGCAGCAGCAGGGGCTGTACAAACAGTGTTTCCTGTATGTTTCTAGGTGGGTCAAAAAGTCTGGAGCTGCACAATTTGAATCCACCAATCAGAGAGGCTGTGTACTTTTTCCCGCCAAAACAGGTGCACCCTTACACACATGGAGGAACAGAGAGAGAGACCGTTTTTTGCTGTCTATTTCTCATATTGAGGATTCCCCTCAAACAAATGACAATAATTTCCCAACCGTAGGGGCTAGAGCAGTCATTCTTAGACTGTTTTGTTCAGAAGAGATGGAGGAATCGTCAAGTGTTGTCTATTTAAAATAAAAATATGAATTTTTAGAGATATATGACATGTATGACTGGTTGGTTTACAAGCCATGAAGGCCCCAATATGCAAATTTGAATGTCTCAGACCTCAGATATGATTGGCTGGCTGGGAAGCCGTGCAGGCCCTGATATGTAAATTTGAATGTCTCAGCCCTCACAGAGGATTGGCTGCCTAGGGACCTGGCAGAAATATATAGAAATAGTATGATTAAGCATTAATACTACATTCAGTAGAAATACTATGTTTTAGCACAAATACTATAAAATAGCAGAAATACCATATTTAGCACAAACACTGAAAAGTGGCAGAAATATTGTAACTTAACATAAACTATATGATTTAGCAGAATAGTAATAACTTACATAGAAATATTGCAAAAGCAAAATGGAAAGCTGAAAAAAACCTGAACATGGTTAGGTTACAAAACTACTTGTTGTTCAACTGTGAAAAATTGGCACAAATGAAAAAAAAGCAAGAAAGAAGAGCAAGCAGATACACACAATTACAAATATGGACAAATATGTAAACACACATGCACAGACAGACACACACAGGATGGATGCTAGTCAACCAGTCTGAATATATTCAATGTCATTCCTACAATGAGATGCTACAAAAAAAGGTCTCCCTGTCTCTCTCTGTCACACACAAACACACACACACACACACACACACACACAGCAGCAGCAGCAGTAAGTGAACAAACAGGGGCTGTACATACAGTGATTCCTGTACTTTCTAGGTGGGTCAAAAAGCCTTGAGCTACTAAGTTTGAATCCACCAATCAGGGAGGCTGTGTACTTTTTCCCGCCAAAACAGGTGCAGCCGTTTTTACACACACGCAGCACAGAGACAGGATTTTTGTAGTCTATTTCTCATAGTGAGGATTCCCCTCAAACAAATGACCATAATTTCCTAACCGTAGGGGCTAGAACGGTCATTCTTACAGCGTTTTGTTAAGAAGAGATGGGGAAATCGTCAAGTGTTGACTATTTAAAATATAAATATGGATCTTTTAGAGATATATGACTTGGATGACTGTTTGGCTTAGAAGCCACAAAAGCCCCAATATGCAAATTTGAATGTCTCATCCCTCATATATGATTGGCTGGCTGGGAAGCTGTGCAGGTCCTGATATGTAAATTTGAATGTCTCAGTCCTCAGAGGATTGGCTGCCTGGGGACCTGGCAGAAATATATAGTAATAGTATGATTAAGCATAAATACTACATTTAGCAGAAATACTGTATTAAGCACAAATCCTATAAAAAGCAAAAAATACTATATTAAGCACAAATCCTATAAAAAGCAGAAATACTATATTAAGCAATATAAATATCCTATAAAAATCCTATAAAAAGTAGAAATACTGTACTATGATTTGGTAGAAAAACTATAATTAGTCAGAAATACTGTAATCAGCACATATACTGTAACATGACAGAAATTCCTCCACTTAGTAGTAATACTATAACATAACACAAATGTTATGATTTGGCACAAAAACCATGATTTGGCAATAATACTATGATTTAGCAGAAATACTATGATTGAGCAGAAGTACTAAGATGTAGTAAAAGTACTTTGATTTAAGAGAAATACAATTATGGAGGAGTAATACTTTAAAATGGGAGAAATATTGATACACACACACATTCACAGAGCCTAAAGGGAACAGTATTTGTGCCATGGAGTGTTAAGAAGAATCTGAGGTCCATATTAGAAAAGCTGCTAAAAAGTTTTCAGAATTGTAATAAATGATGAATATGAATTAGTGGTCTGTGATAGTGTATTAATTTGTAGGGCAAAAAACATGTTGACCAAGGTGGAATTGAACCCACGACCGTTAGGTTGCAGACCCGTGTCATTACCAGCTGCGCCACTGGGAAAGACAGTGAGCACTTGGGAAACAGGGTGATGAGCAGTCAGAATTAGATCACGGTGAGAGGCGAAGAATGCCGTTTTTTGGAGTTACAAAACGTCGTGTAACTCAAAAGCTAGGTGGACTAGAAGCATAATTCTTGTACTGGGTGAATCAGCGGACTTTGGTGTACTTTGACTGCGATTTTCATTGCTCTTTGTACATCCGTCACGGAGATATGACGAGAGAAGAAAGGGCAGACCTCAGATATGATTGGCTGGCTGGGAAGCCGTGCAGGCCCTGATATGTAAATTTGAATGTCTCAGTCCTCAGAGGATTGGCTGCCTGGGGACCTGGCAGAAATATATAGTAATAGTATGATTAAGCATAAATACTACATTTAGCAGAAATACTGTATTAAGCACAAATCCTATAAAAAGCAGAAATACTATATTAAGCAATATAAATATCCTATAAAAATCCTATAAAAAGCAAAAATACTGTAATATGATTTGGTAGAAAAACTATAATTAATCAGAAATACTATATTGGGCAGAAATACTATATTTAGCACAAATCTTATAAAATAGCAGAAATAGTATGATTCAGCACAATAGTAATAACTTAAACAGAAAAATTGGAAAAGCAAAATGGACAGCTGAAGAAAAGCTGAACATGCTAAGGGTCCTTCAAATGTACTTGTTAAATGAAAAAAAAACTCAGCAAAAAAAAGTATAACAGTCACACAATCACAAATATGGACACATATGGAAACACACATGCACAGAGAGACACACACAGGATCAAATTCAGTCAACCAGTCTAAATATATTGAATTTAAATCATACAATAAGATGCTCCCATAAAAACTCTCTCCCGCCCTCTCTTTCTTTCTCTCTCTCTCTGTCACACACACACACACACACACACACACACACACACACACACACTAGCAGCAGCAGCAGCCAAACGGCCTCGGAGCTGCTGAATTTGAATCCACCAATCAGAGAGGCTGTGTACTTTTTCCCGCCAAACCAGGTGCACCTGTTTTTACACACATGCAGCACAGAGACAGGATTTGTGCTGTCTATTTTTCATAGTGAGGATTCCCCTCAAACAAATGGCTATAATTTCCTAACCGTAGGGGCTAGAACAGTCATTCTTGCACCATTTTGTTCAGAAGAGATGGGGGAATCTTCAAGTGTTGACAATTTATCTTGAAAATATGAATTATTAAAGATATTTGACTTCTAATGCACCATAACTGAGTAGAGGCAAAGCGAAAACTGCCTTGACTTGCCCTCAAACAATGCTTTCTAACTCTAAATCTATTTGGAGTATCGATATCATTCTTTCACCATAAGAGACAGCAGGCTTTGGTGAACAGTCATGGAAATTTTCAGGTCTCTGTGGAAATCCAAAAAAAAGATATGACGAGAGAAAAAAGTGCCTAATTTCCAGAGTTTGAAATCTGAAGAAATCTGAGCGAGGGACGAATTTCCTACCCTCAAACAAACCCAATTCATGGCCAAATGGTAATAGGTGAGAAAGAAATTCTTGAATTGTGAGCGTCAGGAGTGTCTGAAGATATATTGGCACAAGCCTCATGTCTTAACTTCGCTGCGTTAAGGAGATATGACGATTTGAAAATGCCTCTCATTAGAGAAATCCAGCGGTGATTTTGAACAAGCTCTCCATTGACTTTCTATGCAGTTTCCAGACTTTGTGTTGGTCTGAGGAGATTTGCCAAAATTCTATTATACAGAAATACTGTAATCAGCACATATACTATAATATGACAGAAATTCCTCCACTTAGTAGTAATACTATAACATAACACAAATATGATTTGGCACAAAAACCATGAATTGGAAAAGCTGCTAAAATCATAAAAGTTTTCAGAATTGTAATAAATGATCAATATGAATTAGTGGTCTGTGATAGTATAGTAAATTGTAGGTAAAAAAAACATGTTGACCAAGGTGGAATTGAACCCATGACCTTTGGGTTGCAGACCTGTGTCATTACAAACTGTGCCACTGGGAAAGGGAACGAGCGCCTGGAAAATAGGGTGATGAGCAGTCAGAATTAGATCGCGGTGAGAGGCAAAAAACGCCGTTTTTTGGTGTTACAAAACGTCGTGTAACTCAAAAACTAGGAGGGTTAGCGGCATAATTCTTGTACTGGGCGAATCAGCGGACTTTGGTGTACTTTGACTGCGATTTTCATTGCTCTTTGTACCTCTGTCGCGGAGATATGACGAGAGAAGAAACGGCTTCATTTTCGGAGTTTGAAAACTGAGAGGAGGACAGATTTCCACCCCTCAAACAAACGTAATTCTTTGCTCAACGGTAAGATAATTGTAAAAACTGCTTCAACTGTGAGTGTCAGCAGTGTCTGAAGATATATTGGCACAAGCCTCATGTCCTAACCTAACTTTGCTTTGTTTAAGAGATATGACGATTTGAAAATGCCTCTCATTAGAGAGTCCCAGCGCTGATTTTGAACAGACTCTCCATTGACTTTGTATGGAGAGTTTTAAGACCTTGTGTTGGTCTGAAGCGATTTGATAAAAATCTGTAACTTCCACAACAGTGATGGTGACATTTTCTGAAAGCCAGCAAAAATACCTACGTTTTGATGTATAATTTGTCGGGGTTGAGTGGAAATTGAGCGAGTAGCAAGAAGTTGTTTAGACATGAAGAGAAAATTCAGAACGGACCAGCACTCACTCTGACTTAATTGCATAGCAACCATAGCAACGCATGTATTTTCTGAAAAATCACAATTTTGCAACTGAAAACTTAAAGAGAGATAAGATTAAAACGGTAGAAGATCTGAAAAAGCTGAATCAGACAGGAATAGCCCAATAATCTGAGAACATTTTAAAGTTTGAATGGAGTTTCTAGGTGAAAGCATGAGGAAGTAGTTAAGTTTCAAAGACAAGCAAGTTTTAGCAGAATTTTGGAAGTTTCCCATTCATTTCAATGGGACACAAAAAGTGTAATATTTTAAAAAGTATAATAGTAATAAACACCAAAAGATATAGCCGGAATTAGCAGAAATAGCAGAACAGTTTAGAGTTTGAATGGAGAAAATCGGCTGAAAACTGTGGGAGTAGATCCACGGCAAAAAACGGGGGAGCAACTTGAAGAATAAAGTTTAAAGAGAAACAGGATCTCAATAGTGTGGAAGCCCTTTAGGGCATCCACACAATAAAGAGAAACAGGAACTCAGTAGTGTGGATGCCTCCAGCATCCACACAATAAAGAGAAACAGGAACTCAATAGTGTGGATGCTTAATCAGCATCCACACAATAAAGAGAAACAGGAACTCAATAGTGTGGATCCAGCATCCACACAACAATAAAGAATAAAGAGAAACAGGAACTCAATAGTGCGGATGCCTTAAAGCATCCACACAATTATAAACAGTCGTCTCCATACCACAGTTTGCTATCAGTAAACACCGACGGCATTCACTGTTAGCATACCACATCCATGTTAGCAGTGTATAAACGGATGGTTTAGCATATATTAGCACAGGTATCAATAAAGGACTACCGTATTAAACACTTTTACTAACGCAGATGGACAGGCGCTCTGCAGGTGGGATTGAGCGCCTGTAGTTGGTGTCTAGGCGGGCAATTCTGGGACCGACACGGGACAGCAGGTCCTCAAACTGGGCAAGTGAAAGACGGTGATATCGGTGAAATTGGCCGTCATCCAGGCGCAGCTGCTGGAGCAAGTGGTGAAACTCACCAAACTGCTCACGCCTCTGGAGAACCGGACCCAGGTACGGCGAGGACATCCTTAACGGGCTGCTCTGCTCTCCACAGTAAATAGAGAAGGGAGACTCTCTCTTCAAGCGCTAGCTCGACAGCTGCCATCTAGCAAAGATACCGTCTGGCACAACTTCCTCCCACATTTCCGGTTCACGCACGTCAAAATATGCAAATTTGAGGCACGATGGATTATTCTTGGACACGCGTCGAGGTGCGAATGTGCACGCGTCAAATTAGGGGCGTTTGGGGCGTTTTCGCGATAGACACCGAATGTCTATCGTGTTCGGTGTGAATACACCGTAAGGGGTGATTAGACGCACAGGACCAGGAAGACATGCTCAAATTATATGTGGAAAACCAGAAAAATCCAAATGGATCATGGTTTAATGCAGAGTTTATTTGATTAACGAAAAGCACATGTGTCAGAGAAATGCCTCTGGTCTCGAATAATGAAGAAGCAGTCAGAAGAAGAGCTGGGGATCAAGTAGTTACGGTTTACTAGACCATAAACTGTATATAAAAGATGGAAGAGCAGTAACAGCATGATGCCACATAATGTTTTGAAGCCTCAAGTTGAGCATTTTGGTCTTTACCGTCTTGATTTTAGGAAACTGAATGTGACAGTCTGAATGAGGGAGATGACACCTCTTCCTTTCTGACTCTAAAATTGAACCATATTTTAGAAAATTGGAATCATATAACATTTAACAAGCTGTTCAACCAGCAATTGATGTGATAAACTCATCAGTAAAGTGTCTATTGAGCTCACAGATCAAGTAAGCATCTCACTGATGTTGTTGATGCCGTTCTTGTTTTTTGAGTCTGAGATGAGGACACTAAGACTACTGTTTGTTAGATTTGGCAGCTTGAGCCCAGAAGTAATTGGCCTAACTTTGCATAAAGAGTGGAACCAGCAGGAACCAGCATGGGTAACTCTATACAGGTTTAAATAAATATCACGAGTCCCAAAGTTCACAAATGAATATTTTCATTTTCTGTGGGCAGGTCGTTCTCTCTGTTGGCACCGCCTGAGTCGTTGTCATCATGGGAACCCTGGGCCTGAAGTGGGTCTTGGTCTTGACAGTGGTAGCAGTGGTTGTTGCAGCTGTGGTGGGCTCAGGGGTTGACTCTGGTGTGATGGACACCCGGACTCCCTCTCCAGGTCCCTATCCAAGAACATGCCGCTCTCTCCCTCAGCCTCAGTGAGAAGAGGGGTGGTCGTTGGGTCCTCTGGGTTGGGGCTAGGCTCCGCTGCAGGCGGTGCAGAGGGAGCGAGGTCGGTTGCTTGGGTGGTGGAGAGAAGTAGGGGTTCCTCTGTGGTGAACGTGACAGCTACTGATGTTGGCCTCATACCGATCTCAGGAACTGAAGAGGAGAGAATTACAACAAAAAATGAAATAAGACAAGAAGAAGAGTCAAATTTGACAGTCACTCCATCACACAGTTTTGTAAGCCACCACCCGGCCACCCACACACACACGCAGATAACAGTAGATCAGAAACTGAGCCTATTGCTGGCTCATTCACTTTACACTCAGTAGTTTACTCTCTAGTGACACTTCTGACACTTAATCTGATTAGCCTTACTCAGCCAGCAGATTGCATTGTCCCTAACAGGTGTCCCCGGTGTATACCCTAATACCTAAAGTTCCCCTGATGGCTTACTTGATGGTCTGCAGTAGAAAATAAGAAGAGATGTGTAATGGAAGAAAGAGAGGAGCATACAAGGTCTGATACAGCTGTGCTGTTCTTCATGCAGCATCATTAATCCTGTCATGTCTAAGAATGGCAAAGCATGTCATCACATCTGAAAATCACTGAAAGTCAATGCTTAAATGCTGTATGCCTCATCACTGCAGGATCCACTATGATCACAGAAGTTGCACCGAGCAGAATGATGTCTTTAACTATCTGTTATATCTGAAGCTGCAGCCGCACAGGTTTAATTCTGCTCAAAGGCAAGAGGTGTCGGGATCGATCCAAATATCCATAGTACCGATATCAAATATGCATCAGTACTGGACTGGATTGATACTTTGTTTCTATCGTCTAAGTTCAGTATGTAGCTCAAAGAGCTGTATGATTAATAAACTATTTTCTTGGAAGAGAACGGAAGTTAAACCGAAATGCTTTAGAGGAAGGCACAATTCCACTCCTGATGTCCAAAAAAGTTTTAAAATAGTTTCAAAATACAAGCTGAAAGAGTGTTTTTTTCTTTGTTAGCTAAGTATTGTGGAAAGCACAAGTCACAGTGGTTTACTCAGCATTAAAGCCTGTTCAAAATTTGAAAATTGATGCTAATTCATCTCACAAATCATTAAATACTCCTCTCTCCTACTTGAGCTGCCTTTATAGGATAAAAGTATTGCTATCGGCAATACTGGCCCTGTATTTAATTGGTATTGGATCGATACCAAGGTTTGCAGTATGTGCAGCAGTACCGAGGACCATCACCAAAACAGACAGCTTTCACATTTTTGTATTTTTTACAGCTTTTAATAAGAGAATATGGCACAAGTTGCCTTCAGAGTTTTCTGAAAGGCGTCCTAACAGGTGGGGAACATGGGAAAAAGGGCTTACTTTAACCTAAACTATCATTTTGACCAAATCTAAACATGAGTTCTTTTGCCTAAATTAAACCAAACTGCAAGCAAAAACTGAAAATAAATAAATGAATAACCCAGCTAACTCTGCACTGGTAACTCACATGGGAGATGAGCCCCAGTCTCCTGGATGAACGTGTTGGTCACACTAATCAACCTACAGCCATCCCCATAACTTACAGTCAACAGCAACCATGATCCTAGAGCAACATTTATTATGACGTTGCAGGAACAAGTCAACATGGTGACATCGTGTCTAAACTTGTAAGGCTTCCACATGAAGCTGGAACTAAGCTCCTCAACCAAAGGCTTTCCATAATGCAGCACGTTACTGGTAATTAGGGCTGGGCGATATGGCCTAAAATTTATATCGCGATATAATTTGTAGCACGTGCGATAACGATATATATCGCGATATATTAAAACTGACTGCCAGATACATTCCCGAATAATAAACACACTTCAAAAAAGTACAGAATGCCATTTAACATTTATTGTCTAAACTTTTATAAAAAGAAAAAAAATGTATAAATTACAAAACTTTTTAACTTTTTCCAAACAACGTAACACAAAATTCTTAAATAACAAATAAAAATAACAATATGCAAACATTTGTGAATAAATAAATGGAAGTAATATATCAGTAAAACACAAAATTCTAAATTGTGCAAAATGTTAATAAATAAACATTAAATTTCTCCCTGCTGTCCTGATTACGTATTTATATTGCACAAAAAACAAAGATGCACATATCTGAACTGAAAACCCTTCAAGTTTAACAGGTTTCTTTTCTGTTAAATATAGAACAGCAAATTTCAAACTTACAATATGTATTGGACATACAACACAACATCAGTATTTATGGCTCTTGCATGCAGGACCATAAACTAACTTTCTTGCACATTAGAGGTTGTTCGCCAGGAACACAAGTTTGTCAACCGTCTCTGGCTTTAGTAACATGCCAACGATCTGCACTATGTTGCCACTGGTGCTGAATGCCCTTTCTGAGGGGGCACTCGTGGCAGGAATGCAAAGTTATTTCCTAGCTAGGCTTGCCACCCTGGGAAAATTAGCCTGGTGCAGCCATATTCTTCTCCACACAGAGCATCTGTGAACTCAATCAGTGGATTGAGTGTCTTGTTCACAGATTCTAACACGTCAATGTCCTGCCAAGTTGGTACCAGGTGCCTGGTTTTTCTGTCTGCCTTCAGGACCTGTGATATGGCCTTCTCCTGTTCAAGTACCCGCTGAATCATCTGTTGTCGAGACCCCCATCTTGTTGGCGTTTCAGTGATGAGGCGGTGAGGAGGCAGGTTTAGCTCAGCCTGGGCATTAGCCATTTCTCTCTTCCTTTTCCAAGTGTAAGAAAAGGCACTCACTATTTTCTTGCACTTGCCAATTGCACGTTCAACACAGGCGTCTTTCATGCTTCTCTCTAAGAACAAAATTGGAAGATATTATTATTAGTCCCATTACGCATGCACAAGATAACAAAACATCTGTACAAACACATTGTCAGCATATACAAATACCACTGGTATTTATCTAATCCTAGATAAGACTGAATTAAGTATTTTATTTGATGATTAAAAACACCACACCATACTTAGTCATTAATATGTAGTATTACTAATATAGAATGTTAGAAGTACTTATATAATGTATAATGATGTAATAATAACACACGCATTGTATGTGTGCGCATGTTTGAGAAACCCTGTGATGGGTCATAAATAATCAGGGGTTGACTCTTTTTTTTTTTTTGCTTTAGAACTCTAATGAGTACCTACATTGGTACTTGGTACGACATAATTGGTACATACCAAAATTAAAAATGTTTTATGTATTTCGGCCAAGTTGGGAAGTGCGCACCGGGCTCCTGGTCTCAGTCATAAATTAGGTACGCATTTGCACAGTAAAGCCTGAAAATTGGTGCGCATTTTTGCACACCACTTATGCGCATATTATTGAACTAGGACTAAAAGAACCGTTTAACTTACCGATGGCGAGGTGGAGCCTGTGGCCGAAGCACTGCAGTCTTGTCCAGCCGCTCAGTTCCACTGCTTTCACGATATTTGCGCCATTGTCGGTTGTTATGCAGACTTGAAATTCTTCTTTCAGTCCCCATGACTCCAGCTTCCTTTAATCCCTGAGATATACGTGTGATCCTCGGGGAAATAAGATGTCTGTAGACATCTGCTGCACAACTTCCACTCTTCGTTGATGAAGTGGACTGTGAGGCTAATGTAAGGCTCCATTGTGCGACTCGATCACAAGTCCGTAGTAGTTGCATAGTGTTTTATGCTCCGGAGTTCTTTCTTCACTTGCTCGCGGACTTGGTCAAACAGTTTGGACATTTCAGTTCGGCTAAAATGTTTCCGGTCAGGTACCTCGTAACGTGGATCAAGTGTTTTAACCATGTTCTTAAAGCAGCTTTTCTCCACTGTGAGAAACGGCACCATGTCCTTGCACAAGTACACTGTTATGGCATTTGTGATGTCAATCCACCGCTGACTCGTTTTGGCATACGGAGTGCCTTTGGAAAAGGCTTGGAAAATATTGGTCTGCTGGCATGTAAGGTCACCTTTTTTATTTCCACTCGACTGATTGGGCGTTTGTGCAGTGCGCAGTTTTTGGCTTTCCTGGTACACCAAAATGTGCTTAGTCTTGAGGTGATAAAACAAATTACTGGTATTTCCTGTCTTTGAAATCACTGTCGCTCGGCATAGTTTGCAGATTATATTTTTCTGCTCAGTATCTGATTGCCTAAAACCAAACCAGTTCCATATGACAGACGTCGCACTGGTCTTTTTTACGAGCACCTCCTCCTCCTCATCACGTGTAAGCTCCATGCTTGCAGCCGCTGCCATGTTTTCGCCAGAAGGGATTATTTATTCATCAATAATCCCTTCGGTAATTTTTAAACACTAAGGAAAGATTTTCTGCAGAACTACAGAAAGCATCGTTCAGCTTTTTTTTTTTCACAGCCAGCTAACAAACAAACTAACAAACTGGGATTTATGAGTACAAGTCTCTCCGCCTCCATCTTTCCTTTAAATGTCAGCAACACAGAAGCACACACAGAGAGTGCTTAACTATGTGTGGTTTGGGGGTTTTTTTGATTGCTTTTTTAAATCGCTTATAAAATAGTGAATGTAATGACAACCAGTGTTGGGTGTAATGCGTTACTAAGTAACGCGTTACTGTAATTAAATTACTTTTCCACTGAAAAAGTAGAGTAACTGATCACTGTTCATTTTTAGGTATTTTAATTACAGTTACTTACAATGTACTTGCGTTACATTGTAAAATAATTAAACTCGGTGAATATCATTATTTAATTTCAATAATTTATCTCCTAAACGTAGAAGTAAACTCTGCCGCTTTAACATCGCTGTAGTGCAGGTGCACGTCATTTCGCGCCAGTTTGCAGCATAGTCGTATTCTAAAGCGGAAGCTGTCAGAGTCGGCTGAAGCGAGTGGCTGTTTTATGAAATGGACATATTCCCGTCTCTTCACTTTTCTGAAACAAGCAGACAAGAACATTACAGTAATATGTAAAAACTATCGGCTGCTGGTAGTAGCATGAGTAATCTATTGTTTGTCCAATCAAGGTTTATAGGGATTTTAAGAAGTATTTAGTTAAATTACTTATTGAGTAATTAAGTTACTTTTCAGACACAGTAATTAGATAAGTATTTTAAATACAATATTGACTAAGTAATTAGTCAATTAGTAATTAATTACTTTTTTAAAGTAACTTACCCAACACTGCACTGAATGACCTGGTGGTTTTTGTCCATAAAACTACTCATCTAAGATTACCACAAAGCAAAAGATCTCTCAGCAAAATTATGCAACATTTTAGGCACACTATTGCCCCTCTCAAATCAGTGAGCTGGGATTTTTTATTCTAAACATGAACTACTGTTACAGCAACAGACATGGACTACTGGTGTCCCACACAACAACTCAATGTCCACTATGTGAAGGAGCCAAACACATGCCTTCTCCTCTCGTTAACTGAGATGAACTGCTGGCACATTTGTTTTACATCTATACAGTCCAGTCTCTCCTGGTGGACATGGCAACACGTTATTCATGGTAACATACGATTTTAGACTGATGTGGGCCAAAGCCTAGCACATACTTGCCAACATTGAGACCTCAGAATTAGGGAGACATTCAAAAGGGCTGTTGGTGAGGGGAGTGGTATACATATACATATATATACAAAAAACTTGAATCTTACAGTGTTTATTTATCGCATAAAATAGTCAAGTCAAGTCAAGTCAAGTTTATTTATAAAGCACATTTAAAAACAACCAAGGCTGACCAAAGTGCTGTACAATAAAATACAAATATAAAATAGTATAAAACACAGGAACATAAAATACCTCACTGATAAAACAATAAACTAAAACAATAGGTTAAACCTTGCTAAAAGCCAATGAAAAGAGGTGAGTTTTAAGAGCAGTTTTAAAAGTTCCTAGGCTTGTGGAGAATCTGATATGAGGGGGTAAACTGTTCCACAGTCTGGGTGCAGCCACAGCAAAAGCCCTCTCTCCCCTAGTCTTTAATCTATACCTGGGAACATCTAAAAGCATCAAGTCTGCTGACCTCAAAGATCTCCTGGGGCAGTAAATGCTAAGAAGCTCTGCCAAGTAAGGAGGTGCAGTACCGTTAAGAACCTTAAAAACCAGCAGTAAAATTTTAAAACCAATCCTAAAAGCAACTGGGAGCCAGTGAAGAGAGCAGAGGACCGGAGTGATGTGGTCTCTCTTTTTGGAACCGGTCAGCATGCGAGCAGCAGCGTTCTGCACCAGTTGGAGGCGATGCAGACAGGAATGATCTAAACCAGGGGTCGGCAACCTGCGGCTCCAGAGCCGCATGCGGCTCTTTAGTCCTTATATTGCGGCTCTGCATGGTTTGGAAAAATAAATTATAAGTATTTAACTGAAGTGTTTTTTATTTGTGTTAGTTCTTTTTTAAAACGTGTAGTTCTAAATTGGAAGATTATTGCGATCTTGAATAATAAAAATAAAGTTATATTTTATTATTTTCGTTGTTCAAAATAAGCGTCACAGTCTTTGAAGCCGGTATACCCGCCGAAACGACGTGCGTTTACCGAGACTTTCTGCCCCAGGTAGGCCTAGTATGGAGAAATGTAAGAAAAGAAAAATATCTGAAGAAAATACAACAGCCTGGGTAGATTCATTTGTATTTACTTCTGACGAGAGTGGCCTACCAGTATGTCTAATTTGTGGAGTGTCAATCTTCGGATCCACATATGTATGTGAGCATCTATTCTCCACCATGAACTATGTTAAAAACAAACACCGCACATGCCTCACAGACGACAGCTTACAGTCCTGCGTAAAGATGAAAGTGACTTCGTACAGCAGACGCTGTGCGCAGAGGTTCAGGAGCAGAAGTCCGATTGTAAACACATCACGGCAGAACCAACGATGTTTACATGAACATGCTCTTCAGCATCTCTTTATTGACCACTTTTCACACACAGCCGGCTGTAGCTTTCCAGCGCACAGCCCGACACATACAAACAACAGCAGAGAGAGCAAGCCGGTGAGGCGTGATTGCGGATGCCACTCAGGTACGTCTGCCTCTCCTGCAGCGTCACTGCGGGCCACGCGCCGCGAAGCACATTAACCCGGTAAAATAAGTAATATGCAGATATGATGAAAATATTTATTTTTTAATTTTTTAGGATTATAGTGCTTTTTTCCAATAATTTTTTTAATTCTGGTCAAGGCTATATAAGGATGACTGTTTTTCTTTTGCTACATGGATAATTTAAGTTCAGCTTTTTAATTCATTTAAAAGACACTTTCAACTGGTTGACTTTATTTTTAGTTATTATTTTTTAAGGGTTGACAATGTGTTCATTACATAAATAAAATTTAATTTTCTCCGTAGCACTTCAGGGATTTCATAAGCAACACACCATAGTTGTTTATACAAAGCACAAAGGTAAAAAAAACAAAAAAACAATATACACAGTGTTATCTTCATTCTAGATGTCAAAAAGTATTTGCGGCTCCCAGTGTTTCCTTTTCCATAGAAACCGGGTCCAAATGGCTCTTTGGGTGTTAAAGGTTGCTGACCCCTGATCTAAACCAACATAAAGGGAGTTACAGTAGTCCAGCCGTGAAGTAATAAAAGCATGGACATGGTAGGACTTGACTTTAGCTAAAATCCGTAGGTGATAAAAAGATCCCTTGACTACGGAGCTGATTTGTTTATCAAATTTAAAAGCACTGTCAAAAGTAACACCGAGGCTCTTAATGGAGGACGTACATTCAGAAGTTAGGGGTCCCATAAAATCAAAGGAAGGGTTGGAGTCTTTAGGAAGCCCAAACACAATGACTTCAGTTTTACTGTCATTTAGATGTAGAAAGTTAAGAGCCATCCAAGTCTTAACGTCAGACAAACAGGAGAATAACGGCTGCAGAGAGTCCTTACAGTCTAACCTCAGAGGGAGGTAGATCTGAATGTCATCAGCAAAAGAGTGGAAGGACACATTATGTTTGCGCAGCACATCGCCCAGAGGGAGCAAATACAGAATAAACAGCAGGGGGCCTAGAATGGACCCTTGAGGTACACCACAAGTTAAAGGAGCTCTGGGAGATGACAGTTCACCGAGGTGAACAGAGAAACTCCTGTTATCCAGGTAAGACTGGAAAAACTTTAAAACAGTACCTTTCAAACCGACACAGTGTTCTAAGCGGGATAACAGTATGTTGTGATCGACAGTGTCGAAAGCTGCTGTCAGATCTAAGGTTACTAGGACAGCAGCACGACCAGAGTCAACAGTTAAAAGCAAATCATTGAAAACTCTCAGTAAAGCGGTTTCAGTGCTGTGACGAGGTCTAAAACCGGACTGAAACTTCTCATAGAGACTGTTGTTGTCTAAAAATGACTGGAGCTGCCTGAAGACAACTCGTTCCAATACTTTGGACAGAAAGGGCAGATTGGAAATGGGCCTATAATTAGAGAGTATAGATGGATCCAGGTTAGGCTTTTTGAGAAGAGGTTGAACAACAGCATGCTTAAAAAGTGTTGGGAAACAACCAGAGCTGAGACAGGCATTGATCAGGACCAGAAGGACAGGTCCAACTGAGTCCAGGACCTGTTTCAGAAGACGAGAGGGGATAGCGTCAGTGGAACAGTTGGTAGACTTGACCTTGCAGACTATTTCATGCAGCTGAGAAAGAGAAATTAGCTCAAACTGATTAAAGGCAGATTGGCACGGGAGAGAAACACAGGGATTGAAAAGAGAAGGTGGAATGGCAGACTGCAGGGAGGAAATCTTATTAACAAAGAAACATAAAAAGTCATTACAAAGGGTGGCAGAAGGTGTGAGGCGAGTGGACGTATGAGGATCAACAATGGAATTTAGAACACGAAACAAAGTCTGAGGTTTATGAACATTACTGCTAACCAGGTTAGATATGTAGGAGGACTTAGCCTCTTCAGCAGCTTTCTGATAAGTTAAAAGAGAGTCTCTCAGAATATTGAAAGAGATTTGCAGCTTGTCCTTTTTCCACTTTCTCTCAGCACACCTGCAGGAGCGCCTGAGAGCGCGAACAGTCTGTGATCCAGGGTTCAGCGTGAGCTTTAGGACGGAGTGATTTTAGGGGAGCGATGGAGTCCAGAATAGAAGTGCATGTTGAATTAAAAAGAACAGTTAAATCTTCTGCACACAGGGAGTCAATCCAGTTCACCGTGGAGAGCTCAGAGTTGTTAAAAGCAGCAGAAAACTGGGATGGTACATGAGTATTGATGATCCGGTGGCGACGTGAAGGAGCTTTAACTGCAGCAACAGAACAATGTACAGTGGCAGAAAACAGAACAGGATGGTGATCAGAGATACACGCACTCTCACAGATTTCAGAGACGTGGATACTCAGGCCATGGGACATGACAAGGTCCAGTGTGTGACCTTTCTCATGTGTGGAGCCAGACACACACTGAGTCAGGTTAAAGGAGTCCAGCAATGATACAAAGTCTCTGACCAGAGGTTTAGATGGACAACACACATGGATATTCAGATCGCCAACAATAAGAAAATGATCAAAATCTACTGAAAGTCCTGATAAGAATTCCCCAAACTCACTAATAAAGTCCTTATTGAATTTGGGAGGACGATACACTACTGCACACAGTAAAGGAATAGATGAGTTCAGTTTAAAAAGCTGTAGTTCAAAGCTGGAAAAGGAGAAAGATGAAATCTGATGACAGTCATAAACTGATTTAAAAACACAGGCAAGGCCTCCACCTTTACCAGAAGACCTGGGAGAGTTGAAAAAACAACAGCCTGGCGGAAGAAGCTCAGAAAAAGCCACAGTCTCACCAGCATGAAGCCAGGTCTCAGTCAGGAACATAAAATCCAGTTCATGAGAAGAGAAAAAATCCTTAAGCAGAAACGTCTTATTGGAGAGGGAACGAGTGTTGATCAAAGCCATAGATAAAATGAGATCAGTAGCTGTCATCGGGATTGATGTGCGGCTGAGTGGGCGGAGGTTTGAAATAACGGTACCAAATCTGCGGATCCGTGGCTGAAGAGGAGCCGATGACCCAACACCCGGAGCAGGAGCAACCAGCGACGTACTAGGAGAATCACGCAGGAGAGGAGCAGGCATCAGGCGCGGGCCAGAGGTGGAAGAGAGTCGCTCACCTGGGCAGAACGCCACCGCCGGTATGGCGAGGAGCGAACCAGACGACTGAAGGAAGCGCGGGCCGAAAAGCGGGCCCACCGGTGAAACAGGAGCAACACCAGGCGGAGTTGGAGAGACAGTGCGGACCCAGGGTCCTCTGGGTTGGAGTGAGCCTCTCACGGTAGCAGAGTAACAAAAACCCATTTGTACAAGGAGAGGATCAGCCAGGCAAGAAAGTGACAGGAATGCCTTTGTACGAACCAAGAGACCACTTCGCTTCCCTCGTCTTCTCCAGCGTTTTCTCCGGTATAGCTTGGGAAGGAGGAACCAGGTGCGACGTAGATAAGGCGGAATGCCATCAAGCGGTGGAGGGGCACTGCTTGTTTGCCCATCAAAAACAAGGAACAAAGGTGCTGTCACTGCTGAGTCTCGGATAGTAAGAAGAGTTTTTCGGTCATAGATCCGGAGCGAATTAATTTCCACAGTTAAGGCAATGAACAGCAAAGAGAAAACCAAAAAACAGGTAGAGTGACGGCGAGCCGAACATACTGGCGCCATCTTGACTCACCTTAAAATAAGTTAAATGTCACCGTTATTATTGTCCAGCCGGAAACAGGCTGGGGGTGTCCAAATTCAGAGGCTGTGTCCACCTGAGGACCTTGCCTTCGCGATCTAAGTGGGCCGGGTCCTCCGACAGCCGGGTAAACCGGAAATGAGCAACTGTGAAATTGGACGGGAGATTTTCGGGAGGGGCACTGAAATTCGGGATTCTCACAGAAAAATCGGAAGGGTTGGCATGTATGGCGTAGCATAGCCTGTAACGTTATTATGACTGACACATTTTATGAGTGAACTTAACTTTAAGTGACTTACAGGTTTCTTTGAAAAATACTTTCTTTTATCCACGTTCTTCCTTTTTGCTGCCATCATCCTCTCCTCCTTACAGGTCCTCGCAGCGCAGGCTTGCCGCTGCTAAAACTAAACAGAGCTCCCTGAAAGGCACAGCCAATCACATTGGCCATATTTGTCACATGAGGTAGGACTCCAGTAGAGAACGTAATTTAACTCTTTCTGCACCACTAGGTGAATGAGACGTTGACAGATCGTTTTTTTCTTTCTATCGGGTTTGTTTTTCTTTACTCGAAGAGATCAAATTATTGGTGGGGACATGTCCCTTCCATCCATGCCAAATCTAAGCCCTTGGACTGGACATAGGTTTAGTTTTTATTAGCTAAATCTGGTGAAGTTGTGGTAAAATGCCAACATTAGCCCATTAGAGGACGTGCAAACGTTACCGCTGCTGCTGGGTTGAGATTCACGAGTCCGGAGCGGAATTAAAAACATGACATTCATTTAAGGTTATCGCGTGTTTTGTGAGCAAATGCTTTTGCATATTCGTAGTGTTTCCTCCTTTAAATTAAATATCTACTTTGCAAGTATTGCAAGTTGCCCCGCTGTCATCCGTTCTCGTAAAGTATAACCAAACTTTTGAGCATTTGAGCCACTTAGGCGCCCTGCCAGGTAAATGACGCTCCGCAACGTGGTGACGTCTTTCGGGGCAACTGGAATCGATAAGGGAATCGTTTGCAAAAATGGCAAACAATTCCAAGAAATTGAAACAGTGGGAACCGGTTCTCAACAAGAACCGGGTTTCGATACCCATCCCTAATGATGGTGCAAACATCTGTTTACATAGAAAGCACCAAGTAAAACTTTCTTTTGACTTCTGGGTTAGTTTACACTGATGTAGGGTGTATAGTTTTACTTTCCATTTGCTCCTATAGGATTCTTTTGTCAGAGTAAAATTTTCATATTTTTTCCAATACTTAAATTAATGCAATCTCATTTTACCCCAGTGACTCACCGTGGTGCAGTAGGATTTGAATTGCACTCTGGGACTGAAAGCAGGCATGACCCGTGGTGGAATCGGTCACCACTCCTGTCGAGTTTCCTCCAGGGCCAAAAGTCAGGTAGGAGGTAGGATTAGACTCTGGAGGGTTAAGGGTGAGGTAGGGAGGTGGTGTGAGGTAGGTCATGTGGGGCAGAGATGCTTGAGGTTGGAGCTGAGGCTGGCTGGTGGGGTAGGAGGTTTGGAGCTGGTAAGACAAAGTGTTGCTCTGCTGGCTAGACGTCAGGTAGTCCAAGTCAAAGAGCAAACTGAGGACAACGCAAACAAGAATTTAGTCACAAAAACAAACATCTTTGATTATTGCTCCATCTGTAGGTTTTTGTTGTTCTTATGATTACTTCTAGTGATATCGAGCCAGACAGACACAATCAGAATTTCATTCTCAGGTCTCAGATTATTTATGTGAGGTTTCTGCCACTATCTCTATGCAGTGCATCTGCGTGGCTGAACATGGATAGATACTGCCAACCGTATTAAAAAATAAACATATTTTTGTACAAAGTAGAAGTTTTAGTGCTATAGTCATACAACATCTAGCATCTATAGTCATACAACCATAATTGTATAAGAACAAAGTGACTAAGTGCAATCTCTCACAGCATATTTTAGCTAAAACTGACTCCCTGCTACTACAGACAATGTGTGAGCCATGACTACATCAGTTTTTCACAGATTCCCTCTCTGCCTACTCTGTCCTGCTGTCAGCTCTTCTACTCATCCATATTTGAAGTATCCTCTAGTATTCATGTCACAGTTTGCTGCGAGTGGAGCTGACCTGGTGTCAGTCGGCAGAGACTGGGTCTCATGGTGGGCCAAGGTAGAGCCACCCTCCAGAGCATCCAGGAAGAGGGGTGGGGTGTGGGCTGGTGTGTTGAGGAGAGGGGGAGTGGGGTTTGCAAAGTTAAAGGTCATGGTGAAAAGAGGAAGGCTGGCTAGCTGCAGAGGGGGAGGGCTCTGCATGGGACGGGGGGGATACTCCACCAAACCCTCCTGAGATGAAAGCTGGTGCTGGCCTGTATCCATCACTCTGCTTTCACCTAACAGATAAAAACCAAGCAATTAGAAAGCAAGATTAGACAGAGATACTGTAGTTTGGTTTCTATGTAATTTTACTTTCTCTACCTGCAGTGTGAAGGTTCGCTGAGCTGAACAAAGATTTCATTCTTCTGTAAACACTTCCTCATATGTAGGAAAATCCGTTAAAAATCAATGTTTGTAATGCCATGAAAGCCACAAATTTTATTGAGGTCAAATTTGCAGCTACTTTACATAACCGACCCTACAACTGAAGGAGTTTTGGTGGACAAGCTTTGTCCTCCTCTCTTCCAGTGGCTTAGTTATTTTTACTTTTAAAAATAACTAATGTTAACAGAGGGTCCTAAGCAAATGTAACGAAACTTTTCAGCCATGATGGAGGTGGGGAGACTGCATCGCGGCTTGATCATCCAGATATCAAAGAATTTAAGCTGGTCCGGTTTGAGATCATTTCCTTTGGGATTAATAAAGTATTCTGATTGTAATCATTCATCAGGGCCTCACAAAGGAATGATAATTCAGGTTGAAGGGAAACTTGATCCCAAATCCAAGTTTACATATTTTCCTCTGACCTTTAGACTTATTTAACCATCTAGATTGTTTTGTTGTGAGGTTTCCGTTTTCATCAATGGAACGAGATGGCCTTCACATTGCAGGGCTCTAAGAAGACAAAAAAACTTAACAGCTTTAGTTTTGTTTGATTAAACAGAAAAGCAAAAATTCAAAAACCTCGTTATGAGCAGTTTTATGTAGGACCTATTTTCTTTCCAATGCTACTTTCAGCTGTTCACTTACACACAAGGGCTCGCCACAGTGGGAAAGCGTACATGTTTGATTTGGCAGATTCTTTTTAATAATTATTTATATTTATTTTAGCACTGGATGTCTTTTCTCGCTTATTAGGCAAATGTGTAATAATGTGCAAAACAAAAAGGCACAGAGCTTGCTAACATCATAGCTCAGCTGAAGGGTGATGCGATCTTTAACACCTTTGTATGCCATTTTGAACTTGGGTTGAGTCGTTTATTTTAATAAGATAAACAGAATTCCTCACAGACAGACTGAATGCTCATCAAGCTAATGCATTAAAAGCAGGGTGTCGTAAAATGTGCATGTGTGGATTTTCACACCTGGGCTGCTGAGGCTGGACAACAGGCTGCTGTGGGAGGGTGGGCTCTGAGTGGTTATGGTGGGGAATGAAGGTGGCACAGGGGCAAGCTGGGGTAGCTTGGGAGCATCATAACGAGACAAAGAAGCGGCTCCCTTACTAAAACAAAGACAAAGAACAAAAATGCACTTAAGCATGAATCAAATCAAAGTACAGAGATAAAAATCGAGAGAGGTGGGGGGGATTCTGTTCATCTGGACGTAGCGTTTTGTGAAGATAATTCACCTCTCATCCAAGAGGCTTCATCAGTTCTAAAAACAAAAGAGTCCCAGGTATTTAACGCCTAGTGGGGGGCTGTCCCCTTTGGAAGTGGTCCTGAGGGTCATTGACCCACTATTAACCCAGAGCTTCTTCACATGAGCCAAGGTGTGAGAAAAAAAAGAAAAAAAAAGACAGTGGGTTATTACCATCACCAGGGGTTATGGGTAAAGTCACTGTGAGGGCTTGCCCAACCTCATCATGTGACCTTAATAGCTCAGTTGAGGCAGGGTTTGAATCAGCACTAAGGTACCTGACTACACTGAGTAAAGACACTGCAATAACACTTTCAGTACCTACTCGGCTCCGGTTCGAAGTGATCTGAGCCTATCCAAAAATGTGATTTCAACAGACGTAACTCAGTCATGAGAGCGACTTAATCACAAGAATCAAAACTACCATTTCTGAAAGCCAAGAACGAGGGAAATCCCCCCCACACACACACACACACGCAAAAAAGCCACACACAGAGCAGCAGGTACACCATTGTCTCGACATCCATTGTCACAGTGGATGTGGATTTAATTCTGGATTATTTATATAGTGCCAAATCACAGCAGTTGCCTCGAGGCACTTTGCATTGTAAGGTAAAGGCCCTACAATAATGCAGAGAAAGCAATCAAACAACACCCTAGGAGCAAGAAACAGCAAGAAGGAAAAAACTCCCTTTTAACCAAAGAACCCTTTGCAAGATCAAATGACCTCCTTTACATCTCTCTCAAACCATCTTGTCTTCTTAGTCCAAAATGTGAGCACTGGCATCCTCAAAAGAGTGACCTTTATTCTTTAAGTGTACAGCCTTCAAACCTAAAGAAGTCCATCTACCTTATTTTTTTTAGTCTCTCTAGACTACCATGACCTGGATGACTGCAAACCTACACAGACACACAGGAAAGAAACAGAAATACCTGTTGTGAGCCAGTGTGGGAAAAGTGGGATTGATTTGGTGATGTGGACTGTATTCAGCTCTACTCTGTCCGTGTTCCACCTTTGCTGTAACACCACGTACTTTCCTCCACTTCGCCCTTCGGTTCTGAAACCAGACCTGGGACCCAGAAACATTCAGGGGGAAACAAATAAAAGACTGAGGAAGCCAACAAAAAAGGTAGAAACTGCTTTACAGAGGATGAGATGGGATTTTCAGGAACACAAAGAAAAAAATGCCAGTAGTAGATCTTCATAAGGAAAACATCACAAAATAAGCCTTCAGTAAAATTTCACAGAAGATGAACAGAGTAAGAGTCTAACCATAATTCTCTGAGGTGTGACGCCGACTGAAGCAGCAATCACTTTTCTTTTTTCACGTCCGGATAGTGATCCTCTTGGAACAGGGCCTCTAAATGCTCTAACTGATCTGTACGCAAGAGTACGTTAGTGTACACACACACACACACACACACACACACATATTACAGGGCAATAATTTGCATAGCAGTCAAATGTGAGCACACACAGAGACGTTTCCCCTCACCTGTGCTGTAGCCAATCCGTGTTCTCTTCTTCGGTGCAGGTGGCAGCAGGCAGCTGTCCACAGACTCTATCCCTGGCAGCAGTGGGAAGCTGAGGGCTCGACCTCGGCCCCTGGTGCTATGCTGGGTGGGGTATACCTGTGTTATCTCCATCTGCCATGAAGACACAGTACCTCAGCACAGATGTTCTCAGTCAAATTCAGTAAAATGTCCCAATGTTTTTTTCCTCTTTCAAAAAGGATTTTAAATAATCAGGTATCAATTATCACATTTTTAAAAGCTGAATATAATTTTGGAGAGTCGTCTGGGGGGGGGGAAGAAAAAACCTTTGAGTGCAGTGCAGAGTTGAATGTTTCAGCCCACACAATGCAATGCAGCAATCATTTCCAAAAATAAAAGTTCATTTAGGACTTCCAGGACCAAGTAATTAATTTCCATTGTTCTATCCCATATGTGATATTAACACGTCTGTTCCAGGTCTGCAGCCAGCAGGTAATGATTTTTCTAATTTTCTGTTAATTGCTTGGTTCATTAAATCTAGTGAATATAAAAATGCCCACCGCAGTTATCCAGGACCTGATGTAATGTCTTCAAACTGTTTACTTTTTCTGATGACAGACAATACTCAAACATATTGTTACGAAATCAGTTTCACCCTGGTTCTTTTTTATTCCTTGAGCATCCAGAGATGGCACTGGACTCAGTAGTTATTTCACAAAACCTTTATTCATCTTTTTTCATCTTCATTTAAGCATGCATCTTCTAGAATGGAAGACGTGCAAGGCCGGTGTCCCTCTGCAAAATCTTCACTCCTTTGTCTGTGAACCACAGTTTTGTAGAAGGGACCCTATCATAAAATCCCATGGTGTGCTGCAAACTCTGTGTCGGTGTGTGTATGCACGAGCACGTGAGTGCCTGTGTGTGCGCGTACCCGTATGTCTATTTGAGTGCATGTGAGTGACTGTGTGCGCGTACCTGTGCGTATGTCTGTGCACGTGAGTGAGTGTGCATGTAGGTGTGTCGTAACAGTCAAAGCACTGTTTGTGTGTGTCTCTGCATACGTGACTTCCTTCGGGTCATAAAAGTAATCTCCTCACCCAAGCTTAACCAAATTCCTCTACACAACATAGAAAACAGAGTTAACATATTACAAACACTGAGACCCCCACTCTGCATCCACTGGGCCATTGGCCTCTTGTTGTCTTACATTTACAGATAAGGTGGAGAGTCTCCTGCAAACCTACTTCTAAGTTAGAACAATTAAGAGTTTTTATTAAAGGTACAAGCATCAGCATCAGCAACCCCCGACTGTAGCTTCCCGTCTCCTTTTATGACAGCAGACCCCCAGTGTCCATAAATTCCTTTCCCTCTAAACAAGTACACACACTCAAGCCTACAGCTAAGCCAAACTGAAACACACAGACAAATCCTTTCCTATTCATCTGATCTACTGCTGGACCCTCTCATCTAAGCAAATTTAACACATTACATTCTAATAATTACTTTCTTGTACTCACAATATCAAAACACCCCAGAGACAAGAAAAACTAACAAATAAATCACAACTGGGAAAGCTGCAACCGCTAACTTTGGATTTTTTGGGGGGGAGGAAAAAAAGGGTTTTAAAGATTGATCAGTTATGAAAATAAACAGTTCTTCTCCTGCCAAACTGGTAACTGTCTGACTGTCCCAGCTCTACCGAACTCACATTTCAGTTGTCAGTCTCTGTACAAATTTGTCTTCAGGCCAGCGTAGTTCAAAAACAAACAATCATTTCTGATTTGATCTGGTCTGAAGTACAGCGCTCGCCAAATTGAAACGTCTTGCTGTCGTAGAACCCGTAACATTATCTAGTAAACATTAAAAGTACCGATTACTAGCACAGCGCATGCTGTGGGTCCAAGAGTGTCATCCTGGCAAATAACAGTAAAGAACAATTTATTTACCGTTATCACCTTACATAGCTTTTCAGTGAGATGAGATCATTCTCCACACGCTCAATGTGCTTGTTAATGGCTTCAAAGAATCTGTCACCTACGGATATCACACGACATTACACACTGAGACAAACATTCAAATCCAGGATGCCATTTTCACAGCTGCATCATTAATAATTCAGAGGACTCTAGGTGTGCATATTTCATACACACTAGACTGTAATTACACACTGAATGAGCCATTATTAGAAACCTGTTGAGATTTACTAGAAAATGCAAAACTGTTGGGTTAAAGGTTAAACTTCATGATCAGCAGCCAAGTATAATGTGTTTATTTTTGTCTTTTCACACACTGTAACCCTGAAATTCTCTCGACACAAATGTCCAAATCATTCAGATAAACTGTCTTTGCGCTGCTTAATACAGAATCATTTCCACCTGAACCCATATGAGGATGCTACAGGTAATTATCCAGAGTATTCACAACAAGCGAGTGGGCGTCATGTATCCTGCATCCTCCATGCTTTACTCAGACAGCATCTGGCAGGTTTGTTGGAGAAATTTCTCCAAGCACAACATCCCAGTGCACTTCAGACACAGCAACACCCTCACAAAAAACTACCTAATCAAAATACTCCGACACATGCTAAAGAACGCATTGTTCACCCTGCAATGCAGTGAGGAGTGCTCGGACCTTTACATAGGAGAGCAGAGATCTTCGATCAAGAATACAGACAGAGGCACTGTGAACAACCACCACTGAGTGGAGGTAGTGACGCTAACTATCAGCCACCTATAATGCAGTCCTGAAATCCTCTTCCCAACCCCCACAGCTTGACTCATGTGACCTTAATAGCTCACAACAATATGGCAGGGCAATGTCTCACAGAGGAGTCACATCTTGACTCATATGACCCTTAAAGACTGACTGGAGATTTATGATTCAGCAAGAAATCTATGCAGTAGCTATTAGTGTGTACCTGAATAAATAGAATAAGTGTTTTTAATCTGTACTGCCACTGTTGTGTATTTTTGACTAGCTAAATAAGCTATACACAGAGCACTGGTCAGGTTCAATCCATGAATGTGTTTTTATCACTAATAACTGTTAAGGTTCATTTTGAGGACAGAGAGATGGTGGAGATCGGAATGACACACTGACCCTGTCAGGTGGAGTCAACGAATGATTTAATGACACATGTGGAGAGATAAATCCTGTACGCAGACAGCATTGATCTCTATCTCCAAAACTTCAGAACACAGTTTTATACATCGGGGTATTAGAACGCCCCCTCTTGCATAAATTACATGGATACGTCAACTCAAAACCACAACGACTTTTAACACAGTTTAAAAAGATCATTCTCTTCTCCTCGAAGCCAGGTGCTTCCTGTCACTGCCGGACGCTCGCTTATCGTCTGGAACAAACTGTCACGTACGCAGGCACTCTTGCAGTTGTAGCAGAATTAAATCTGAACTCTTTACTAGAGATGGCACGATACCACTTTTTTATGTCCGATACCGATACCGATATCATAATTTGGATATCTGCCGATACCGATATGAATCCGATATAGTGTGTTTTTTAATCAATAAAACTGTTTTTTTAATATCTTGCTGCATTTTGTATAAGTTCATACTCAAGTTTAAATAAACAACAACACTAAACCTATTCTGTTATACCTGTATGTAAAAAATACACTGCGCCCAAAATATTTCATAGTTCAGCAATACTGATCAATCTAATGAATTTAAACCTACTCCATCCTTCCTATTCTGGTATTTTAAAGACTACTTAGCAGAAATATTAAGCAACCTAACTAATAGGGTTGCAAACTCCCAGCAATAAAACTTTGGGTGTAAGATTCAGATAATTATTTATTAAAAGCTAGACATTTTAAATGAGAATAAGAAAGAAAAGTATGTCTTTGTACCCCCCTTTTCCCTGTTAATGCCCTATCGGCCCCCCTGGCTAAACTTTGCTAGATCCGCTCCTGCACAGTTACCAGCCGTCAGCTACGTAGAAAAGGATCCTGGTGTAGAAAGTAATATTAAATAAATTCTAATGACAGCTTATCAAGGTTAAACGTGCTGCTGTTGTTCAGCCGCTGGTTTCCTCTTTCTGGTGAAAAGTGGGCCAAAAACAAAGAAGAGAGACGGACTCGCAATAGAAAAGCCGATCAGCTGATCATTAATAAGTTTCACGACTGAAGTAGCAGCAGGAGAGGGACAGAGAGGCAGTCGCTCCATATATCGGTTGTTAAGCTTAATGTGGGAATGCTTTACAAACATTCAGAGATGAACTTACACACTTGCTTTACTTCTCTCTGGGATAACTTCCTCGGAGATGAAATGCTCGTTTGGTAGCGAGGCTCCAAATACACACAGCCGCTCAATCACGTGAGCACACTGCTCCGATGTGCTACGGTTATGAGCCGAGTTACGCCGTGTCGCAAGTTTTGTGAGGTGCTTTTTTGATATTTAATGGATCGGATTACATTTTTAATTTCTCTCCAATATCCGATCCAGTAATTTACGTCAGTATCGGACCGATACCGATACCTAATATCGGATCGGTCCATCTCTACTCTTTACCACAAAATGAGCCTACTACTATGTGTATGTATGTGTGTGGTTACGTGTGTGTCTATGTGCTAACCACAATCACACCCTATTTCACCTCGCCGACTAGCTCCTCAGAATAACTCGCACTCAGACTCTGGTTTCGGTTTCACTTCCTGCAAAGCATGTAACTTCAAAAACATGTAACTTCCTGTCTTATTTTGGCACAGAGTTACTCTTTCACAATGCAGTCTGCATATAAACATTTAAGATTATAAATTCAACTCAACAGTTTAAAGTGGTTATAACTGCACCTGTAATAAAGCTTAATTGGGTGCCAATATGTTTAAACATCTAAATGCAATATCACTATTAATAAATGCGTCAATGCAAATGCTTGTTATATGATTATGATGCAATAGCAATAACAAAATAATGAAACTACAAATAGTAAAAGGAAATAATAAAATGGCAGAAAAATAACACCTCATTTCCTCACATAACCAAAACAAATCCAGTTTTTCCTCACTGTGTCTGGAACGCACCAACTTCCAACGTGTCTGCAAATGTTTATATAAATATACACATATAGGTCTTATAGCTCAATGTAGCCCACGATTATTGTGATTGGCCATTTCAGCACCATCGATTGCCGCTTTGCTCTTCTTCTTCTACCCCCCCGCCCCCTTTTCACTGCAGTTTTAAAATTTATCAGTGAAAGTAATGATCATCTCCTCAATATAAGGAACATTAATAATAATAGTATCAATATAAGTACTCACAAATGTCAGCAAATTTCTGGAGGGAGACTGTGGAAACTATTGGAATGAATGTAAGGGAATGTATAAAGAAGTGAAAAATCTTGAGGAACAGATATCAATCCCTACTCCCAGGGTTTTATTTTTTCCTATTGGCTGGCACTACATATAAAAGACCAGGACATTAGCACATTGTAATTAACACAATGCACAATAAATGCCAGCAATGACGTTGGCCATTTACGTAGGTTACATTGCAGGCACTACAAAGATTCCCAGCAGAAGTCTAAATCGGACATAACAGGCTTGTCCACATCTTTTAGGACCACATTTAAAGTGACAACCCCATCAGGGGTTAAATACCTGGGCCTTCAGACATTTAAGAAGTAAAGAAGCATCTTATGTGAGTGGAGACACACCTTTACAAACCCCAAAAAATGTAAGTCCAGTTAGCTTCAGTTCAAGTAATTAGGGCTATTTTGACGTGGGTCGGCAAGAACCTTACAAAGACACTCAGAGAGCATCCTTGACAAAACCCAGCAGAATATTAGTGGTGAGAATGCATCCAAAGCTCTTACATGTGAAAAAGAACCACTTCAAGGAATGTACTGACATGATTTCCTAACATTCTTGGGGTTTGCGTGTGAATATCCTCCATCACTACATCCACGAACTTCTTCTATGGCTTCTTCTTTTCCTCCTGCCTGCCAGCTCCATATGGAACAATATATTCACTATGCCTCTTCTACATATGTCCAAACCATGTCAGCTTTGCCTCTCTAACTTTGTCTCCAAACGGCTCAACATGAGCTGTCTCTCTGATGCACTCATTTCTAATCTTCTCCATCCTGGTCACTCCCAAACAAAATCTTAGCATCTTGAGCTCTGCCATCCCCTGCCTGTCCTTTTGCACTGCTTGTTGCTTTGGATGCTTGACTCCAGGTATTTAAACTCATGTACCTTCAATACCTTTACTCCTTGCATATTTCATATGAGCTGACCATCTGACGTAAAAGAATACAAAGACATATTTTGTTGAATGCATTGAAACAGAGGACAATATTTACCTTTTCCATGGCCACTTTGTGAATCATTTGTCCCAAATGTTCTGCTTCATCTTTTGAATCATCTTTAGATTCATCCTGTGTGGGTCTGCTATCATGTGTCCCATCCTCTTCAGATGCTGCCGCCATCTGTTTTAAGAGAAGACAACAATATGTTTGGCTCATTTTTGATAGATAGATTGTGGAACCACTGAAACTGAGGATGAATTTCACCTCTCTTTGTGGCACAGGACACCCAGTTTTGTTTTTCATGGCTACCTTAGGAATCCTTTTACGTTCTTGTTCTTCCTCCTCTTCTGAATAGCCTTCAGATTCATCCTGTGTGGGTTTCCAGTCATCTGTCCCATCATCTTCAGATGAGCTCACAGACTGTTATTAGAGCAGAAAAATATATATTTTGCTCACCTTCCATGGATGTGTGAAAACAACATATTTACATCGTTAACTACAGGAGAAGAAGCTGGATATTTCTTGCCCACCTTAGGAACCCATTCTCTTGCTTCTTTCTCCTCCACACCTGTCCTATCGTTTTTAGAAAAGATCACCATCTGTTTTTAGAAAAGTAAAAAAACAAAACAAAACATAAAAAATAAAATAATTTCCAACAGTGCATTTTCAGGTCTAAGCATCCCAGGAACTGCACAGACATATGTCAGACATAACTTAAAACCACCAGCATAGGTATATAAAGGCCCTGAGGGGGAAAACTACGTTTCCCACGAAATATTATGTTACTTCCGGTTTTGGCAGGTAATGGCAGACATGCATCGTTTTTGTTTTTTTAAATTTTGGTCACCAACGGAGAGTGTTTGGTAGCGCTGTCCTCAGAAAACACCGTTTGTACTGTTTCTTTTGTTTTGAATCATAACTCTGGTTTTACGTGGCCTATTAACACAATTAAGAAAATATCATTTGAAGTCCGCACTTTCAACACAAGTTGAAATGGAGACTGGGGCTGTGTCCCAATTCAGAGACCGCACGCTTGAAGTACGCATTTTGAGTGCGATTACGTCACCGCCACGTGACAACTCGAAGTGTACTTCAATTGCGTACTCCAAATGCGCCGTCGATTTCCCCAAATATCAAGCGTGGTCCGGTGCACGCTTTGTGGTCCCATATATCCCACAATTCATAGCGCGGCGGTGGGTGTGGATAATTTTGCCGCAAAATACGGCAGAAGGCAGAAGGGAGCGGCCGAAGAGTAAACTGTCAAAAGTAAGTACTGAATATTATCTCACTTATTTATGTGCGAATGTTTAATAATAAAGAACATTAAAACATTACTGTTGGTCACATGTCGGTAAAGTTGTGTGACATTAGTGATGTTTGTACTTTCAGCGTTAACTTGGTTTTAAAGCCTCTACTTCAATATATTTACATAGTCGACCTTAATCTTACAGAGAATGTGATGATTTTATGGATAATTAAAGTCAGTCATATATCAACAAACACAACAAGCTGAAAGTCAGTGATGCTGCTCGGTTTGCAGTCCTGAATATCACGGCACAAGCAGGATTCACTGCACTGTTAATGTTAGCTATGTTATATTGCTGCCTCTGTTCGGTGGTGTCGAGCCAAACGTACTTTAACGTGTGTTTGAACGAGCTGACGGTTCACTCGTTAAGCTGAAAGAAAGATGCTTTAATCGCAGGAGTCACACATGTGTCCACTGGACCATCTGGGAACTCTTCTTGTTTAGCACTCGTAATAACACAAACACTAAATCCTCCTTCTCTTGTGCTGTTTTGTAGCAGTGTGTACACCTGAGACTGTCACCTGTCTGTCTGTCCTGCACTCTCTCTCTTTTTCTTTCTCTCTGATTGTGGAATAAAAGTATGAACATGTATTTATAAGTTACACTTGTGTTTGAATCCTGCAGCTTATCACACATTTGATTTCCATGTGTGGCAACTGCAAGTGTCCAGAGTGAGGACAGACTGAGGGACCCACTGCTGCACATCATCTGTGAGGCTTTGCACCCCTGATGATCCACCAGGACAAACTCAGCAGTGTGTGAGGAAGAGGAGGAGGAAGAGCCAGCAGCAGCTGACAGATGGAGAGAATAGACAGACTGTTCCCGATCCGATATTACGTATCTGTATCGGTCCGATACTGACCTAAATTACTGGATCGTATATCGGAGGGAAATAAAAAATGTAATCCGATCCATTAAATATCAAAAAAAACCTCAGAAAACTTGCGACATGGCGTAACTCGGCTCATAACCGTAGCACGTCGGAGCAGTATGCGTCATGTGATAGAGCGGCTGTGTGTATTTGGAGCCTCGCTACCAAACCAGCATTTCATCTCCGAGAAAGTTATCCCAGAGAGAAGTAAAGCAAGCATGTAAGTTCATCTCTGAATGTTTGTAAAGCGTTCCCATGTTAAGCTTAACAACCGATATATGGAGCGACTGCCTCTTCTCCCTCCCTCCCCTTCTTGCTGCTACTTCAGCTTAATGATCAGCTGATCGGCTTTTTTGTTGCGAGTCCGTCTCTCTTCTTTGTATTTGGCCCACTTTGCACCAGAAAGAGGAAACCAGCAGCTGAACAACAGCAGCACGTTTAAACTTGATACGCTGTTGTTCGAATTTATTTAATATTACTTTCTAGACCAGGATCTTTTTCTACGTAGCTGACGGCTGGTAACTGTGCAGGGGCAGATCTAGCAAAGTTTAGCCAGGGGGGCCGATAGGGCATTAACAGGGAAAAGACATACTTTTCTTTCTTATTCTCATTTAAAATGTCTAGCTTTTAATAAATAATTATCTGAATCTTACACCCAAAGTTTTAATCTGATGTAAAATGTATATTAGTCCATTACTGTATATAGTAACTGTTAAGTCTAATATACCCTAGTAAGCTATAGTACTTTTTCCTCTGGGAAGGTACCATCTGTGAATTCTGCAATTCTGTTGAAGAAAGATGTTGAATCTATTTAATTATTCTTGAAAAATAATTTATTTCTGTGCATTTTTTTTCACCCTGCACAAACACATCCTCCAGCCACACGCACCCATATTTTGCTCCATTGCGGTTTCTTTCACACCTCAAACATTTAGTAAACAATTAAACAAATACAAGTAATCTGCAATAAATTACAGGTAGTAATAAAATAAACTACTAACTCTGTTACGCTACATCCACACCTACACGGGTATTTTTGAAAACGCAGCTGTTTCGTCCGCACGTAAACGGCGTTTGGAATCACCGAAAACTGAGATTTTTTAAAACTCCTTTTTTCCGTTTACGTGTGGACGAGGAATACAGAGTTCGTCACGCAATGTCAAAGGTATGTGCCTTTTTTCACGTCACGCTGTGCACACGTTATTGTTTACATGAGATGAATTGCAGAATGGGAGATAGCAAGATTAACAGTATTTTGTCTCTTCAGGTTTTACACGCTTACATATACACACACGCAGTTACTGTCCCTTAATTTACAAAGGCACAGGCATCACGGTGTGATTATTTTACTGTAGTCGTTTTTTTTCCCTGTGTAATAATATTCAACATTGCTATCAATGCATTTTTCAAAAAATGCCTCTCTGTGCAAAATGGGTTTTAAAAACATAAACAACTGTGGGATCCTGTTAGTCGTGATTTGAACAGCCCAGCGCTGCTCCCGATGCAGGGAAAACCAATTCTGCAGGGGAGACCTACCTCAGCACTTGTGCAGGTGAAACCAAGGGGCAGATATGCTTCACCATATTTTCTAGTCTTTGGCTTAGAATGAAGTTGGTTTGGAAACATTCAGCGATGCATCATCTCCTGCTTTGCGTTTCTGTGGGCGCCCCGTGCTAGCAATGTCCAAGCATTTTGTTAACGCCCCCCCCCCCCCAAACCCTCTTTTCATACCGCGCCCCCCCTGCAATGGCCCTGCCCACACTTTGGGTAGGTCTTATCTATAGTGTTACATCATATTCTATAAGGATGTTCTGTGTTTGTATACTTTTCTGCCCAGTTTGACGCATTTAGCAGAAGTCAGCCTGTTTAAGGCTCTGATATCTGTTCTGTATGACTTAAAGCAGTTATGACATGGTCTGAGTTTCTCACCCAATAAAGGAATATTTCATATATCAGTCTACTCTTCATTCTATCAGAAACAGTTATCACAGCTCGTACATTTTCTTTTTACACATAAAAGTAAGCATTGAGCCAAATGTAATAATGCCAACATATTAAACGAACAATATTTGTCTCTTATGTATAATACATCTTAGTGGTGCAACGGATCACGGTTGATCCGAAATCCGAACCGATCCCACTCCACGGTTCGGTACACACGTGATCCAAAGATTCTAAAAAGAAAAAAAAAGTATGTGTATGGTGCGCGTGGTCAGTCTGTCAAGCTGTAGTTATGGTCAGCGCTAGCGGTCCAAGTAGCAGAGCAGAGGAGTTTGTGGCATTTAAGCAGCCTTTTGCTGCCCAGTCCGACCGGGCTAAAGCCATTACAAAAGCTACTGGGGTGTTTAGCTGCAGACGGGAGGCCGTATTCAGTTGTGCAAAACAAGGGGTTTAAACTGTGATGAACGTGCTTGAGCCATGCTATGATATCTCGTTGCGCATCCACTTCAGTGACAAGATCGTTCCAAGCATGTATGAGTTATGGCTGAACTGTCCCAGGCATCTTCTGTTGCTCTAACTACAAATGGGTGGACCTCCAGGGCAACAGAACGCCACGTGACCGTGACCACTCGTTATATCACAGCAGAGTGGTAGATACAAAGCCCTGCACTGCCCTATATATTACATTAGATTAGATGAAACTTTATTTATCCCTCGGATGGGTTCCTCCGGGAAATTCAGTTTCCAGGAGCACAGCACCGACAGAAGTTGCAGAATGTGAGCAGAAATATACCATATATACACATATATAAATACAGAGAATACAAAAGGGATAAATAGAATAAATAGGAATAAGAATACAAGGGAACGGCACATTTCAAGTATTGTGAGTCTAATACACCGTTGGATATTAACAAAAACTATTGCACAGTGAAATGGCACTACAGCTTACTTGTCCCCCCCCTCCTTTGTCCCCGTTTCCCCTCCCTCTCTCCTCCAGCGAGGAGTTAAACAGTTTGATGGCGTGTGGGACAAAGGACTTTTTAAGTCTGCTGGTCCTTGACTTTGGGAGAAGCAACCTGTCACTGAACAGACTCCTGTGATGTCATGGCCGTGTGCAGAGGATGCAGAGGATGCCCAGCATGGTCCATTATGTCCATATTGCACCTTAATTAGTTTTTAGATAAGTGCGTGGAATGATTCTTCAGTTGAATGATTTTAATAGGCAAAAAATACTTAGATCTGAAAATTGATCCGATCCGTGACTTAAAACCGTGATCCGATCCGAACCGTGAGACTTTTGATCCGTTGCACCACTAATACATCTGTATTTACACTGTCAAAGATACTTGTCTTTGAGTGAAGCTTTAAGGTGATGGGAAATATAAATAACTGCAACTTGAATCTTTGACCCAGAGTTCAAGCTCACTGCTGTAATATATCCTGTAATATGTATATATAGGGCTGTTCGATATAACGATATATATTGGATGACGATATAAAAATGTCTATCATTTCATTTTACGCTATTGTTTGTTTCGTGGTGTCGCAAAATAAACTGTTTACGGCAATATTTTTTCATTATTTTGATGGTCACTGTAGCGGCTATATTAATTTCCACATAAACCTTTCACAATAAAGCTCAAGATCCTGTTGAGACTTTTCAAAATAAACTGAATCACATGAAAGATGCAGAGTATTTACGGATGAGAAGCAAAAAAGAGCTGTCAGGTGCTAAAATATAAACCTTAGATTCAAACGTTAGAACAGGCTTTTCCCCGCAGCACGCTGTGTAATAAATACTCACAAAGAAAATGGCGGCCATTACAACTTATGTCTAAAAATGTATCGTTTCATGCATCAGTTAAAACACTCGACTCCAGGTACACGACGCAAACCACGCAAACCTGAAATCTGTCCTGCCTGGATTCTTTAAAAACGTGAGCTTTCCGACGAGGGAAAACAACACACTAGACCAGGTCTACACCAACATCCCAGATGCTTACAAGGCCACCCCTCTGCCTCATCTCGGACTCTCTGATCATCTCTCTCTGTCCCTGACCCCTGCTTATAAACCTCTAATTCAAAGACAAAAACCACCGGAAAAATCAGTAAGAGTGTGGACCGCGGAAGCCACCACGGCCCTACAAGACTGTTTTGATAACACGAATTGGAGTGTATTTGCAGAAGGATCAGACTTGGAGGGCCACACATCTGCTGTACTCTCATACATCAGCTTCTGTACTGAGAGCGTAACAACAACAAAGACTGTTAAAGTGTTCCCAAACCAGAAGCCATGGCTCAACAGTGAGGTGAGAGCCCTACTAAGAGCACGTGACAGCACCTTCAAATCAGGAGACCAACAAGTCTACAAAGAGGCACGCCAATCTCTGGTTAAAGGCATAAAAGAAGCCAAGCGCAAATACAAACAGCGCATCGAGGAACACTTTAACACAAAGAACTCCAGAAACATGTGGCAGGGGATCAAGACACTCACTGGCTACAAAGACAGTTGCACACAAACCAACTCCCCAGACATCACCTTACCTGACACCCTAAACCATTTCTTCGCCCGCTTTGACCAAGAAAACAGAGACACCATCACCCATCCTGCCATTACAGAGAGGGATGACGCTCCCATCCAGCTGGAGCAGCACCAGGTCAGAGCCACACTGCGCAGAGTCAACACGAGGAAAGCAGCTGGTCCTGACGGTGTAGCCGGTAGAGTGCTTAAAGCATGTGCAGACCAACTAGCAGAGGTTTTCACCACCATCTTCAACCTCTCACTGCTACAGTATTAGTACCATCCTGCCTTAAGTCAGCCACCATCGTTCCAGTGCCCAAGAAGAACACAGTGAGCTGCTTGAATGACTATCGTCCAGTTGCTTTAACACCCATAATTGCCAAATGTTTCGAACAGCTCATCATGCCACACATTAAAGCTGCCATCCCTGCAAACCTCGATCCATACCAGTTTGCATACAGGGCAAACAGGTCGACAGAGGATGCCATAATAACAGCTCTTCACACAGCCCTCACACACCTGGACTCTAGTAACACCTATGTGAGAATGCTGTTTGTGAACTTCAGCTCTGCCTTCAATACAGTTCAACCCCACAAACTGGTTAATAAACTAAGCAACTTAGGACTCAGCAGCTCACTGTGCAGCTGGATACTGGACTTCCTGAGAAACAGACCCCAGAACGTAAGAATGGGAGAGCACACCTCCTCCACCCTCATTCTGAATGTGGGTGTCCCACAGGGGTGTGTCCTCAGTCCCCTCTTATACTCACTTTTCACCCATGACTGTTCATCAATCCACACCAGTAACACCATTATAAAATTTGCTGATGACACCACTGTCATAGGACTGATGGACAACAACGATGATTCAGCCTACAGAGAGGAGGTTCAGCATCTGAAGCGATGGTGTGACGACAACAACCTGCATCTGAACACAGCCAAGACCAAGGAGATGGTAATCGACTTCAGAAGAACAAAGCGATCTGAGCACTCTACCCTCTACATTGATGGGGAGGAGGTAGAAAGGGTAGAAAGCTTTAAGTTCCTTGGAGTCCACATCTCGGCCGACCTTACCTGGTCCACAAACATCTCCCACCAGGTAGCGAAAGCACAACAAAGGCTGTACTTCCTCAGGAAACTACGTCAGGCCCAATTACCCCAAGGACTGCTAGTAAACTTCTACCGCTCCACCATTGAGAGCCTTCTGACTTACTGCTGCACACTCTGGTTCAACCGCTGCACCGCGGGGGACAAGAGGAAACTGCAGCGGGTGGTGAGGGCAGCAGAGCGGGCAATCGGCACTTCACTAACCCCCCTCAGAGACATCTATACTGGCAGACTTCAGCAGAAAGCCAGCATCATCATCAAAGACCCCTCACACCCTGGACACTCACTTTTTTCCCCCCTTCCCTCTGGTAAACGCTACAGGTCCATCAGGTCAAAGACAAACAGACTCAACAGAAGTTTTTACCCACAGGCTGTCAAACATGCCCTACCTCCACCCTAATTGGAGGATAACTGCACTGCCAACACTCATGGACATTATACCTTATTTATAAATCGTATTTCTGTTCATACTTCAATGCAACCAACACCCATCCATCCATCCATCCATTCGCATCTGCTTATCCTTTTCAGGGTCGCGGGGGGCGCTGGAGCCTATCCCAGCTGTCATAGGGCGAGAGGCGGGGTACACCCTGGACAGGTCGCCAGTCTGTCGTAGGGCCAACACACAGGGACAGACAACCATTCACACTCACATTCACTCACACATTCACACCTAGTGACAATTTCGATTATCCAATTAACCTATTCCCACAAGCTGCATGTCTTTGGACGGTGGGAGGAAGCCGGAGTACCCGGAGGGAACCCACGCAAACACGGGGAGAACATGCAAACTCCACACAGAAAGACCCCGTCCTGATGGTGAAACTGAACTCAGGACCTTCTTGCTGTGCGGCAACAGTGCTAACCACCGTGCCACCGTGCTGCCCCAACCAACACCCTTACCTCTTTAAACTGTATTTATTATAACATTATTCAGTATAGTTCCAACAGCACCCCCCCCACTCAATGTGCAATATCATCCCCTCCCACACACACACACACTCAATGTGCAATATCACTGATCACACTGCACCTCTCAATGCACCTGCTAGTTAGATGGCATGTATGTGTATGTATATAGATGTAAGTGTGTATGTGGAAATATGTGTGTGTACGCATGTACGGATGCAAATATGTATATATACATATATGTATGTATGTGCGTGTATGTTTGCAGGTGTATGTATAACTTGTACATATCTTTTCTTGTGTAAATGTAAATTTGTCTGTTATTGTGTAAATACATTCGCTATTGTGTACTCCACACATATGGAGAGATGCCAAACTGCCTTTCACTGTTCTTGTAACAGTGACAATAAAAAGCTATTCTATTCTATTCTATACATATATATATATATATATACATACATATATATATATCATAATAATCTGACAATACATATATTATTGGCCATATTATATTTACATTACCACAGTGAGATGATTTTAGTCTCATGAACAACATTAGCTAATTGTTATTTACTAACTAATCTTAAAATGACTGTTCAGTACAGAAATGAAGCCCAACAATCATGTTTTACAGTCCCGTGGTCTCAGCCTCAGATACTCAACTAATCAAAGTGATGTCATGACAAAAATGAATGACCAACAAAACATTTTTTCTCCTTCATTTCTGTCAAACAAAGCTGTATGAAACCTTTCTCGCGGTTAGTATCATGGTTGCTAGGCAACCTGAACAGCACGACGAAGGCTAGACCGTCCCATTTCACAAGCCTCTCACTTCCGCACTTCTCGTACTTATAGTACGCACCGTACGTAGTAGTACTGCGCGTACTTCAAGCGTGCAGACCCTGAATTGGGACACAGCCTGTATGGCATTATTTTTGTGACACTATTCTGAGCGCACGTAAAAAAAAAAAAAACTTTGAGAGCACATGAAAAAAGTTTGCAGGTACAAATGTTGCATTTTGAGGAGAAATTTATTTTGAGCGAAGAAAAGCTGAATTTGCATTTGCGCTCGCTCGCAATGTGTTGCTGGCGCTCTCAACATTTCTGCCCGTGCGCGCTCAACTCTTTCTCTATCTCCTTAAAACTTTAGAGCACTTATGGAAATATGTGATGTCTTGATGAATCAAGCAGATATTTGAAGTTTACACAGCACCATTCTCACATGAAAATATCTTAAAAGTTTATTTTGTGACCTAGAAAGAGTAATATTTCAAACTCCGCCACTCTGTGGTCCTCCGCCACTGCCTCGTTTGAGTTTTGGATGAAATGGATTCTGGGATATTGCATTTCGTCACTTCGAGCTGATTGGAGACCAGAACAGCCAATCAGATTTTTTTGCATCCAAGTCTGTCAGTTGAGCGCGCACGGGCAGAAATGTTGAGAGCGCGAGCAACACATTGCGAGCAAGCGCAAATGCAAAAACTGAGGGAGAGGGGCTGCAATTGTGTGTGTGTGTGTGTGTGTGTATGGATAATAGCAAACACTGAAATACATTTTTTGCACGCAGCAATGAATTTTGTTCACTCAAATTCAGCTTTTCTTCGCTCAAAATAAATTTCTCCTCAAAATGCAACACTTGCACCTGCAAACCTTTTTTACGTGCGCTCAATTTTTTTTTTTAAGTGCGCTCAGAATAGTGGCACAAAAATAACGCCATAAGCCTGGGTCGCTCCATCTTTTTGCTGTGACGCCTTAAATTGGTCATGTGATTTTGGCGCCGGCACGTCTGTCAACCGCAGAGGTTATTGTGTTAATTCAAATTCACTAAGAACACAATGACTATACATTCAGATCACAAGTCTGATTGCAATACCTGCCACACAGGACAGGGTTAAAAAAAGAATAAGAAAAAAGCAAAAAAAACCACAAACAAAAACACAAAAACAAACAAAAAAAAACCGGACAAGGTACCTGTTTGCATTCATGTAACTTTTGAAAGTTATCTTCCTACCTGAGAGCTGGTACCTTCAAATTCGTCATCCATCGTGCTTCTAAACTCTCACTACAACAATCCGCTTCCTGACTCATGATCACATGACATAGATGATTATGACTGGCTGCTCAAATGCTCATTAGGGGCGGAGCATTTCTATAACATTAGTTACCATAGGGCTTTGGAGCGTGATGTCACGGGGGTGGGGATGGAAAGGATTTTGGCCTGATGCACCATTTTCGTGGTCAAAATAAAGCGCAAGCGAAAAAGGAGCGAAGGTACTGTGAGATTATTATGCTATCATATGTTACCGTATATCTGTTGAATTAATATACTGCTGTAGTTCATATTATACCCCTTAGTATAGAGTGTGTGATTAGTATGTAGTTTTAGTTTGCATTATACTTCTGACTTAAAAGAGTGTGAAAATCATTAGATCTATTGGATTGACCTGTAGTACTCGATACTGTTGAATGGGTGACACTGTTGTTTGGTATTTCATGGTGCTGAGCTAAGAAGAGAATATTGTGTGCAGAAGGCCTTGTCATGCTGATAATAGAAGAGACACACCACATTCAATACCCCCACCTTTACAGAGAACCGAAAGACAGGGAGCCAAGGCCATAAGTCAGGCTCGCTAGGAGTTAGAAAACATGTGAAGGTTTAGATTTTATGACTAGGTGGGGACCAACGGAGGTTATAAGAGCTTGTGAAACCCTCCACCATTTTGAGATTTGCTGTGACCCTCTGCATGCATGTCTCCCCATCCGGATGGTTCATGCTCATAAAGTGTTGAATTGTATGGAATAAATAATTGTTGATTGAGCATTTATACACCGAGTATTGTCCTTCCTTCAGCCCAAAGATTAAAAGAATTGGGAGATTTTAACAGTACACACAACAGCCATGGTTCCTATTTGCTGTGTGGTCGGCTGCAATGTTCGATCGCACAACCGGCAAGAGAATAAGCTTGAAAGTGGTTTATCTTTTCATTCTTTCCCAACCTGGAAGCAACATGAGGCAGCTTGTGTATCAGATGTTACCAAACGAAGGGATCTAGCCCAGTGGCGGAGCGGGGGGGTGGGGGGGGGGGGTGGCTTACTGGGCTTAAGCCCGGGTTGTTTTTCAGAAGCCCGGGGTCTTTTGAAGTGTATTTTTTTCATAGTTATGCCTGGCTGACAACTGTATAAAACAAAAACTACACACAATATTCTTAGAGAGTCTTAACTTACATGTGTGTTTATTTCATATTTTCAGTTGTTACCCTCCACGGCTAAATAAATCGGTTTCAGTAATGTACTGATATACAGGAATGGACATAAGGGGCTTCTTTCAAAGAAAAAACTCTGGTAGATGTTATTTTATATATTATGCTTTGTATGTTGATCAGTATATTCCTATGCAAAACAAGAGGAATTTCAATACACAGCAGTATATTCACAGTTTAAACCAGATGTTTACATACACTTTATGGAAAACACAAGAACATTTTTTTTTACTGTACAACATCAATTTAGAGTAAACTTGTTTTGTTTTGGATAAATAAATACTGAAATATCTTTTGAATTAGTTAAATGTCAGAATAAAGAGAGAGAGAGCTGTCTATTTTTTTATCACTTTCATCAAATTTAGGAGTACATATACAAGTGTATTGTTAATTAATAAGAACACTCCAGACGATTCCATTCTGAGCTTAAGAAGCTTCTGATAGGTTAGTAGAGTCCATGTGAGTAAATTGGTGGCACACCTGTGGATGCATATAAGGCAAAACACAGAGCCTGTTTCTGTGACATGGGAAAATCAAGAGATGTCAACCAAAACACCAGGAAAAGAATTGTGGAGCTCCATAAGTGTGGCTCATTTTTAATACAATTTGGTGCCGTTTACAATTAAGAAATACAGATAGTTTCTCTCTGGGGTTTTCCTGCTATTTTCATTTTGTCATCAGTGTCTAGTACTGCTCCGTGTTTCAGCCATTGCTTCTGTTTGTCCTGCAGTACAGATAGTGGAATGGTGTGATTTTCATGAGTTGTTAATAAGACTGTGGTTGCTATGGCTGCTGCTTTTGCAGCTTTGTCAGCAAAATTGTTTCTGTTAGAGTAAATTGTTAAATGTTTGTCATTTTTATGCTTACCATCCATCTCTACATTGTTTAACTGTGGGATGAAAGGAATTCCACAGTCCCCTCCCTAGATTCTCGAGGTTCTGGGTGAGGGGCTGTAGTCTTTTATTACAGACACATCCTTGTGAAGGTCTTTTTGATGTAAGCTTCCTGCCCAACAGGAGGCCACACACACACACACACACACACACACACACACACACACACACATTCCTACTTACATATAGAAGTTCACACATATACATACAATGCCTTGTCTTAGAACCATGTGGGCGTTGCTTTGCTGTGTGAACTGTTTCTCAATAAAAGGCAGCGAGAGGAGGCCATTGTTGGGGTCATTTTCGTGTTAGACACAGACGATACCTCCCTTGCAAGTAAAAATGATCGATCGCAGCCTTGTTTTCTTTCACGGGAATAAGTCTCTAAAACCAGCGGGGCTTGTGGAAACACAGACCCAACATTTACTTGGTCCTTTGAGCCGGAAGCCTAACACATCGCATCCACCGCGAGGAGAGGGAGAGGACGCCACCGCAATGTCTGGGATGATTGACGGAAAGCCCCAGTGTTTTGCTTTGTCACCAGGCCGGAAAGTTCGCGTCTGAACTCCCCTCGGGATGGATGGCGATTGACGGGCTATAGAGACTCTTCCCATGAACGGAAACAACACGAACAGTGAGTACAGAAGGCCTTAGAGAGCGGCTACGTGACCCTGCGTTGAACGCAGGTACGGGAGACGCAGGCTTCTCCGCCGTGTGGGGCGTAGAGACAACCTAGGTTCGGTGACTCCGCCGTGAGGAGAGTTCGGAATCTCCACCATTTGGGGCGTTAGGAGAGTGTCCGATGGTTGAATTCTCCGCCATATGGGGCGTTTGAGAGCTTTCAACAGAGAGCGCTAGCTGTGCGTGTAGACGCAAGCGATATGCCTATTGTGTGTGTGTGTGTGTGCGGGCCAGACGTGGTCTGCGTGAGTGTGGCTGATTGTTGTCTTGTAATGGAGAATAAACTGTGTAAGTCTGCCTTGAAAGAGGATGAAATACACTGCAAAGTTTTTATTGGGCAGCACGTGGTGTGTGGATCGTTGACAAATGAAGTGAAATTGTGCTTTAAGCAGAAGCGAGTGTGAGTGTGTTTGACGTCACGGTGTGTGTGTGAAGGTATCCAGCTGGGGCAGACGTGATTCTGCAGGTCACCTGCCCAGTGGAGAAAAAGAAATAAAACAGTTGTGTTGGTGAATGATAGCACGAAGAGTGTTTGGTGTTTCTCAGCCTGAAACAGCTGTAATGCTACTTTCTTTTTTTTTTGGAGAAAAGGACAGTTTAAAAAAAAAAAAAAGAGAGAGAGAGATGTGTGTTGTTTTAAGCAGTGATGACAATAATGAAAATGTGATGAGAGAGGAACACAAAAACATACAGAAAATGCATTAACTATACTAACCCTACATGCATACACAATAAATGATACTGATGAAGACCAGACAGCATCTTAAGCATGAGATTCTGTTTGTCATCTTGTCCAAGTCACTAGTAAGATGAAATTGATACATAGACTAGTGGACTGAATATTATTAGTAGGACAGATGACTGCATCATAGAGGAAAACAGAATGCTGATGAGGGGTCTTAAATGAGTGAGCTGATTGTGAGTTTCTGGTGTGTGAAGAAGTTTTAACATGGCACACATTTGGTTACATGAGAAGAAACATATTATGTGATGAGACAACAGGGTTATGCTGTATGTTGTGTGTGGCTGATTGGATGAATGTTTCAGATTAAACTGGCTGTTGATTTGTCTTTTGTTACTAAGTTGAGCCTGCCAATTGGGTTGGTATGATTTATCCCCCTGGCATGAAAAACACGTGTCATGCCTTAAACAAGGCCTTTCTTTCCTTTGCTTTCCTTTATTTTCTTTCTTTTCTTTTTATTTTGTTACTTTCATGGTGCACTGAAGGTTTTGTTTGATAATTTTTCTGTCATCTAAGCAGATCTGAACATTGAATAGGAAGAACTACACAACATGTGGCTGTAAAGTGAGCTTCTCCAAAATTAAAATGGGCTCAGGAGAAAGTCACTTATTTGGGACAATTAGGAAACAAGTTCCTGTCCAAAAGGATTCAATGAGGAAATCCAGTCTAAAATTCTTCTTTTACTTTTTGAAGTGTTGTTGTTTTGCGGATGTATCTCTGTGAGTGACAAACTTAAGGAAAGTCACTGATTACAATGTGGAATGACGTTGAGATGTTAAATGATTTGGAACGAATTATGGAAAAAAGTATGAGTTTAATGAGTTTAGAATAAACCTGCGATGATACTTGTCTCTGTGATGCTGAATACTTTATTACACTTATGAGCTGCAGTTGGTTGCAAATGTGAAGTTGTTTTAACTTTAAGACTTTGTCTTCTAGGATACAGGCTGGAGCTGGGAGTTAAACAAGCTAAACATTTAATTGCTGACTAATGTGTTTTTACACAGGATTACAGGTTGAAGTGAAGCGGCTCCAAGGGACAAACCCTGGAGATTGTTTTAGGGAGACTGTGCAACATTCTTGTACATGTCTCATTGGGGAGTTGACACATGGCAAAAGCCATGTGGCGATAGGAGTGTCATTTTTTTTTTTTTTTTTTTTTTAATTTGTAGATGTCGTGAGGTGCCATGACGAGAAGGAGTGACTGAGAGGATCATCCACAAGATGGGAGCTGAGGCCTAGAGAAAGTCTTCAGGAGGATCAGAGATCACCTTCAGCACAGAGAGCTGTGCTACTGGGCTTCCAGGAGATTGTCATGTGGAGACTCTGCACAGCAAAATCTTAAATAAGATAAGAGTTTCGACGTTGACGTTGAGGAAGACAACTAAGCTGTACGACGTGCTCTGTCTTAAAAATCTTCAGCACTGTTGGAACGTGAGAACCTGAGGGAGCGTGCCAAGCTCCAAAAAGTGACAGCGCAGAGGAGGTCCAGCGATGGACTTGTGGTTCTGTAAACAGCACAAATACCAGGTGACTGTGAAAAACCTAACAGCACTTTTTCCACAGGTGAAGCCAGTAACTTACTATCCTAACAGATTAGCTCTAGTTGCTTGTGCTTTACCTCCATGCGTGAGATCAGTATGTGCTTCTTTCGTTTTGCCAATGAAAGAAGAGGGCACTTCTCACGAGTGTAGAGAGCACGTGGAGAAGCAGTGTGAGCCAGGGATGACTTAACAGATGTGCCACTTGTTGAGGGAAAGGTTTGGTTTGTTGATGGGTTGAGTTTTACAACAGCAGAGGGACAGACTAAAACAGGTTTTACTGTAGTAGATGGTGAGAAAGTTATCTGTGCAGGACAACTAGCATGTTTCATATTTGCTTGGGCAGCAGAGATAGTAGCTTTAACGGAAGCGTGTAATGCTGAAGAGAGACAAAATACACTGATAGCCAATATGCATTTGCTACATTACACTTCTTTATAGTGCAGTGGGTGAGACGAGGTGTGACAACCTCTATAGGGAAGCCTGTAGAACACGCCAAACTCTTGCAAAATCTGCTGGAGGCAGTGTTATTGCCCTGTAGAATTGCCATTTGTAAATGTGTAGCACACATGTGAGGGAAAGATCCAGTTGCATTAAGGAATGCTTTTGCACATAGGATCGCAAGAGAGGCAACTTTAGGAAAACATGGTGTTAACATTTTAGCACTGCAACACCAGTAGACGTTGCCTGTTATGCGAGATGCACTGGCAGACATGCAGGCCCACTCACCTACCTACTGCAGGAAAACAGTTGTAACTTACAGAAGGAGCGAGCTTGCAGGATGGTGTTTATTATCTGTGTGATAAACCAATACTGTCTTAGAATTTGTATAAGACTGCTGCTATTTTGAGCCATGGGCTATGCCATGTCTCCACAGGGGGGAGAAGATGATGGCAGCAGTAGTTTATACTCTAGGATTAAATACCTTTTAAAAAAAATTTTGCAGGGAGAGAGAACTAATGGAACAGTAATGCTAAGACTCAGGAAGTCAATGGAAGAGACAGGCAGGACATGGTTAGACTGTGTAGAATTAGTTAAGATGTACATGAGGATTACTCTAACAGAGAACGGTCTGACTCTTTGAGATTATATATGTTAGAGCATTTAGAGTTCTAGTCTTCTGTAGTGATGATAGAAGAGCAGAAGAGAGAGCATATTAGCAGATTAGATGCTTAAAATGTTTAAAAATAAAGAAGTCTTGAGAACAAATGATCTGCCAGATGATTCTGTTTCTCCGCAGGAGCAGAGTCTGGAGATTGGATGTTGATAAGGCCATGGAGAGGAAGTGCTGGTCCAGTCCACGGTGGGAAGGTCCCTATCAGGTGCTGCTGACGACGCTCACAGCAGTGAAGATTGCTGGAAGAAACACTTGGATACATCAAGCGCACTGCAAGAAGGTAACACACTTCCTGGCCGACTCTGGGTGATGGTGAAAAGGCCAGCGGTACAAAAGGGGGGAGTATATCTCTAGGACCTCTCGTCTCAATCCTGGTGAAGAAACCAGCGGATCCAGAACCCAACTTAGAATGGCTGGGAATGTGCTGTTCGCCTTCTTGACCCTGTGGACCCCGAGTGGGATGACAGGGAGCGCACTGGGACGGAGCAAACCACACCCAGTACCCGCATGGGTTTTCAACTAACTACTGGTGGCAGTTTAAGAACAAAACCGCTCACATAAAGAACGAGACCAATTGTTATGCTAGTGATGCCACTGGCTACACATTCTTCTGGACTGTGGCCATATAGCATCACTGAGAGCGAGTTGTTTGGTTGCCTTAGCAACACATCCAGGAGTTAAAGTACTTGGAACACTGCCAACTTTTCAACTCCTCTGAACCTGAATGGAAGGTTGATTCACCAGTAGCTGGGAAGGTGAACTGCTCTGGTAAGACAGACCTGCTAGTCTGACTCCAAGAATCTGACTTGCTGCAGGACATTGAACAGCTAAACAAACTGGAAACAGGCCAGTTGCCTATGTGTATGAAGGGCAATGGATTAGTCCAAGTTGGAGATTTACCATGGAATTTGTGCAAGATCACCTATTCTTTGTGTCCTCTGCAAGAAGGATGTAAACAGAGAAGCTTTTGTCTACATTTACATCACGAACACTTCTCTAAGCTGGTTGAGGTTTTGAACCAAGAAGATCAAAACACCTTGATCCAATTTCCTTTACAAAGCTTTTCCTGCGGCCACAACAGTTTCCCTTTGTAATTTCAGAGCTGCACATTTGCAAATTGCTAAATGTCGTATCACATGAGGAGTTTCCTCCCATGTAAACATATGTGTGCCATGATAGAACCTTCCTCCACACACTAGAAATAAGAAACTAATTTCAACCCTCTGTTACATCTTATTCACTTATTTTATAATCAAGTCATTTTTTCTAATCTAGTATCAGTCAACTAATTTGCATATCAGCTCATAATGCGTTAAGTTGATAGGTCAACAGAAATGTACGTTCAAAATATTATCACAAAAGAGAATTTCCTTCATACAGTAAATTACTTGTGTTGCATCAATCAAACAGAAAGCATCTCACAATTTATTGTATTACCAACTAAATTTATTGTCTGATTACTGCTTGGTCATACCAGACTCTCTCTGTCTTTATTTTTTTCTTTTCTTCTCTATTTTCACAAATGTTTCACCTATCGTTCTGCAAGCTGGAGAGTTAAATGTCAGCAGTGGATAAATTCAGTATTTGATAACAAAACTCTGTTAAGTTTTCCCTGCTTTAACACCAATGAGAGATATAGGCACATGTATAGTGTGTGTTATAGTGTAAGCTGTTCTTCATTGCATGTATGTGTGTTAGTACGCTTGCATGCAGGGCCTCTGGGCCTGTCTCACCAGATCAATCAGTATGTAGTTTTATTTTGCATCATACTTCTGAGTTAAAAGAATGTGAAAATCATTAGATTTATTAGATAGGTTTGTTTTATCCTATACTGCTGATTTACTGTGAGTGAGTTACACTGTTTCATGACATTTCATACTGCTGAGTTATGAAGAGAATATTGTGTTCAGAGAGTCAGGGCCTTTTTTAAAAAAAAAATTTTTGTAGGACGTGCGGCAGCCCCGCAGCACACTTTCAAAGTAGAGCTGAAGGCTGAAGGCTACTAATAAACGAGGTATGTTCAACATAAAACCTGAGTTCTCTGTGTCACGAAGGTGTCTCTCTTTTACCCTGGCCACATCACCATGCTAGCTGGTGCAACTAATCTGGTCTGGAGAATAGTAACAGTTTTAGATGGAAAGCATCTTAGAATTGCCTCTTTTTTTCACTGAACATCTCCTTTGAAAGTAGCATCATGTGAGTCACACTTGTTAAGGTAATACATGCTAAATGAGCCGTAGCTTTCAATGCATCACCGGATGAAGCCTTGCAGTTACAGTAGCTCACTGCGGGTATCACGTTGCCAAGGGAACTAATAAAGCATACAGTGATTGGAATGATTTTGTATTGATGCAGGTTGTCATTTCTCATACTGATCTACTTAAACTCCAAGTAGACAATTGCTCCATTCCTGATTACCATAGATAATATCTAAGTAATAAAAAAATCATTATCAAATTCTGATTTGCCATAGATAAAGTGATTTTATAGGTAGGCTATCATGTAAAAATCTGCTACATAACATTTATAACTGAGTGTAAAAATACTAATTTTTCTAAAAAAAAAAAAAAAAAAAACGACGGAAACGCCTGTTCGAAATAGAAACTGAATTAACACAGTTAGAACAGGACCATAAGGTTTCTTCTTGTCCCTCTTTGTTTCAAGATATCATTAAAAGGAAGTTTGAGTATAACACAATTTTATCTAGTCAAGTAACAGATCAGCTATTTAGGATCAGACAGAAGCATTTTGAGTTTGGAGATAAGCCCCATAAACTTCTTTCTCGGCAGCTGAGAGGCCTACAAGCCAGTAGGGCTATACATAAAATTAAATCAAGATAGGGTGAAATTTTTATTAGCCCTAAAGCTATTAATGAGCGATTTAGAGAATATTATGAAGAGCTCTATATGTCAAAAGCTTGGGGCAATATTTCTGATTGGTTAGGGAAGTTGGATCTCCCGAAAATGAATGACTCTGCACGAGAGGCTTTAAACTCAGATATTACTATTGAAGAAGTTTCGAAAGCTATTAAGTCATTCCCCAATGGAAAGTCCCCAGGCCCAGATGGGTTTGGCATTGAATTGTATAAAAAATATTCTGAAAAGGTGGCCCTGCTTTTATTGAGAATGTTTAAGCATTCTTTCCATACTCAAGCATTTCCCCGTACGCTATATGAAGCTAATATTTCTTTGTTATTGAAAGAAGGAAAGGATGAAACAGAATGTTCCTCTTGTCGACCTATTGCTTTGTTGAATTTGGATATGAAAATTTTCACTAAAATTTTGGCAAACAGATTAAATGGACATGTTGGATCAATTATCCATCCGGATCAAACTGGGTTTATTCCTGTTACGGGTCCGAAATTGAGGATGAGAGTAAAACAATGATGGTCCAGAAGAGGTCAATCAAACAATTGATTTTAATGAATGCACGCCGCGTGGAGAGGTGCAAACTGCAAAACAGTTGTACATCTCTACCCAAAATACACTCTAGATTGCTTTTATAACATCAGGGTATTGTAACGCCCCTTCTTGCGTTTACAAGCACATAATTTGCATGTACAGAACATTCATGTATTTTAAGAATTAACTGCAACATAGAGGTTCCTCCTTGTGGCATACTCTTAAGAATATGGTGATGATCTAAGGCCTTTGAGATCACCATGGGCTGGACATCCTTCCGTCACCTGTAACTAGGCAAACTCAAATGCAACAAGAAGTTGAATACATTCAGGCCTTTGCTCAGCTACTTTTTTACTGTAACAATATACTCAGCATATGAGTTATGATATATATATATATTTAACTCAATCATTTTAAAGTAGTTATACTGCACCTGTAATAAACATGTTAATATTTGATTATGATAACCCCTATAATATAAATTATAACATAATGCCAGCAACTTCAATAAATGCTTGGATGAAATGATAATTAATGCAATGATAAAATGATGGTTATGTAAAATAATCCCTGTAATTCCACATTCCCCAGAGGTTTTCCTTCTTTAATGTTCGAAGATTGATGAATATTATGTATCATAGGCACTGGGGAGCTTCCAAGATCGCAGTACTGAGTTTAGATGCTGAAAAGGTGTTTGACCAGGTCAAGTGGGCCTATATGCTCCGGGTACTGGAGAAGTTCCAAAATTATTATTATTATTAACATTGCTATAAGTTAACAAAACCCTGACAAACATCCAAGCTTTAAGTCAGTATTTTCACATCACTCACAGCAGAAGTTAGGTCCTCTCTTTTTTTTTGTTGACAACTTTATTTATGATTTTCCAATATGACAAAAGTGCAGAAAAATATAACTCAAATTGCGATTACAAATACTGCCCTTGTAAAACTGGTTGCACCACGCACTGGCAAACCAGTTGGACGCAGGAGAATGTGTAATCTATGGGCACAAAAAAGAAAAAAAAAGTACTACCATGTGAACAAGGCAAAAAAACCAAAACCAAACACCCCCCCCCCCCAAAAAAAACCCCAAACAAACAAAAATAGAATAAAATAAATACAGAAATAAAAGGGGGAGGCTGCATTGTGCGCAGTTCTTTTTGGCTTGCTACAGATAGTAGGTGGCTTTAAAGAAAGAAGGAGAAATAAACCCAAACACAGATAAAAGCAGTATTACATCATACTTCAGTAAATGACAGCTTCTCCACATATTCAACAAAGGATGACCAGGTTTTGTAGTATTTACTTTGGGACCCTCTCAAACTGTATCTCAAGTGCTCTATCTGCAAGCACCTCATCACCTCTCTCACCTACTGAACAAACACTGGCAGACCTGAAGCCTTCCATTTAAGAAGAATTAGTGTGCCAGGAGAGATGAGAAAGCCACTGCATTCATTTGATAAGAAGTTATACCGTGTTGGTTTGGGAGTACACCAAAGACTGCTGTCATCGGATTAGGATCAATTGTTTTCCCACACACATATGAAAGAGCTTTAAAAACTAATTTCCAGAACCGGTTCAAATCAGAGCAGGTCCAGAACATATGGCTCATAGTGGCTGGTGATTGCTTGCACCTCGGACATCTATCATCAGAGGTATTGTATATTTTGGCTAGTTTAGCTTTGGTTAGGTACGCCCGGTGAAGAATTTTAAACTGTATTATGCAATGCCGCATACAGATTGAGGATTCATGGATCTTGCTAACACTAAGATCCCATAGGTCGTCTGGGATCTGGAGGTTTAAGTCCAGCTCCCAGGCATTTCTGGCTTTGGACACAGAGTCTGCCTTTATATGCTGCAATGTGCTATATATTTGAGAGATGTGGCCTCTAGTAATAGATCGAAATTGCAGACAATCCTCAAGTGAACAGTCATTAGGTAGACTTGGATATGAAGTGAAGTGTTTAACTGCAAAACTACGCGCTTGTAAGTATCTAAAGAAGTGGTTCTTCGGGATTCTAAAATCTTTAGATAATGTTTCAAAGGATAAAAATGACCCTTTAACAAACAGATCAGAGAATCAGATAATTCCTCTGCTGTACCAAACCTTGAACGCTGCATCGCTCCGAGCTGGTAAAAAAAGATGATTTGACGCAATAGGGGAGCAGACAAGTGACTGCCTCAGCCCGAAATGTCGTCGACACTGAAACCAGACCTTGAGAGAGTTCTTAACCACAGGATTTTCAAAATTAACATTGTGACTGACTGGTAGACCTGAACACATTATTGCAACAGGGGATATGGTGAGATTACCGTCTAGCTCCATAGTGGACCAAGGCGGCCCTCTGCCCTCCCTAAAAGCCCGCATCCAGGTGGATAGTTTCACAATATTGGCAGCCCAATAATAATACATAAAGTTTGGTAGGGCCAGGCCGCCTTCCAACTTAGAACACTGTAACAGGGATTTACGGATTCTTGGAACTTTTTTGTCCCAAATAAAAGATGATATGAGTCCGTCTAACTGGGTAAAAAAGGTTTTAGGAAGAAAAAACCCATCTCCATTGAGACTGTGTCAGCTCCCAAAAAGACAAAAAACAAACTAAAAACCAGCAATAAACAACTTAAACATAAAAAATCACAAAGAAAGAACAATACAGTATCCACATCTGAACCAAAGAGTAAAACAGTGAAATGTGGATTATTAAATATTAGGTCTCTCTCCTCCAAGTCTCTGTTAGTACATGACTTAATAATTGATCAACAAATCGATTTACTCTGCCTTACAGAAACCTGGTTGCAGCAGGATGAGTATGTTAGTTTAAATGAATCAACACCCCCGAGTCATTCTAACTACCAGAAATCCCGAAGCACAGGCCGAGGGGCGGTGTGGCAGCAATTTTTCACACCAGCCTATTAATTAACGAAAGACCAAGACAGACTTTTAATTCATTTGAAAGCCTGATGCTTAGCCTCGTCCACCCCAGCTGTAAAACTCAGAAACCAGTCTTACTTGTTATCATCTATCGTCCACCTGGGCCTTACACAGAGTTTCTCTCTGATTTCTCAGACTTTTTATCTGATTTAGTGCTCAGCTCAGATAAAATAATTATTGTGGGTGATTTTAACATCCATGTAGATGCTAAAAATGACAGCCTCAACATCGCATTTAATCTGTTACTAGACTCAATTGGCTTCTCTCAAAATGTAAAAGAACCCACCCACCACTTTAATCACACTCTAGATCTTGTTTTAACGTATGGCATAGAAACTGAATATTTAACAGTGTTTCCTGAAAACCCTCTGCTGTCTGATAAGATAAGATAAGATAAGATGGCCTTTATTAGTCCCACAGGTGGGAAATTTGTTTTGTTACAGCAAAAGTGCAAAGTTATGTAGCAGAAATTAGAAAACACTGGAATGCAATAAAATACAATAAAATAAAATAAAATACTATATACAATAGAATAAAATAGAAATACAAATACTATATACAACTGAGTAGGAAAATACAAAAACACAACTTCGTCAGAAGAAGAATTGCACATATAGCAGTCTTATTGTACATGTGTGGGTTTGTGTGTTTGATCAGCTGCAAAAGTCTTTATTGTAGAGTCTGACAGCAGTGGGGAGGAAAGACCTGCGAAATCTCTCCGTCCCACACCGTGGGTGCCGCAGTCTCCCACTGAAGGAGCTGCTCAGTGCTGTCACAGTCTCATGCATGGGGTGGGAGATGTTGTCCAACAGGGATGACAGCTTAGCCACCATTCTCCTGTCACTCACCACCTCCACTGGGTCCAGAGGGCATCCTAGAACAGAGCTGGCCCTTCGGATCAGCCTGTTCAGTCTCTTCCTGTCCCCAGCAGAGATGCTGCCCCCCCAGCAGACCACACCATAAAAGATGGCTGAGGCCACCACAGAGTCATAGAAGGTCTTCAGGAGTGGGCCCTCCACTCCAAACGACCTGAGTCTCCGAAGCAGGTACAGCCTGCTCTGCCTTTCCTGTAGAGGGCGTCTGAGTTATGAGTCCAGTCCAGTTTGTTGTTCAGATGAACACCAAGGTACCTGTAGCTGTCCACAGCCTCGATGTCCATACCTTGGATGTTCAGTGGTTGCAGTGGAGGATGTTTGTGCCTGCGGAAGTCTACCACCAGCTCCTTGGTTTTACTGGCGTTGATCTGGAGGTAGTTCAGCTGGCACCAGTCCACAAAGTCCTGAGTCAGTCCTCTGTACTCCTTGTCGTCCCCATCAGTGATCAGGCCGACTATTGCAGAGTCATCAGAGAACTTCTGCAGGAAGCACTGGGTGGAGTTGTGGGAGAAGTCTGCAGTGTAGATGGTGAAGAGGAACGGAGCCAGAACCGTTCCCTGTGGGGCCCCCGTACTGCAGACGACCCTGTCCGACACACAGCCCTGAGTCCTCACATACTGTGGTCGGTCGGTGAGGTAGTCCAAAATCCAGGTAGTGAGGTGATGGTCCACTCCAGAGTTCTCCAGCTTGTCCTTCAGAACCGAGGGAAGAATGGTGTTGAAGGCACTGGAGAAATCAAAGAACATGATTCTCACAGTGCTCCCAGCGGTCTCCAGGTGAGCAAGGGAACGATGTAGGAGGTGAATGATGGCATCATCCGCTCCAATGCCAGGCTGATAGGCAAACTGAAGTGGGTCCAGTGATGAGCTCACAAGGCGCCGAAGCTGAGCCAGGACCAGCCGCTCCAGGGTCTTCATCAGGTGGGATGTCAGAGCCACCGGCCTGTAGCTGTTGAGGTCCTTGGGGCGTGAAGTCTTTGGCACTGGAACAACACAGGAGGTTTTCCAGAGCTGTGGGACTCTTCCCAGCCTCAGGCTCAGGTTGAAGAGGTGCTCCATCACACCACACAGTTGGTCCGCGCAGGACCTGACGACCCTCGAGCTGATGCCATCTGGACCCGCTGCCTTCTTGGCTTTAATCCTCCTCAGTTCCCTCCTAACCTGGGTGGTTGAGAGAGACAGGCTGGAGCCTTGTGTTGAGTGTGTATTGGATGCTGTTGTTGGGGGTGGGGAGGAGTGAGCAGGGTGAATAGAGGAGGTGTGAAGTGTCTGAGGTGTCAGAGGTGGAACAGCAGCAGTGGGGGTGGGTGAGTCTGCAGCCGATGTTGGAGACTGCCTCATGGCTGAATCAAATCTGTTGAAGAAATGATTCAGTTCATTTGCCCACCTCACATCCCTCCCAGGCAGAGAGTTCTGATGTTTGTGGCCTGAGATGGTTCTGAGGCCTCTCCAGACTTCACCACTTCACTTCATTTCCTGATAACATTTACATTTACAATAATTGATTACACAGCAGTGGAGAGTAGACTTTATCAAAGTAGATGTCTTTCTGAAAGTGCTGTAACTAAGTTTAAGAATATAATCCACCCACTGTTATCATCTTCAATGCCCTGTACCAACATAGAGCAGAGCAGCTATCTGAACGCTACTCCAACAGAGGTCGATTATCTTGTTAATAATTTTACCTCCTCACTACGTACGACTCTGGATACTGTAGCTCCTGTGAAAACTAAGGCCTCAAATCCAAAGTCCCTGACTCCGTGGTATAATTCTCAAACACGTAGCCTAAAGCAGATAACTCGTAAGCTGGAGAGGAAATGGCGTGTCACAAATTTAGAGGATCATCATTTAGCCTGGAGAAATAGTTTGCTGCTTTATAAGAAAGCCCTCCGCAAAGCCAGAACATCTTACTATTCGTCACTGATTGAAGAAAATAAGAACAACCCCAGGTTTCTCTTCAGCACTGTAGCCAGGCTGACAAAAGTCAGAGCTCTACTGAGCCAACCATCCCTTTAACGTTAACTAGTAATGACTTCATGAACTTCTTCACAAATAAAATTTTTATCATTAGAGAAAAAATTACCAATAATCATCCCACAGATGTAATATTATCTACAGCTACTCTTAGTACCATCGATGTTAAGTTAGACTCTTTTTCTCCAATTGATCTTTCTGAGTTAACTTCAATAATTAATTCCTCCAAACCATCAACGTGTCTTTTAGACCCCATTCCTACAAAACTGCTCAAAGAAGTCCTGCCATTAATTAATTCTTCGATCTTAATATGATCAACCTATCTCTAATAATCGGCTATGTACCACAGGCCTTCAAGCTGGCTGTAGTTAAACCTTTACTTAAAAAGCCATCTCTAGACCCAGCTGTCTTAGCTAATTATAGGCCAATCTCCAACCTTCCTTTCATATCAAAATCCTTGAAAGAGTAGTTGTCAAACAGCTAACAGATCATCTGCAGAGGAATGGCTTATTTGAAGAGTTTCAGTCAGGTTTCAGAGCTCATCACAGCACAGAAACAGCTTTAGTGAAGGTTACAAATGATCTTCTTATGGCCTCTGACAGTGGACTCATCTCTGTGCTTGTCCTGCTAGACCTTAGTGCTGCGTTCGATACTGTTGACCATAATATCCTATTAGAGCGATTAGAACATGCTGTAGGTATTACAGGTACTGCACTGCAGTGGTTTGTATCATATCTATCTAATAGACTCCAGTTTGTACATGTAAATGGAGAGTCCTCTTCAGACACTAAGGTCAATTATGGTGTTCCACAGGGTTCAGTGCTAGGACCAATTCTATTTACATTATACATGCTTCCCCTAGGCAACATCATTAGAAGACATAGCATAAATTTTCACTGCTATGCAGATGACACGCAGCTCTATCTATCCATGAAGCCAGGTAACACACACCAATTAGTTAAACTGCAGGAATGTCTTAAAGACATAAAGACCTGGATGGCCGCTAACTTTCTGCTTCTTAATTCAGATAAAACTGAGGTTATTGTACTCGGCCCTGAAAATCTTAGAAATATGGTATCTAAGCAGATTCTTACTCTGGATGGCATTACCTTGGCCTCCAGTAACACTGTGAGAAACCTTGGAGTCATTTTGACCAGGACATGTCCTTCAATGCACATATTAAACAAATATGTAAGACTGCTTTCTTCCATTTGCGCAACATCTCTAAAATTAGAAATATCCTGTCTCAGAGTGATGCTGAAAAACTAGTTCATGCATTTATTACTTCCAGGCTGGACTACTGTAATTCACTATTATCAGGAAGTCCTAAAAACTCGCTGAGAAGCCTTCAGCTAATCCAAAATGCTGCAGCAAGAGTACTGACAGGGACTAGAAAGAGAGAGCATATTTCTCCTGTTTTGGCTTCCCTTCATTGGCTTCCTGTTAAATCCAGAATTGATTTCAAAATCCTGCTCCTCACATACAAGGTCTTAAATAATCAGGCCCCATCTTATCTTAATGACCTTGTAGTACCATATCACCCTATAGAGCACTTCGCTCTTGCACTGCAGGCCTACTTGTTGTTCCTAGAGTATTTAAAAGTAGAATGGGAGGCAGAGCCTTCAGTTTCAGGCCCCTCTTCTGTGGAACCAACTTCCAGTTTGGATTCGGGAGACAGACACTATCTCTACTTTCAAGATTAGGCTTAAAACTTTCCTTTTTGCTAAAGCATATAGTTAGGGCTGGACCAGGTGACCCTGAATCCTCCCTTAGTTATGCTGCAATAGACGTAGGCTGCCGGGGATTCCCATGATGCATTGAGTTCTTCCCTTCCAGTCACCTTTCTCACTCACTATGTGCTAATAGACCTCTCTGCATCGAATCATATCTGTTATTAATCTCTGTCTCTCTTCCACAGCATGTCTTTCATCCTGTTTCCTTCTTTCACCCCAACCGGTCGCAGCAGATGGCCGCCCTCCCTGAGCCTGGTTCTGCCGGAGGTTTCTTCCTGTTAAAAGGGAGTTTTCCTTCCCACTGTCGCCAAAGTGCTTGCTCATAGGGGGTCATATGATTGTTGGGTTTTCTCTGTATTTATTATTGTGCTATCTACTGTACAATATAAAGCGCCTTGAGGCGACTTTGTTGTGATTTGGCGCTATATAAATAAAATGAATTGAATTGAATTGAATTGAATTGAAAAAGGGTATCATCTGGAAGAGGTACATGAATCGAGGCAAGACTACCATTTTAATCCTGTTGACCCGCCCAGCAAGAGAGATGGGTACCCAGATAGCAAGACGACATTGAATCTATGTTGATTTTTCATCCGAACCGTCGTATATGGTCGGGGTTGAAATGCCAATGTGTAACAACATTGAAATACTGTGGTAAACCGACGGTCTTACTATAGAGACGTTGTAACGATGTTGATTCACCGTGTTTTTTGTCATTGATATTTGATCTATTTATAGTCGACCAGGTGACAACAACAACGTCGAGAAAACGTCTATTTATAGTTGACGATCATTCGGCTCCGGTCACCATCAAAAACCATCGATTGTAGTTGAGCATTAAATTGCATTGCAACTGATCGGGTATAAAGTACCAGAGAAAGTAGATTTATTGTTCATTTGTTATCAATGACTTGGTCTAGTTCACCAGCTTTAAAAAATCGTGTCTACGTGCAATTTATGTATAGTTGACCGGGAAATTAAAGCAGCGATCACTTGGACTATTCCGCAGCACCCCTCTCACATTGGTACATCCCCCCAGGTATTCATTGTCTTCTACAGTAGAGCGGGACATTTGATTTACTCTCAGCGAAATTGACCGGAGAAGGCATCAGTTCATGCACTGTGCTGGCCTGCACCACGATTAGTATAAGGTAAGAATGAATGTTTTTTTTTTCCTACTTGTATTCCATGTTTACATTTGAATAACAGTAAAAAAACTCGTTAATGTTGTACATTAACGAGTTTTTTTACTGTTATTACGTCCGAAATTGTGTCTACTTCTTGCAATCCGTCAACAATAAATTGCACTGCGAACAAAGTATATCAAGAAAGAAAAGATTTCGTTTCATAATTCTTCGTTATATCCCTACAAAGCTAGCTTTAACGCTTCGAGGTTTCCTTTGTTCTTGGAACAAAGGCGCTTGACCCAGACTTCGCTCTGTAGTTGCTTAGTACTACAAAAAATTCTAAATCTGTGATATGATTGATAAACGTAAAGTTAACTGTATAAACGTGTTCAATGACTTTGTTACTTTTGATGATTGGAGAGCACTCGCTTCAATTCGCACACGAAAACTTTAGACTCAGTTTGAATGCTCACGCAGCATGCCCACGTGACTGTACGTTGCACGCGTACGTGACTTTCCGTTTGTGCCTTGAATAATGAATAAGGCTACGTCCACATGTACCAGCGTATTTGAAACCGCTGATTTTTCTATGCGTTTGCACCTTTGTCACAGTAATGTATGTCTGGCCGTACGTTGTGTTTGTATTCCAGGCACATTCACGAAGCAGAACGCAGTCGTCAGAGATATCCACTGAACGCTGTGATACGTCTGACCTTCAGTCCGAAGAAGAACCAGACCAGGCTAAAAGAAAGCAAAGTAAACCTTTTATTCACAACATATCTTTGATTGTTAAGAATATGATCTTGTCTTTTATACATATCTGTGGTGCTTGCATACTGCAATATCACCACATAATATAGTCCAAAAAGTGGAAGTTTGTAAACTTTTAAAAATGCAAAGCCGTGTACACTTGTGCACTTCAAAATTCATTGTATACGTACCTTCTTGCACGTCTCTGTTTCCTGTGTGTGTTGTTAGAAATCAAACAACTTTAGGAAACAATATGCCAAAAGCATATTACAATTACTTAAGACCGTTTTAATTTCTTTCTTTAGACCAAATCCCTGTACACATATATGGACTCAGAGGATAGCAGCCTACAAAAAACGGTTTCCCCAGGCCCCTCGAGTGAAAATACCAGTAATAAATACTGTCTAGTGTCTGTGTACATATCTGTGTCTGACACGAGGAAACTTTTCTGACAAGTTGTCTGTATTCTTAAATACTAAAATTATCTTTTCTAAACAGCCTCACACTCCACAGTCTGCCCCCCAGACCACTGATAGCAACCATCATAATGCCCACCCACTCCGGCACCTTTCGCCACTCCGGCACAAACCGACACAGCTTTGCGATCTCGCCAGCATGCAGAGTCTGATGTCTTCCCTATAGATGGTATGCTTTTAAAAAAGCTTTAAAGCTGCATCACAATGTCATTGTACTCTTATCTAAAAAAATCCCAATTATACTCCTGAATGTCATCTTGTTGTGATTTTTTTTTTTTTTTTTTCTGTAGATTCCAGAGACTCTGTGAGGCCACTATTACAAGGCAAGTTTGAAAATCTTGGAATTTCACAGTTTACATGGTATAACAAATATATGTGACAGGCAAAAACTAGTAAACACTTTTAGCAGTTACAAGAACTAACAAATGAATATCCAACAAAAGGGAATAGAAATACATTGTACTGCCAATACTTTGGTTTATTCTTTGTATGACTTGAAATCAGGCTTTAGGGAAAACTAAATGACATGTTTCTATCATCAATTACATGAAGTAAACACACAAGCACTTGCATACACATTTAAGACATGAGACACGCTAATTCCATCTCATAAAATGTGTCTATAGGTGAGACGCTTTGCGTTGATTGGTGCTGCTGGACCACACTGGAGGTGCGAGTCCGCCGTGTAATGGTTTATGCCATTACAAAGGAGCTGGCCTCTGTACTCAACTGGGCAGGGGAAAAAAAACCAAGGACCAGACAAAGCAAAAAAGGGCATTTAAAGAGACAGCGCTGTGCAGATGCATATTTGGTAAGTTTTAACATTTATTGTAGTTTATGAGCCTAAAGTGAACAATAAAGGATCAATTGATGTGCTGGGTGCGTTTCACATTTCCTATGTCTGGTTTTTGCTATATTACTTTGTCTTTCTTAATAACAAGACTTCATGTCCGGTTAATCTGGAGATGGAGTCTTTGGTTTTGGCTTGTTTTGTCCTCGGGTTGTACACTTTGTACAGCCGAGGACCCCATGTTTCTTTCTTTTTTTTAAAGGATACACGTGTTCCTTTAAAAAAAAACGGCACACCATGCTAAGACATATCACATTTTCAGCTTATAGCTCTTTGGAATCAAATGCGGCAGTTTGCTGATTTCCGCCTGGTGACTTTCATGTTTATCAGCCTAGGAGTTTACATACTTTCTCCCTGCTGAAGACAATTAACAAGAGCTTATTCATGTGCTCTAATTCCCTTTTTTTGTCTTTGTTTTTTTGTGTGTGTGTCTATTTTTGTCCTAGATGGCCTGGCAGCAGGTAGGGGCGAACTCTATGTCTGAGTTGCTTTGCTCAAGCAGTCCAGAAATGGCTCAGATATGCTCCAGATCGTACGGGTGGCGCGCAGGACGCACATCATCCATCCCATCCCGGTAAATGATAAAAAGTGACGTGAAACATAGAAATGTAAATAGGAAACTTTGTCTTTTAATAAAGTATTTGCAAATGATACATGTCTATTGACCTTTTTGTTTTTGTTTTTTTTTTTTTCAATAAAAGCAACTGTGCGAAAGAGGTGGAAAATCAATACCATAGCTCAACAGTGTTCAATATCAGAATCTGACATTGTTTCAATGTCAACAGTGTTAGAAAATTAACGTAGAATCAATGTCAGGTTTCAACATTGATTCAACCAAAACCTGACGTTGTTTCAACGTTAAAAATGGTGCAAGAGTGACGTTGGTCAACGTCACACTTCAACGTTGCTTCAATGACGTCGCCTGATATGACTCAACATTGTTTCAATGTTTCCTTG